>NW_023270889.1:5902343-6403880 GCF_011800145.1 Mirounga leonina
AAAAAAAAAAAGAATGTTAGCCATGTACCCAAAGGCCTGTGCAAAAGGCAATGTACGGCAAGTGGTATATAGGATGTTCACAGGACTGATAGGGGAATCTGGGAGTAACTGAGGTCACTTTGGACGGATATCTGGTCTGAGTCTTGAAGGATATATAGCAATCTCAAAAGGCAAGGTGGAGATGGTGGGGGAAAGTCATCCTCGTCAGAAAGAAGAATACAGATAAAGATGTAAAATAAAAAAAAGCACGAGAATAGATAAAGCACAGAAGATTTTTAGAGCAGTGAAACCATTCTGTATGTTACTGCAATGCTGGATACATGCAATTATGTATTTGTCAATGCCAAGGTGAACCTTACTGGAAACTATGGACTTCAGGTGATAATGATGTGTCGATGTAGGTTCACTGATTGTAGCAAATGTACTACTCTGGTATGGGGTGTTGATAGTGAGGGAGGAGGCGTGTGTGTGGGGAGAGAGGTATATGGCTATCTGCTCTATTTTGCTGTGAATCTAAAACAGCTCTTAAAAAAATCTATATAAAAAAATAGCAGGAGATCATGAGCCCAAGCAAATATGGTGAAGATTTCTGGAATAGGAGAATGGTCTAGTTTGGAACACAGAGAAAATGAGGGTGATAAAAGAAGATAACTTGATAGAAAATATGAAGCCAGATCCTAGAGAAAACTGAAGGGCACCCTTCCAGATTTGGGTGTTAATTTGTGGGCACTAGGGAATGATATTATACATTTGGATTTTAGATTTGGAGAAGGGCAAGTCTCTCTGCTAAAGTAACTTTGCTTTTAGTAGATACTTCTCTTATTTATTTTGGGTAGACATTTTTAGGTTAAACAATACATTTCCTCTGAATTATAATTCCTTAAACATAAATATCTGGCAAGTATGATTACCACAGAGTCCCATTTCAATGATGTTAGGAGAGGATTTAGGTGCTAAACACACAAATACGACATTCCAAATTTATAAGCCTTTGATTCTTTCATGTTTGGCCTAGTGCTTGCCATAGTATGCACTCAATAAATATTTCTGGGGGTGCCTGGGTGGCTCAGTTGGTTGGAGGTCTGACTCTTGGTTTCAGCTCAGGTCATGATCTCAGGGTCGTGGGATTGAGCCCCACGTTGGGCTCTGTGCTCAGAGGGGAGTCTGTTTGGAGATTCTTTCCCTCTGCTCTCCCCCCGACTCACGTGCTCTTTCTCTCTCTCTGAAATAAATAAATCTTTAAAAAAATAAATGTTTTTGCCTTTAAAGAAGAATTAATACCTATTCTTCTGAAACTGTTCCAAAAAAATAGAAATGGAAAGAAAACTTCCAAACTCTTTTTATGATGCCAGAATTACCTTGATCCCAAAACCAAAAACTCTATCAAAAAGGAGAACTACAGGCCAATATCCCTGATGAACATGGATGCAAAAATTCTCACCAAAACACTAGCCAATAGGATCCAACAGTACATTAAAAGGCTTATTCACCCCGACCAAGTGGGATTTATTCCTGGGCTGCAAGGTTGGTTCGACATCTGCAAATCAATCAGTGTGATACAACACATTAATAAAAGAAAGAACAAGAATGATATGATCCTCTCAATAGATGCAGAAAAAGCATTTGACAAAGTACAGCATCCTTTCTTGATCAAAACTCTTCACAGTGTAGGGATAGAGGGTACATACCTCAATATCATAAAAGCCATCTATGAAAAACCCACAGTGAATGTCATTTTCAAGGGGGAAAAACAGAGCTTTTCCCCTAAGGTCAGGAAAACAGCAGGGATGTCCACTATCACCGCTGCTATTCAACACAGTACTAGAAGTCCTAGCCTCAGCGATCAGACAACAAAAAGAAATAAAAGGCATCCGAATCAGCAAAGAAGAAGTCAAACTCTCACTCTTTGCAGATGATATGATACTTTATGTGGAAAACCCAAAAGACTCCATCTCAAAACTGCTAGAACTCATACAGGAATTACTAAAGTGGCAGGATATAAAATCAATGCACAAAGATCAGTGGCATTTCTACACACTAACAACAAGAGAGAAGAAAGAGAAATTAAGGAGCCGATCCCATTTACAATTGCACCCAAAACCATAAGATACCTAGGAATAAATCTAACCAAAGAGGCAAAGAATCTGTACTCAGAAAACTATAGAATACTCATGAAAGAAATTGATGAAGACACAGAGAAATGGAAAAAGGTTCCATGCTCATGGATCGGAAGAGCAAATATTGCAAAAATGTCTATGCTGCCTAGAGCAATCTACACATTTAATGCAATCCCTATCAAAATACCATCCACTTTTTTCAAAGAAATGGAACAAATAATCCTAAAATTTGTATGGAACCAGAAAAGACCCCGAATAGCCAGAGGAATGTTGAAAAAGAGAAGCAAAGCTGGTGGCATCCCAATTCCGGACTTCAAGCTCTATTACAAAGCTGTCATCATCAAGACAGTATGGTACTGGCACAAAAACAGACACATAGATCCATGGAACAGAATAGAGAGCCCAGAAATGGACCCTCAACTCTATGGTCAACTAATCTTTGACAAAGCAGGAAAGAATGTCCAATGAAAAAAGACAGTCTCTTCAACAAATGGTGTTGGGAAAATTGGACAGCCACATGCAGAAGAATGAAACTGGACCATTTCCTCACACCACACACAAAATTAGACTCAAATGGATGAAAGACCTCAATGTGAGACAGGAGTCCTTCAAAATCCTAGAGGAGAACACAGGCAGCAACCTCTTTGACCTCAGCCGCAGCAACTTCTTCCTAGAGACATTGCCAAAGGCAGGGGAAGCAAAAGCAAAAATGAACTACTGGGACTTCATCAAGATAAAAAGCTTTTGCACAGCAAAAGAAACAGTCAACAAAACCAAAAGACAACCAACAGAATGGGAGAAGATATTTGCAAATGACATATCAGATAAAGGGCTAGTATCCAAAATCTATAAAGAACTTATCAAACTCAACACCCAAAGAACAAATGATCCAATCAAGAAATGGGCAGAAGACATGAACAGACATTTTTCCAAAGAAGACATCCAAATGGCCAACAGACACATGAAAAAGTGCTCAACATCACTCGGCATCAGGGAAATCAAAATCAAAACCTCAATGAGATACCACCTCACACCAGTCAGAATGGCTAAAATTAACAAGTCATAAAATGACAGATGTTGGCAAGGATGTGGAGGAAGGGGAACCCTCTTACACTGTTGGTGGGAAGGCAAGCTGGTGCAGCCACTCTGAAAAACAGTATGGAGTTTCCTCAAAAAGTTGAAAATAGAGCTACTGTACAACCCAGCAATTGCACTACTGGGTATTTACCCCAAAGATACAAATGTAGTGATCCGAAGGGGTACGTGCACCCCAGTGTTTATAGCAGCAATGTCCACAATAGCCAAACTATGGAAAAAGCCTAGATGTCCATCAACAGATGAATGGATAAAGAAGATGTGGTATATATATACAATGGAATATTATGCAGCCATCAAAAAACATGAAATCTTGCCATTCGCAACGACTTGGATGGAACTAGAGGGTATTATGCTAAGCAAAATAAGTCAATCAGAGAAAGACAAGTATCATATGATCTCACTTATATGTGGAATTGAAGAAACAAGAGGAATGCTGAAAAAGAAAATGTGAAGATCATGGGCGAAGGGAGGGAAAAATGAAACAAGATGAAACCACAGAGGGAGACAAACCATAAGAGACTCTTAATCTCAGGAAACAAACTGAGGGTTGCTGGAGTGGTGGGGGGTGGGAGGGGTGGGGTCGCTGGGTGATGGACATTGGGGAGGATATGTCCATGGTGAGTGCTGTGAATTGTGTAAGACTGATGAATTACAGACCTGTACCCCTGAAACAAATAATACATTATATGTTAATAAAAAATAAATATTTTTGAAAAAACTGGTTGGAGAGTAATTAGCACAGAAATAATTTCTAAAGGTCAGACATTGGAGAATTCTTTAATTTAGGGTGGTTGACCCTGGGATATGAGGACCATAACTTTCAAGTATTTCCCTTGAGGTGACTTCATTGAGTTAAAGATTCTCTTTCTCCTTATTAATCTTTGAATTGCTTGAATTCTGCTTCTGACCTCAAGGGAGAGAATAGAGCATCTCCATTTGGAGCTCTTAACCAAGCTTCCTGAATTCAAATCTTCTTCACACTAACTCTCCAGCTGGGAGCAAGGATTGAGGAGTTTCCCCCAATCAGTTCTCCAGTGATAGCCTTCCTTACCAGAAAACCAACCCTAAAGGTGTGTGGAAGAGCAGCTTGAAGAGTGGCAGTGGGATTAGAAACTCTACTGGCTCTTATTGGCTATTCCAAAGGAGATCCACACAGTCACCCTCCTCCTTACAGATAGATCTAACAATCCAGTTTTCCAGAACCCAAATGCCCTTATTCAGAGCTGCTGTCTCTGGCCAGAGAGCAACAGTTGGGCAAGTTTTGTTGTTGTTGTTGTTTTTTTTAAAATCACAGAATAGAGAGGCAATTGAAACAGGTTGAGACAAGCATTCAACATGAGCCTGGTTGTTAGTACATAACTTGGGTCTCTGAGGAGGCCTCCTGAGGCTGTGCATGCTCTTGCCTATTGCCCATCAGAGGACAAGCTGAGAAATGGCAACCAATGTGGCATTTCAGAAGTGTTAGAATTCTGCTCAGTGGTCAGACTGGCTGTCAGTTCACCTGTTCTTCCAAAGCAGCTCCATGTTCCTTCAGGATCACGATCATCCATATGCCACAGGCCTGGGTACAGGTGGAGTTAAGGCTCTCCAGACCATCCAGGGTTTCCTCCAGGAACATTAGAATTTCTTCAACTGGGATGAGTTTACTGACAATCTGAGAATGTATGCAGAAAGATTCATGTTATCAACCACCTCACTACATACAACATGCTGCTACTGTTTTAGGATATCGGAAACCATTGGAATTTCCAAACAGCTAACCCATGACTAGGGTATAGAAATGACAGAAAATACAAAAAGAGACATAGACATTACCCTGAAACTCTAGGCAGACTTTTCCTGGGGTTACTCTTTTATTATTTTATATTTATTGAATCCCAAGCCTGCTGAAGAAATTTCTTCTCCAAACTTCAAAGTTATAGTGTACCCCACAAGGGAAAAGTAATGTGTATGGTTTTATATGATTTTATGATATAAATTACTCTCACATACATTTCATATATCACAGAAATATGTCATGTGTCTTCCAAGGAAAAGCTAAGGCTTGAGAATGTAGGAAAATCAATCACCATGTACTAAGTGCCATGTTCAATACTGAATGTATCACAATATCCATGTAAGTATGAATTATTATGAGTTCTGTCTTTTGCACTTCCATGTTTCAAAATTAAGAGTAGTCAACAAAAGTTCTAGAAAATAAAAGCTTTACAATTTTGGTCTCTAAGTACAAGAACCATACAAATGGGTGACAGCAGTGTGTGTGTGTGTGTGTGTGTGTGCGCTAATGGAGGGCTTTGGAGTCTATCAGATGATGCTGTGTGCACTTGCTTGAAGCCCATTCTCCTCATTTAAAAAAAAAAAAAATGCATAACCTACCTCTCAGAGTTGTTCTGAGGATTGGTCAATGAATTCATTCAAACAGGCAGTTTGAATGAATTCCAGGGACATTGTCTGGGGCTTTAATCAAGCAAGATGGTCATGATTATGAGTTTGTAGGTATGAAAACATTCCTATTCACAACTGACTTCCCTCTGCATTAAGTGGCCCGATGACTGATATTTGGTAGAACTGTTCTTGAAAGGAAATTAATCCCTTTTCATTAGCAGGTGCATGTCTCAACCAGTTTGAGGTATTTTGATTCCAAGATCAAAGGACTAGACTGCCACGTCTGTTCTATGTAACGCCAAATGCTTGCCTGGGCTCCATACTCAGTGGTTACCTGTGTTTTTTTTCTTCTCACATTGGGATGGATGATGATTTAGGAAGAAAGGAAGGAAGGGGGCTCATGTTTCTGAGCACCTACTATGTATCAGACACTTTCTTAGGCATTTGACATATGTTCCCTCTGTGCCCCCCAACTGGCTTCTCTCCCTTATTCTGGTCACCTTCTTGTCATCTCTGCTGCTGCCACCTTAGTCCAAGCCACCTAATCTCACACCTGGATTCTTGAAGTTTCCTCCAAGCTGATTTTTTTTTCATTAATTTCACTCTTGCTGGCCTGTATCATAGTCTAAACACAGCAGCTAGATGACACTTTGGAAATATAAATCTGATCATATTCCTTCTTACAGACACACCACGAGCTTAGAAGGGGTTTTTACAAATTAGGAAGAGACACCTTGTCCTCAAGACAGTTCACTTCTCCCTGTAAGTATATGGTCATAATGACTGAGGGTAAGCGTTTTGTCTTTTTCTATTCTTAGAGCCTAGAACAATATCTAGCATATGGTAGGTGCATAGGGCATAGTAGGTGAATGAATAAATGATTAAATAAATGAATGAATTCATTGACCAATCCTCAGAACAACTCTGAGAGGTAGGTTATGCATTTTTTTTTTTTTTTTTTGAAATGAGGAGAATGGGCTTCAAGCAAGTGCACACAGCATCATCTGATAGACTCCAAAGCCCTTGTACCTTCTACTCCACCACACTGCCTCCCTCATCCTGAAGAGGGATGCTTGGTTCGTAAGATTTCCCCGAGTATGAAATGATCAGTAGCAGGTGTTGACTGGGCACATGTACCCAGGGTTAACACATGATAGGACAAAGAATGGCTAGGCTGTTGCTCTCCTTGGTAGTGGGGCATACACAGCTTACTCATTTGGAAATCAACCCAGAATCATCTTTACATCCCTCGGCCAGTCCTCCGTATCTATTACCTTTGCTATTTTAGAAGAAATGTTGATCTGGACCTGCACATTGTCACATTGCAACCCTTCCTGCAGACTCTGCAGTCTTTCCACCTCCAGGTGAGTGCCTAAAATCCACAAGGGGAGACAGATGCAAGAGTTCAAAGACCTGATAGGGGTTAAAGAGGTTGGCTATACTCTGACATGACCCTAATTCAGCTGCTGGATACTTTTAACAAATGCACGACGCCTGTCTGATGAGAGGGTGGGCGTAAGAGCAAACATATTGAGTAGTTTCTGCATGCTGGCACGGGGCTAAATCCTCTGCATACAATGATCTCATTTATTACTCATCAATATCATCTGAAGTAGATGCTCCTGATTTTGCAGACAAGAAAGCTGAGGCAGAGAGCTATAAAGCCATGTGGCCACAGTTATCCAGAGACTAAAACTAGGAGAGACAGAATTTGAGCCCTGGTCTGCCTGGCACCCATGCCTAAGCTCTCACTATTCTGCCACACTGCTGTCTCTGTTGGAGTTCCCTTTCGTAGTAAGCCACTTCTGGAAAAATGGAAATGGAAAGCTAACTATTGCAATAGGAACATCAGCAACTTTGCAACTGATTGTAGAAACCAATTAATAAACTCAGACCTAAACAGTAACCATTTTCTGTTTGCTGTTTGAATGTAGAGTAATTGTGGAAACTAACACCTGAACCCTTCTATGGAAGGCAGCCCAGCCCAGTAGAACACACAGACCTGGGCTCACAGCCCAGCTCTACTACTTTCTGGAGCTGGTAAATTTCTTAACTTCAGTGCTCTCATCTCAAAACTGAGTTTTAAATGGGTATTTAATTTAGCATCACACTAGTTACTTGTATTCAGCTGGTGTTTAATAATCATATTCTTTCTCTCTGTCATGCTATTTGATCTATCAAGGAAAAAAGTTAAAACAAATAATGAAGTAAGGGATTTTTTATTTTTTTTAAGATTTTTATTTATTTATTTGATCGAGACACAGCGCGAGAGAGGGAACACAAGCAGAGGTAGTGGAAGAGGGAGAAGCAGGCTTCCCACTGAGCAGGGAGACTGATGCGGGGCTCAGTCTCAGGACCCCAGGATCATGACCTGAGCCGAAGGCGGACACTTAACGACTGAGCCCCCGAGGCGCCCCTGGGATTTCTTATTAACAAAGAGTATTTGAGAACCTGAATTTTGTATGTTTCAGGAAAATGAAATACACTAAAGGAAGAATAGGTGGAACAATAATAGGATTGAAATTCCTCTCTTCCTATGAGTTTCCTCTCTGACACATTTCTTCTCTTACTGGGATGGCCCCTTAGTTCTTACTTCCTTAACTCTTTTTTTATTTTCTGGCTTGGTACAAGATAATGAATTATTTTCCCATATCCCAAAGGACTTTCATACCTATCTTGACTCTGCTAAATAGTTTTTTTTTTTTTTCTTTTTGACCAACTAACCAACCGCTCCCTTCCGCCCAACCAAATCCCACCTTTTGGTTTTAATATACTTTCCTTATGTGAATTTTAGAATTGTAATTATCTCTGTGCCTCCAGCATCAGAGAAGTGCCTGACACATGGAAAGAACTTAATAAGCATTTTATGAACACCTAAAAGAAAGAGGAGTGGAACACAGGTGTGAGATGGCGCTAAACCTAGACCAGAGTTCCTGGCCTGCCAGGGCTGCACAGAAATGCGCATGCACAGTGCAGGGCCATTCTCCGGAAAGCACCTGCTGATTTAAACTGGACCCAAGGCCCTGATTCATTGGTTTCAGCCTGAGACTAGGTTTTAAAATTCCTTACATTTCCTGATATTGCCACTCCACATATACTTGGACGGTAGACGAGGTCTTGTTCTGGAAGCCGGAAAAACCTCCACAAAGTTGTCTCTCTTAGAGAACTTTGAAAATCACTTAGCATCATAATAATAGTACAGTTTCCTCCTGAAGAAATCCACGTGATAGAGGAGGCATTGTTAATACTCCCAAGTGCCCAGTGATTTAAATCAAAACATTTCTACCTACCTCAATGGACCTTTATGATGCTTTGGTGTTATTATCTTTATTTTTAAAAATAGAAAAACAGAGCCATTGGGGAAAAAAGATCCAAAAGAGAGACAAATTCTGTGACATAATGAAGGCATTAGAACGCAGAAATGGCTGAACTGGGGAGAGAGAGAGAGAGACAAGGAAAAACCAAGAACAAGAGAAAACAGGTATCTTCTCTTCATTTGTGGGCTTCTCATCTTTCCCTCACCTTTTATACAGAACAGACCAATAGTGGAGCTGGCAGCCGCTTGACGGATGGTGGGCAGGGTGTCACAGGAGTGAGGAGCCAGGAGGCCGAGGAGTGAGCCAATTTTAAAGTTCTCTGGTGCCTGCAGGATAAAGGAGACCCCCAAAGTGATGGGGTGGCTTGACAACATCCCAGGATAGTCCCAACAACACTGGATGTGAAGTCCCTTGTTTTCCCCCTAAAGGTCCTTAGAATGAAATTGAATCTTGAACCTTCCCTTTAAGGGCAGTGGAAAAGTGAGCTAGGGAGCATGCAAAGGCAACCAAACAGTTTAATCCTACTTGCCACACCCTGGGGTTCTGAGATACCTCTTAGGTGGTTTTCTGGGAAGCACTCCATTCTGGGACTGGAGCTCCATCATGCAGGGGCTGTGGATTCCAGAGGCCTCCAAGATCCCTTTTGTTAGCAAGCAGTGAAATCTATTCATTCCAGGGGATTACTTACCTCAATATCATTTGTCAGCACTTTTGCGGTGATCTGGAAGGCTCTTTCTCTTTCCCAATCTTTTTGTGAAACAAGCCACATTCGGAGAAGCTGTTGGTCAAAGAATAAATGTTCTTTCCTTAGTACTCCTCATATTCACTCATTCCCATTCTCTGGCTCTTGCTCTTTCTCTGTCTCTTATAACAGGGTGCTCACCTCCCACAAATAATGCTTAAGTGGACTGGCCCTATGTGACGGGTTAAATGGGTCAGGCTGCACAGCTCCCTGTGAAGAGTATGAGGTAGAGTCTGGAGTGTTGCCCTGCAGCACAAATGAGGGAATGTGGGAATCAGTTTGAGCAATGGCCCGACTCACATTGAACATTTCTTGGCAGTCCTCTGCTTTCACGTTATCCCACATCATGGTCTTCAGCAGCCTTCCTAGAGCATCCATGGATCGTTCGTAGAGAAACTGCAATCCAATGTGAGCATGAGCGTCAGGCTGAGGCAGGAGGGTAGAGTCCCACTGTAGCTCTTGATTCTACTCAGGCCTCACCCCCACATACATTAATGTGCTCCTTGTCCTTATCTGTCTCGCCTCCATCTTTGAGTTTTTCCAGAGGTGGCAGGGGAAGCAGCCTGCGAATATTCTCTTCAAGAATATTTAGGTGGTCATTTAGTGAGAGCTGAGGTTTCAGTTTACTGAAATGAGAACCATGTGGAGGGATGGGTATTATGAGGACAAGTAAAACATAGCTCAGAAGAGTTCCCAAGAACTGCCAACCACATCTGAGGGGGTCAGAAATGCTTGCTGACATGTTGGAATGTTGAGGGAGATGGTGACAGAAGTAGGGAGAGGTTGGGGACATAGAATCAGACGGTATTGGTGCGCACAGTCAACATGTCTCATTTCTGATTTATTAGAGTGATAAACAAATCATCACTAGCTTTGTGTTACTTAGCCCTTTATTATAGGTTCTGTGATAACATTAACCTACTTGTTTTTTCTAGTGCTCATGGGTTTTGTGGGGAGGGGGTGTGGGGGGAAGATTCTAAGTTTGGAGCTGTTTTATCAATTTCATATGTCTTCTCATGCTATTAAGGAGTGTTACACATACTGAATGTACTTACAGTAAAGCGGCTGGAATCTTCCTTCCCCCCTCCCTCCTTCCTTCCTTCACTCCCTCTCTTCCTTCCTTCCTTCCTTCCTTCCTTCCTTCCTTCCTTCCTTCCTTCCTTCCTTCCTTCCTTCCTTCCTCCCCTTATTTCTTCCAGCCATTTACTATAAGCATCATGAAGATATGAACAAACCTAGACATAACTTGGAAAAATGTTCAATAAACATGAAAATCCCCATTTATTATTTAATAAATATAAATATTATTTAATAAATGTAAATCAAGACAATACACTACTGCTTGTCAGCTATCATATTAGCAAAGAAATTAAAAATGATGACATGGTCAGGGCAGGGGGAAATTGGTTCTCTCATAGGGGAGTAAAAGTCAGTACCAGCTGAGACAGGTCTATTGAAAGTGTTAAATATGTTGATATAAACCAAACAGTCTTTTCATCTGGCTGACTTAAAAAAAAAATCAACTTATTGAGGTATAATTTATGCACAACAAGCTGCATCCATTTAAACTGTGCAATTAAATGAGTTTCACACCCATGAAACCGCCACTATAATCAATATAGAACATCTAGATTTTTCCTTATGCCCCTTTGTGGCTCATCTCTTTCTTCACACTGGCCCCAGGCAAACGCTAATTGGTTTTCAGTCATTAGAGATCAGTTTGCAAGTTCTATACGTGTTCTGTCCAAATGAGGGTAGCCACCAGCAACATGTAGCTATCCAGCACCTGAGTGTGGCTAGTCTGAATTAAGACATGCTGTAATTATAAAATACACTGGATTTTGGAGATTTAGTATGAAAAATCATGTAAATTATCTCATCACCTTTTTAAATATCAAATACATGTTGAAATAATAATATACTGAATATATTGGATTAAGCAAAATAATTATTAAAATTACTTTGTTTCTTTTTTTACTCTTTTAAAAGTGACTACTAGAAAATTTTAAATTACATATGTGACTTGCATTCTAGTTCTACTTGACAACACTGTCTTAGAGCCTAGTTAATTCTTAACTCATCTTCAAGATTTATTTATTTGAGCTTTCTTCAAACTTCACTTATCTTTGTAAACATGGCAACCTGTGCCTTCCCTTATGTTGGTTCTTACTACATTTTGGAGAAATTAGGTGGGTATGTTTTGCATCTATTTTACCCAGTAGGCAAGGCCATATTTTGCTCAGGGCAAGGCCATATTTTGTTAATGATTATCCTTTTTAAATCTATCTCCATGCCTGATACGTGGATGACACTGAATAATATTTACTGAACCAAATTGTCAGCTTTAATAATTAAAGTTCAGAGAGCACTTTTCACATAAAGGTGTTCACCAAAATATTATTTATAGTTTTAAAAACTGACAAAGCAAGAGGAGGTTGGTTAAGTAATATGAGACATATCTATACAATAAGTTATTAAGCAGTTATTGAAAATGCTGTTTCTTACCTCAATATAATAAAGGCCATATATGAAAAGCCTACAGCTAATATATCAATGGTGAAAGACTGTACATTTTTCCTCTAAGATTTAGAGGAAAATTTAAGATCAGGAGCAAGATAAGGATGCCTGCTTTTGCCACTTTTATTCAACATAATACTGTAAGTCCTAGTCAGAGCTATTAGGCAAGAAGAAGAAATAAAAGCCATCTAGATTGGAAAGGAAGAAGTAAACTATCTCCATTTGCAGATGACATGATCTTATACATAGAAAACGCTACAGTTCACAAAAAAATTATTATAATAAACAAATTAAACAATGTTGTAGAATACAAAATGAGCACACACAGATCAGTTGTTTCTATACATTAACAATGAACAATCAAAAAGGAAATTAACAATTCCACTTATAATAGCATCAAAAAGAATAAAATACTTTATTTAACCAAGGAAGCAAAAGATTTGTACACTGAAAACCATGAAACATTGTTAAAGGAAATTAAAGAAGATACAAATAAATGGAAAAACATCCCACGTTCATGGATTTGAGGACTTACTATTGTTAAGATACCCATATTACCCAAAGCAGTTTATAGATTTAATGCAATCCCCAAAAAATCCCAATGGCAGTTTTTGTAGAAATAGAAAAATCCATCCTAAAATTCATATGAAATCTCAAGGGATCCCAAATAGCCAAAATCATCTTGAAAAAGGACATGGTTAGTTTCCATTCAGGTCATGATCTCAGGGTCCTGGGATTCAGCCCCATGTGGGGCTCTGAGCTCAGCGGGGAGTCTGCTTGAGATTCTCTCTCTCTCTCCCTCTGCCCCTCCCCCTGCTCGTGCACTCTCTCTCTCTAAGATAAATAAATAAATCTTAAAAAAGAAACCAGAAAAAAACAAGTGTTGGCAAAAATATGGAAAAATTAGAACGCTTATGCCGTGATCATAGGAATGTAAAATGGTATCACTGCTATAAAAAGAAGTATGGTAATACCTCAAAAAATTAAAAATAATAGAATTATCATATGATCCAACAATCCTACTTTTGGGTATATACTCAAAAGAATTGAAAGCAAGGTCTAGAAGAGATATTCATGGACCCGTGTTCATTAGCAGCACTATTCACAGCAGTCAAAATATGAACACAACCCAAGCATCCATTGGATGAATGGATTAACAAAATATAGTGTACACGCTATATGGAATATTATTCAGCCTTAAACAGAAATGAAATTTTGACACATGTTGTCACATGGATGGACATCATTCTAGTGAAATAAGCAAGACACAAAAAGAAATACTGCATGATTCCATTTATATTAGGTAACTGAAGTATGTAATTCATAAACACAGAAGGTAGAATGGTGGTTGCCAGCACTGGTGGGAGGAGGGAATGGGGAGTTTGTTGTTTAATGCGTATAGAGCTTCAGTTGTGCAAGATGGGACGAATTCTTGAGGTTGATAGCATAACAATACGATTGTACTTAACACTACTGAAATATACACTTAAAAATGGTTAAGATGAGGGGCGCCTGGGTGGCTCAGTTGGTTAAGCGACTGCCTTCGGCTCAGGTCATGATCCTGGAGTCCCGGGATCAAGTCCCGCATCGGGCTCCCTGCTCGGCAGGGAGTCTGCTTCTCCCTCTGATCCTCCCCCTCTCATGCTCTCTGTCTCCCATTCTCTCTCTCAGATAAATAAATAAAAAATCTTTAAAAAAAAAATGGTTAAGATGATACGTTTTATGGGTATTTTACCACAATGAAAATATTTCTTTTAAAACAATGAAGAAAGAACAATGTTGGTGAAGAATTGGTAACAATGGGGGAATATGTAAGGAGAAGTAAGGAAAAAATAGGATGCACAGCCATACGTAGAGTAGGTTCTCAGCTCTGTACTTAACATGAAGAATTAGGTATAAAAACTTGAAGGACGTATACCAAAATGTTGAAAATAAGGGGTGATTTTTATTATTTTTTAAAAAGTTTTTATAGTTTCCAAGTTTTAACTATGAATTTATATTTCTTTTACTGCAGGGGGAAATATTATTTTAAAAATTTGGTTAAAATCATTTCCTTCTGCAGGTTTATTGCTACTAACCAACTAAAATATGATTAGGGCTTTCATAAGTTTTTAATGGGAATATTAAAATTTGCCAAGGTCTAGGAAGAGAAATTTCCTTCTGCACAGAAACTTCCATCCTCCTGTATCAATAAATCTGACTCCTCTGAGTAGCTCTTTATCCCTGTCAGTCATCGAAGGGTCGGCCTCTCAGTCAGTTCTGTAAGTTTGAAAAGAGGGAAAAGCCCCTATTTGAGAAAGAGAAAAAAAAAACAAACCCATTGATGAGCTGTGTTCAATTTGGGGGAGGGTACACTGGAGTATCCACTGATTGATAAGTCAGTTGATCAGAAGGAGGATTTTGGGGAGGAAATATTTTTTTAAATGAGAGCAAGAAAACTTTTTTACCTGAGGTATCTGATGGCGATTAAGGCTTTCCACCGAACAGGGCTAGCTAGAGAGTCCAGTGGCTCATCCCTGATGAATTTCTGCAACACAAAGGGAGGAAAAATTCTAGAAACGATTTGGGGGAGTTTCCAGATGCAGCTGCAGCCCCATTGGACTGTTGGGTGCCCTTTGTCCATATAATGGCAGAGATCTGTTACCTGGGACTAGCGCATTGTACCCATTTAAAAAAACATAGCTCTGACTTTCGGTAACAGACTTTTCAAGATCTTGCTCATGTCCTCTCTGCACACTTACCAGCATGTAACCCAGCAGCACCTCCTTGTAGGAGAACTTGAATCCCTTATCCTCAGCATCGTGGACAGCAATACCAATCTCAGTGATAGTTCTTGTGAAACTCATTTGCAGATCCATGTCCTAAAGCAAAATGATTCACAGTGCAGTCCAAAGTCTTGGGTTCCATACCTGGTTCTATAAACCCAGTTCTTGACTTAGGGTTGAACTATGTGCCCAGACAGAAATGAGAATTGCTGCTTCTTTTGCTATCTCTACCTCAGTCTGGGGTCAAAGTTGCAGGGAAGTTAAAAACCAAGGTCAAATTCTACTCCCCCCACCCAATCCCTGTCCCCCATAGACTGAGGTTCTATACAGCAGTGGCTTTCAAACTTTTTGGACCATAAACCACACAAATTTTAGGAAACAGTTTACATGCACTATATATAGATATAACATTATATATATATATAATAAGTGAAATGAAAGTTTTATGATACTTCTTATTGCCAAATGCAATGTACTCTTCTATTTCTCTTTTATTTCATTACAAAAATTTGCTGGTTGTGATTTATTAGATCTATTAGACTAATTTCATGGTCTTCTGGTGGGTCACAGCGCGTAGTTCTAAGAACACTGCTCTAGGTTACAGTATAACTCCCAAGCCACCTGGAACCAAATATATCTCTCTGTTCTGTCCTGATTAGTCTCAGGGATCCTGGTTTCAGGATCGGATTGATTAGTTGTATATTGGGATCTTTTCCTCTGGAATCAAACCAAGAGGACATCTATGCCTACTGCATTTCCAGGGAGCATGCTATGTATTGAAATATATCAAATATATTGCATACCTTGCTCATCACAGACATGCCCAGAACCTGCAAAACCAAAGGCAAAAGCAGATACTAGAGCAGCAGTTAAGAGTTCCCTCCACCAGCGAAAAGACCCACCCACCAACCTGAAAACAACAGCTAAGCAGGACACTGAGTCTTGCTAAAGGGCGGGGGCTGTTCACTTCTTCCCCCATTTCCAAAATGAGACCCTGTACCTTGGCAGACTTTTTCCCCAGGTGAGTCTAATCTACAGAAAGCAGCATAAAGAAATCAAGCCTTTGGGTTTCAAGCCTCATGATTTAAAGAGGTTCTACCAGACTTTGATAAGAATAAGTGTAGAGGCTCTTGGCAGAAAGAGCAGTGAAAAGCTATAAAATGAAAGTTAATGGGGCAGCTGACTTTGGAACTGAGATATAGTCAGTTCTGCTATGATGCTTGCCTTGAAAAATGCAAATTTGTTTCAGTGAAATTGATATGTGAGTAAATACTTCTAGTACATTCTGAATTTTGTGTTTGCTTATGCACAGTCTTGTCCATGACAGCAAAAGGTGAGCTAGCTGAACTGACCCATGTAGGAATACTCACACGAACACCTCAAACATGCCAACTGGTTCAGTTTACCATGGTATGAGCTGTTTCCCATTCAAATCTGCCATTCTAGCTGTCTGTCTGATTTCAGATGACCTTTCTTCCTTATCACCATTTCACAATCAACTTGTAACTTTCCCAAGTGAATTCAGGTGTTTTTCAAGAAAAAATGCCATATTTTTTTGTAGTATTTATGTACTTCTTAGATGGATTTTAAAATTAGATTCCAGGGGCACCTGGGTGGCCCAGGTCATGATCCCAGGGTCCTGGGATCAAGCCCTGCGATGGGCTCCCTGCTCCATGGGGAGACTGCTTCTCCCTCTCCACCCCCACCCCCCTGCTTGTGCTCTCTCTCGCTATCTCTCTCTCAAATAAATAAATAAAATCTTAAAAAAATAAAATTAGATTCCTATTTTTTATATGTCCTTGATGGGGTTTTTGAACGTTGTGCCCCTCCCCCATTTCTCCGTAATCTGTGTGCTTTTTCTTGTACTATCTTGTGCATATGTTGTGCTACAGAAGAATTGACTGTACCTTGAAAGTGTACAGTCATCCTTATCTAAGACATCTTTATCTCCTTTCCTCTTGTATTTTTATCATAATTTTCCTCAATGATTGACTAAAAATTAATATAACATGAACCATCTTTTTCTCAATTATGTTTTTGGTTTTCATCATTGCTTATCAAATTTTGGGTACATCAGAATCACCTTTTGAGGAGCATGTTAAAAATACAGATTCAGAGATCCATCCCTGAAGACTGTGATTCATTAAGGATCTCTATTTTTAACAGGGCTCCAGGTAGTTCTCATGCAACCGAAGTGTGAGGATCACTGCCCTATTCCCTTCCACCGGCATACACTTACATCTGTGATATCACGAGTTCTCTATGATTCCATTCTTATCACATACACCCATGAATAAATTTCAAGAACAGATTTACCAAACAGGTGGTGTGTGGAGAACACAGAAGCGGAGATAAGGGAGCATAAGGTACAAGCCCTAACATCAAGGTGCTGACAATCTAATGTGGGAGCAGATGTGCACGTAATCAGTAAAAGCTTCTGAAACCTGGCTATGGATAAGTATCACTTCTAAACCTCTTAAAAATACAGATGTCAGATTCCAACCCAGACCAACTGAATCAATCTCCCTGAAAAATGGCTCTGGGAAGCTGTACTTCAAACTTGATTCCAAGGTGATTTTTAGGTAGTTAACCTGGTACTTGTCAGCAAAATGGCCAAATTGACAATATATCTAAAGCACTTTATTAAAGATATATAAAGTATTATAGGGGACAGAAATGATCAGATGAATTCCAACTCAGTTGTGGGGTTCTGAGGCAGGAATATTCCTGGCATATTTGAGGAACATCAAGGACAGGAAGGGTGACCGGTATGAATGTGTGTGTTGGGGAGTGTGTGAAATGGTACAACATGAGGTAGATTGAGTAGGTTGATTAATAATGTATTTTTATTCATTTAAAAATACATGTATTGCACTTATTATTCATGAGGCACTGTTTTAGGTGGTTTATCTATACCATGTAAAAGGTTAAACTACCATTAATAACACTTCAGAGACTATAACAGGGAAGTAATGAACCAGCTGCTCTATAGTAGTACTGGAGTAATTATTTGAAGTTCAAACTTGGGGGAGACTGCTATAGGTACTTGGTCTAGGAAGGTATCATAGGCCATGAACTACCCAAAGCCTTAGACAAGAAACAAATTGCCTGGCCCTGTTTCATAATGCATTTTTCTGTTCTTTTATGTTCTCATCTTCCAAACATACCAGATGTTATCTTGCCTTTTGTCTGTATCCTTTGAGCATGAATATTCCCAAGAGGTGAGCCCCTCCAAGGTTTAGGAACCCCAGCCCGGAAATCAAGGCACCCTGTGCTGGCCGTTACCTGAGAGCACTGGCCATAAAGAAACAGGACTTGGGAAACAATGTCTTGATCAAGCCTGGTGAGGAGTTGACCCTTGGGAGCATGGAGGGCCACGGCTCCATAGATTACCATGACATCAGTCTTGGTCAGGCTCTTTTTCCCAGAAAAAATACCCTGAAAGAGAGACATGAAAATTATGACTGAAGGTGTTTCCTTTCCTCCATGTTGCTTCCTAGTCCTACGGACCACGACAGGGATTAAGAAATGGGACTGAGATGATGAAAATTAGTCTAAAACTGATACTCTTGCTTGGTCAAATTTAAACACCTGAGACTGTATTGTGGATCTATTGGGCTTTAAAAGAGGTCCCTGTGAGAAAGCTTGGATTAATTTTTATTTATTAAATCCCTTTCCTTCAGGGAAAGCAGAGTGTACACGGTGGAAACTGGCCATGAGACCTGAGCAGCTGGTAGAGGGACAAAACTAGGCACACAGAGAACTCCTTAGGACCTTCCAGATCAGCATTAGTGACAGAAACTGGAGTAGACCTATTAGACAGCTGGTCATTCTACAGGGTCTGGGCTTGGGCAGTTCTCACCTGTAATAAAGACCTGGGGACAGGAACAAGTATGATATGGAAAAGGATGTTTACTGAAGGAACCAGTGTCATTTGCCCTCGCTCTGACCAAAGCTTTGGGAGAGAAGGTTATTCTTTTTACCTTACATCGATTCATGAAAAACTTTTCCCGATCTTGGAATGTTTTAAGAACTTTTAAAACAGTATCCAAGTGGCTCTCAGCACAGTATCCTAAAATAGATGTTATTCCCTAAAGTCAGAAAAGATAGGAGTTTTGAGTTTAACCATTCACTTATTCAACAAATATTTAGGAGTACCTGTTATGTGTCAGGCACTCTTCTAGGTGCTGGGGACACAACAGTGAACAAAACACACCAAACTTCCCATCCTTGTGGTGTGCACAATCAGGGGAAGTGACATTAAATAAACACATAAATTCAGTAAACATGTAAATATATAGTATTTCAAGGGTGACACATGCTATGGAGATAAGGAAAACAAGGAAAGAGAATAGCTGCTGCAGGTTAGGGGGAGTTCTCAATTTACATAGGGCAGCTAGAGAAGGCTTTATAAACAGGGTGACATTGAGCAGTGCTCTGAAATAAATGAGGGAGCAAGTCAGTGGACTGTGTGGGAAGGAGAGTTCAAACAGGATGGGGAAAATGGTGTTAGAAATAATGCCAAAGCAATAAGATAACAGAACATCTGACAAGGAGAAAATAAATAACATAATAAAAAAAAGGTTTCAAAAGTTCTGTAAGTCTAGTGGTTTCTGAACGTTTAATATGGAAGAAAGGATCCTCTAAACATCTCAAAATTTCTGAGGAGAATGTATAACAAAATACACTACAATTTTTTTTTTTTATACTAAGTGGTCTTTATTAGTCTGGGGAGCTTTTCTTTTCTTTTTTATTTTTTAAATGCACACACACTATCCACATTCACATACATTCTGCAGCCTAGTTAGGGTAAGGAATAGGCAAAATTGCTTTGAAAAAGCTCTCCAGGTTATGCTTATGCTTTCTCTAGGTTGAAAATCAATGGTATTTAAGGTTACTTTCAGCTTGTAAATTCAATGATTTTTAAGTTTATGATCATACCCTTAAGTTAAAAAGTCAAGGTCAAAATATACTAAAAATACTTTTATTAAGGATAATTGAAATTCATTTTCAACATTTTTACAAACCCAGTTAAATAAATGAAACATTGATCCTGGGATGCTGGTTCAATATTCACAAATCAATTAACATAATACACCACATCAACAAAAGGATAAAAACCACATAATCATTTCGATAGATGCAGAAAAAGCATTTGACAAAGTACAACATCCAAAGTACAACAAAGTACATTCAGAAGGAACATACCTCAACATAGTAAGACCATATATGAAAAACCCACAGCTAACATGATACTCAATGGTGAAAAACTGAGAGCTTTTGCCCTAAGATCAGGAACCAGACAAGGATGTCCACTCTCACCACTTTTATTCAACATAGTACTGGAAGTCCTAGCCACAACAATCAGACAAGAAAAAGAAATAAAATGCATACAAATTGATAAGGAAGAAGTGAAACTTTCACTATTTGCAGATATACTATGCATAGAAAATCCTAAACATTACCAAAAAACTAGTAGAACTGATAAATGCATTCAGTAAGGTCACAGGACACAAAATTGGTATACAGAAATCTGTTGCATTTTTATACACTAATAATGAAATAGCAGAAAAAGAAATTAAGAAAACAATCCCATTTATAATTGCACCAAAATAATAAAATACCTAGGAATAAACTTAACCAAGGAGGTGAAAGACCTGTACTCTGAAAACTATAAAACATTGATGAAAGAAATTGAAGATGACACAACTGGGAAGTTATTCCATGCTCATGGATTGGAAGAACAAATATTGTTAAAGTGTCCATACTACCCAAAGCAATCTACAGACTTAATGAAACCCCTATCAAAACACCAACAGCATTTTTCACAGAACTAGAACCAATACTTTTAAAATTTGTATGGAACCACAAAATACCCTGAATAGCAAAAGCAATCTTGAAAAAGAAGAATAAAACTGGAGGTATCACAATCCCAGATTTCAAGATATACTACAAAGCTGTAATATTCGAAAAGTATAGTGTTGGCACAAACATAGACAAATAGGTCAATAGAACAGAATAGAGAGCCCAGAAATAAATCCGTGATTATGTGGTCAATTAATCTTTTGACAAAGGAGGCGAGAATGGTGCTGGGTTGAAGATTATTTGACCATAGAGTTGAGGGTCCATATCTAGGCTCTCTGTTCTGTTCCATTGGTCTATATGTCTGTTTTTGTGCCAGTACCATGCTGTCTTGGTGATCACTGCTTTGTATGGTGACTAACATAACATAATTAAATTAAATTAAATTAAAAAAAAGAATGGTGCTGGGAAAACTAGACAGCTACATATAAAAGAATGAAACTGGACCACTTTCTTACACCATACACAAAAATAACCCAAAATGCATTAAGGACTTAAATGTGGGACTTGAAACTATAAAAATCGTAGAAAAGAGCAAAGGCAGTAATTTCTTGGACATTGGCCATAGCAACATTTTTTCTACATATGTCTCCTGAGGCAAGGGAAACAAATGCAAAAATAAACTATTAGGACTACATCAAAACAAAAAGCTTCTGCACAGCAAAGGAAACAATCAATAAAACTAAAAGACAACCTACAGAATGGGAGAAGATATTAGCAAATGACATAACTGATAAAGGGTGAGTTTCCAAAATATATAAGGAACTTACAGAACTCAACACCCAAAAAACAGATATCCAAATAAAAATGGGCAAAAGACATGAACAGACATTTCTCCAAAGGAGATATACAGATGGCCAACAGACACATCAAAAGATGCTCAACATCACTCATCAATCATCAGGGAAATGCAAATCAAAACTACAACGAGATATTACCTCACACCTGTCAAATAGCTAAAATCAAAACCACAAGAAACAAGTGTGGGCAAGGATGTGGAGAAAGGGGAACCCTCTTACACTGTTGGTGGGAATGCAAACTGTGCAGGCACTCTGGAAAACAGTATGGAGGTTCCTCAAAAAGTTAAAAATAGAACTACCCTATGACCCAGCAATTTCAGTACTAGGTATTTACTCAAAGGATACAAAAATACAGATTTGAAGGGACACATGAACTCTGATGTTTATAGCAGCATTATCAACAGTAGCCAAATTATGGAAAGAGCCCAAATGTCTATTGACTGATGAATGGATAAAGAAGACGTGGTATACATATAATATTACTCAACCATCAGAAAGAATGAAATCTTGCCATTTGCAATGACGTGAATGGAACTAGAGAGTATTATGCTAAGCAAAATAAGTCAGTCAGAGAAAGACAAATACCCTATGATTTCACTCATATGTGGACCTTAAGAAACAAAACAGATGAACATATGGGAAGGAAAAAAAAAAGAGAGAAGGAAGCAAATCATAAGAGACTCTTAATGATAGAGAACAAACTGAGGGTTGATGGAGGGAGGTGGGTGGGGGATGGGCTAAATGGGTGATGGGTATTAAGGGGGGCACTTGTGATGAGTATTGGGTGTTATATGTAAGTGATGAATCACTAAATTCTATACCTGAAACCAATTTTACCATATATATTAACTAACTAGAATTTAAAAAATGGAAAAGGAAAAAAGAAAAAATAATATAATACTAAGTAAAAAGTAAGAAGTCAGAACTTCTGCTAAAATCCATCTATCAATGATATCAAAGATAACAAACAGTCCTTTTCTGAATACAGTTTCAAAGCAGCTACATTCCATTGCTCTTTTAGTAAAGGATCATTATCCAATTAGAGTTGGATACAGAAGTTGGTTCCTGGAAACTATTCACGTTAACATCAAAGAGAACCCATGACTTGCTAAAAAATGTCTGGCAAGTCAAAACATTTCAACTCTTCCCAACTCCTCCCCCACCCATGTATATTCAGGTATAGAATTTGGGAAATATAAACCAAAGAACATCAATGAAAAACCAAAAATCATCCAGAATCCTCCACCCAAACATAATGACTACTTAATATTTGGTATATTTCCTTCTAGTTTTTATAATTGTAAAAATTAGGATCACTCTCTTTATTCAGCTTTGTATCTTCATGTTTTTCACTTAATATTAAAAACACTTTTCCATGTTGCTAAATAGTTTTCAAAAACATGACTTCTAATGATGGTGTAGTATTTCATGGATGATACACCATACTCATTATAACCGTTTCCCCACTGTCAAACATTTCCAATATAATAAATAATGTTGTGATAAATAAATGTCTAAATCAATTAAAAGAAAAAGGAAAACAGAACTACCCTACAATCCTGTAATTGTTCTACTGGAAATTTACCCAACGAATACAAAAACACTAATTTGAAAGGATATACGCACCATTATGTTTATAGCAGCATTATCTACAATAGCCAAATTATGGAAGCAGCCCAAGTGTCCACTGGTAGATGAATGGATAAAGAAGATGGGGTATATATATATATATATATATATATATATATATATACCCCATCTTATTTACATACATATATATGTATGTATGTATATATATTATATATATAATATATATATAATGAAATATTACTCAGCCATAAAAAAGAATGAAATCTTGCCATTTACAACAAGATGGAGGGAGCTAGAAAATACAATGCTAAGTGAAATAAGTCAGTCAGAGAAAGATAAATACCATACCGCTTCACTCATATGTAGAACTTAAGAAACAAAACAAATGAACAAATTAACCAAGGGACAAAAAAAAAAAAGAGGGAGAGAGAGAGACAAACCAAGAAACAGACTCTTAACTATAGAGAATAAACTAAAGGCTACCAGAGGGGAGGTTGGCCATCTATATGTCTTCTTTGGAAAAATGTCTATTCATGTCTTCTGCCCATTTTGTAACTGGATTATTTGTGTTTTGGGGTGTTGAGTTCTATAAGTTCTTTATATATTTTGGATACTAAGCCTTTATCAGATATGTTATTTGCAAATATCTTCTCCCATTCTGTAGGTTGCCTTTTAGTTTTGTTGATTGTTCCCTTCACTGTGCAGAAGCTTTTTACTTTGATGAAGCCCCAATAGTTTATTTTTACATTTGTTTCCCTTGCCTCAGGAGACATATCTAGTAAGAAGCTGCTATGGTTGATGTCAAAGAGGCTACTGCCTGTGTTCTCTTCAAGGATTTTAATGGTTTCCTGTCTCATATTTAGGCCTTTAATCCATGTTGAATTTATTTGTGTATGGTGTAAGAAAGTGGTCCAGTTTTATTCTTTTGCATGTTTCTGTCCAGGTTTCCCAACACAATTTGTTGAAGAAAATGTCTTTTTTCCATTTGATATTTTTTTTCTTCTTTGTCGAAGATTAATAGACCATATAATTGTGGGTTCATTTCTGGGTTCTCTATTCTGTTCCACTGATCTATGTGTCTATTTTTGTGCCAGTACCATACTGTCTTGATCACTGCAGCTTTATAATATAACTTGAAGTCCGGAATTGTGATGCCTCCAGCTTTACTTTTCTTTTTCAAGATTGCTTTGGCTATTTGGGGTCTTTTGTGGTTCCATAAGTAAAGGGGTTTAAGAGTACACATCATGATGAGCACTACATTATACACTTGAAACTAATATAACACTGTATGTCAAGTATACTGGAATTAAAATAAAAAAACCCAAAGCATTGATATTTAAATAAGGAAGCATCATTTTCTGAAAAATTCTGTTGGATTATTATCAATGTATCCATGGATTCTTGGTAAGTAAGACATTGTCATAAGACCTGTCAGTGGCTTTCCAGATGGAATTAATTATCATCATCATAAGAGGAAATTGAGAGAAAGGGGTCCCACCTGTCGCTGATCTCCCAGTTGGTGGGGAGCAATCAGAAATTCCTTAATCTGTGAGCTTACAAAATCTATATCTTGGCAGGATGCTAAGGTGGTTCCCAAGGCTTTCCAAAGGAATTTCTAGAAAACAAAAGATAAGCAACAGTATGTTCAATGTTGGAAAGAAAAACTCCAATGAAAAGTGGAAAGCATTAGAACAGTCATCCAAAGGAAGGAAATTTGGGTGATTTAATGACTACTTACTAAACATGTACTTCAAGTATTATCTCTTCCTGAAAGTGTTTTCTCCCCCTGCCTACCCTCCCCAGGCTCTGTCCTTACCTGTGCTTTTTTGTATTCCTCTATGCCTTGTGTCATGCCATTATAATACCTTTTACTTCATAGTAACGCTCAATTTTCTTATTTGTCTTTGTGCTCAGAATTTCAGTTCTCCGTAACAGAGGGTCTTATTGATTACTTTCAGTGTACAGTTCCTGGTAGCTAATAAATGCTCAATAAATGTTTTTAGAATACACATGTCAATGAAAATAAGGTTATTTGAAGATGATGTCATCAGATAGTCTCAATCTCTGAAGTATATTAACTTATTTTATAGTTTAGGAGATTTAACCTATAATAGTTTTGAGAATAATACTTTGTAAGTTCTACTATTATCTCTCTCTCAGGAGTAGAGTGAGTTGTCTAGAAGTGCTATAGAATGGTGTCCAGGGTGAAGGAGAAAAGTCATACAGGAACTTTTACATACATGTTGTGTCTTTAGCAAGGGACTCTGAGTGAATTGGGGAGGAAAAACTCCCAATGAAAGAACACTGGCAAGAGAGTATGTGGGAAATCATTCTGTGGCTTCCACATCCCTTAGAGTTGGTGAGAATGTTGGATTCATTATGCTAGCCCTAACACAGATACTTCTGTAATGTCCAGATGGAGAAAAGGCAAGCAGGACAGACATGACTTCCTCTTCTCTTTCATTATGAGCTATACAAGATTTAGAAGTTAAAGCTGAGGGAACAGGGTAGCCCAAGAGTGACTTCTGTTTGAACACCACAACACATGCCTGGATGTAAATATGTGTATGTATATGTGTGTATACACACACGTGTGTGTTACATATAGATAGATCTATATCCTGTGGAGGTAAGATACAAGGAAAATATTCACAAGAGAAGATACTTGCCATATGGCTAGAAAAATGAAGTCATGAAGTCCTAATTTGTTTTCTAAGACTCAAATCATTTGTAGCTATATAATATCAGATTGCCATCTCCTTATTTAAAATGTCCATCTTGTCACACACAGGAGAAAAAACTGGCCAGTTGCCGGTTTATTCCAAGGACTCTGCAGGGCTTGAAGGATTGTAGTGATTGAGTGATCATTATGGATCAGAAGGAATCTATGGCACAGGAGGAAAGGAAAAACTGGTAGCCACCGGGAGAGTTCAATTAGTACACTCAGGAGAAATTGTACAGATCAGTCCAGCTAGGGGTGAGCGGGGTACCCAAGGTGACAGAATAGGAGAAACAACTGACCGAGGAAGAATCTGATGAGGCAGCACCCATTGCACTCTTGGGTTTCCGGGCAAAAGGCCCCCATGATAATGTAACTATGATGAGAAAAACTGTGTACCACACAGGAGTAAATATTACTTAGGCCTAAAGCTGCTAGAGTCCACTTAACCCCACCTTGGAGGAGGGACAGGGAGAGCCTAGAAAAGTCCTGTGCTGCAGAAAAAAACCCCGATGTTACGAAGGGCACTTTTGTGTAATGGGTTGGCCTCCAGTGCCCCCAGTACTGTTGAGCTGTTGCCTCTTGGCTGATGTTGGTCAGATTCAGTGTCTTGTGCATTCCTCCTTTGAGACTTGGCAAGGAATCTTAGAAATCAGGAACCCCGAACTGGGAAAAAATGTGGCCAATTGCAAAAACAGCCAGAAACTTTCTATCTCACCTCTATCCATGCCTCCTTACTGTGAGAGTTTGCAGCCCCTTCTTTTACTATAGTCTATTTTGCCACTCCTCAAATCTGGGCTAGCCTGGTGACTTGCTTTGGCCCACTTGGGAATGTGGCAGAAGTAATAGTGTGCCTCTGCTGAACCTAGACCTCAAGAGACCTTGTGTACTCCATTGCCACAACCATGAGAACAACCCTGGGCTGCCCTGCTGGAGGAGGAGAGACCACAAGGAACAGAAACAAGTTGTCCTAGTTGAGATTATGGCAGACCAGCAAATCCCAAGTATATGCCGGTGGGACTAGTTGAGCTCAAATGACTGCCCAGCTGAGTTCAGCCCACACTGTCAACCTGGAAAATTGTAAATGAAGCAGGTAGCTATTATTTTAAGCCACTAGGGGTAGTTTGCTATGCAGCTAAAACTAATTGGAACACTCTTACTTTCCTGTTGTTAAGTATAATGGCTGAAAGCCATTTAAGCAGCTCATGGCTTGAGTTGCTCTGCCCATCCATATCACCATACCTTGGACTCATCTCGTGAATCTGGAAGCTGTTGGATGGATGGTATTACATGAGATGCACAAGTCTAGTTTGTATATGTGAAGATGAGGCATTGCTCACCAAATCCTCTTGAGGGTGTCTGCAGGCTTGATAGACCAATTTGGAGAACCAGAACTCTACCAAATTAGAGAATCAATCAGTGAGAGGAATTTTGAATATTGAATAGGAGAGTTGAAAGTTGATAAAAAAATAATTTGTTGGGACAGACACTTACTACTAGAACTGATGAGTTAGGAAACGTTTTTCCAGGAAAAAAATTAGAAATGTAACCATAATGATAACCTTGATCTACTTTTTATTGAGCACAAGTCTTGGGCCAGGCACATATTTCACTAGGGACTTTATATACTTTATCTTGTTGAACCCTTATATCACTACAATCCTCAGAGCTGGGTGTAATTTCCATTTTAGATGAATATACTGAGGCTTCAGAGAGGTTAAGTAATTTTCCTACACTTACATATGTAGTAAGTAGCAGAAGCTGGATTCAAACCCCGTTTAGAATGAATGGCTCCAATGCAGAGGGCTAGGTAGAAGCCATATGGGGATAAAGGAAGGAGAGAACTGGCTTTTGAGCATTCTTTTAGCTCTAAGTTTTTGTTAAATTGTAGCAGATTGTTTCTTGTAGCCAGCCTCACAAAACTGGCCCAGTGGAAACCAAGATATAAACTGACATCAAACCAGTGCCGTGACAGGGACTACTATTTGCCTTCATTATCTATTTTTCTTCCTTCTCTAAAACAGAACGCCTGAATTTCAGCCGGGTATATGTCCATCTCAAAAGCACTAAACTACTCAGTTTTCCTTGCAGACAGGTGCCGCCCTAGGAGTAATTTTTGGTCAAATGTGAGGTGAAGAGGAGGTAGCATTTTCCTAGCAATTTCTCCTTCTTTTTGGTGGTAGTACAGACAAATTGGAACTTGAGCAGCCATTTTAGGTCATAAGGTAGGATGTGAAGTCCCTTAGTTGAAAAACCAACCTTCTCAAGGGAGGTGTTGCTGTAACTGCCCATTTGCTCCTTGAAATCTCGACTCAGTTGAATGGTCCAGGCTATGTCATTGATCTTCCGTAGAGATTCTTTGAGCAACTGTTGCAGGAAGTGGAAGTTAGATATGAATACAACTGTTTAGTGTGCTTTCTTAGTACTTTTTTGTTACCTTATTTTTTTTAAGTATAAATATATAATATATAATAAATTGAGTTATTCCTTTTCCCATTTAAAAAAACTGGTTATTTTGGAACCTTTCCTCTTATTTTATTAAAGTTTATTTATTTATTTTTAGTAATCTCTACACCTAATGTGGGGCTCAAATTCACAACCCTGAGATCAAGAGTCACATTCTCCTCCAACTGAGCCAGCCAGTCTCCCTTCTCTTTGTTTATTTTAATAGCCACATGCTGTTATGTTCTGAATTCCCATTAAGAACAAGTTACCCTGAAGGTGGAAGTAACTCCATGTAAGTGCCTTCCTTTTTCCTCTTAAATAAAAATTGCCCAAAGTCTTAACATAGAAACTAATCCATTTTGAAACTTAAATTGAAGTTAACACTTTTCAAGTTTTAAACAGATTTGGAAAAACTTCATTTGTCAATGTTAGTTTGTTTTATTACATACTAAAAGAAAAAGAAAAGGACATTTTTTGAATAAAGAAATAAAATGTCTTGAAGAACCAATTAAATGTACAAGTACATTTTGCTAACTTCAACTCTAGTAGCTAAACATTCCTGGTTTCACCAATTGTTCTGAGCCAGGGCCTCAGTCAGCCATCTGAACTTACTTCCTTCTTCACTGAACAATACATAAAAAGGTGTTTTTGTCTTTTTGGAGGACAAAATCCATTGCAATTTCTAAAGTCAATTATTTCTCCTGCATTTTCCCTACTTTAAGCTTAGAAAAGGACGTTTAATGTCAAAGCCCATGGAGATTTCTAGGTATTCTCTTAATAAGAACTTGTTTGGTGAGTGGGCTCTTTGAAGAGAAGAAATTAAACAGTCTTGGAAGCCTGAGAGAAGGCAGCACATGCAAACAGTTTTGGGAGAAGGCTAAATGGAAGTATACTCAAGATTGGAAGAGGGAAAAGAACGTTCTCAAGGCTTCCCTCTGGAAAGAGAACCTTCCTTCATTAACCTTCCTTAAAGAACCTTTAAGATGGTAGCAGGGGAAAATAAGGTAGGAATTTTGAGGAAGAGAAGGGGGAAGATAAAAGCAGCATGAATACAGGAGGAGAGGTGGGTGCTAGAATTAAAGACCAGGAAAGTACAGCAGTTGCTTTCAAATCTCATACTGGGTAAGAATCACTTGTGGGAGTCTTTAAAACATGCCAGTTCTCAGGCAGAATCTCTTAGAGATTCTGATTCTGGAAGGGGCAGGAATGGAACATGGAGGTGATGAGGACAGGTCACTAAAACTTGACATTTTTAAGAAGCCATAGTTAAATTCTATGTAAACGGCGTATGAACTGAGACCCTGCTAGGTTAAAAGCTCCCTTCCTATGGGCTCCTTGACCTCCTGTAGGCTCCTGAAATAAAAATCCTCTCTGTAGAGCCAATGTCAGGCTCCTACATGCCAATTTACCATTTTGGGGATTTGGGACCTTTGCAACTGGTTGCAAACTGGTTGCAAAGGTCCAAAAAGTTTATGGATGACTTTTTTTTTTTCTGGAATGGTATAATGTGGTATAATGTGGCCCTTTGGTTTTTACAAATCAGGAAAAAATACGGTGAGAAGCAGAAAGGTGAGGAAACAGAATTGTATTTAGAAGCACAGAAGTGGAAATGATGTCAATTTGTGTTTCTTTATTTAAATGGTAAAAGCATGCAATTACAAGGAAAGGAAAAAACTGGAAATTAGAGAAGATTTAAGAAAGACACAGAGAAAAATATTAGTAAATGAAATCTTCAATACTATCTTAAACTCTTAACCAAACTGAAGACTAAAGATTATTGTTCAAATTGTGGTGATGCAGAGACCGTAATTCTTGAGCGATCACTTCTAACATTCTAATCCATTTCCTAAGGAAAGGAAATGTTGTTTACTGCCCCTGGGAATCTGGATCTTTTTTGTTAAGATGGGTGACTCTAGCTGATTTTATCACCCCATCATCAATGATTAGTCTAGAAGCTACCCTTACCTGAAGTAGCATGGTTTCCCATAGCACGATGCTAGTATTCTTTCCTAGAAATAGAAATTAAAAATAGAAAATAGAAATAGAAAATAAATTCAGGACCCTGTTTCTCCCTTGCCAGGTCCCCCGTGGATTCTGGAGCCCCACTTCAAGCTTTACAGAGGATGATTATAATAGAAAATAGAAATAGAAGATAAATTCAGGACCCTGTTTCTCCCTTGCCAGGTCCCCAGTGGATGCTGGAGCCCCACTTCAAGCTTTACAGAGGATGATTATTTCAGATGAAATTTACTATGTTGCCAACTTTAAGTCCTAGTCAGGCTGGCAAAAAGTCTTCAATCCATGATACAAATCTAGGCTTTTTGCTAAAAATAGTAGTGATTTTTTAGAATAATACCAAAAGGGAGTTTCTCTAAATATAAGAAAAAGACCAGAGCAAAAGTAAAAGTTTCTGCTAAGAATATTACCCACCAGATCCTCCTGTAATACAAGCATGTGGTAGAGAATTAGAACATAAGGAATCAAGGAAAAAATATAGTTGTCTACTTTGCACATCAAGTTCATTGTTTTAATTGCCTCAAATCAGCCTTAGGCAGAAAAGTGGTGTCTCATTTTCTTTATGTTCTTGCCTCCTTGGATAAAGACCCGATTCTACTCCCTTGTACCTTCCAGAGGCTGCAGGAGCTCAGGAAAGCGTGTTTTCCACAGGTCTACCAGTTTGGGGTGAATTATCTCAGGCAGCATCTTCAAAAGTCCTATTGCACCAGCCCCACATAATTTCCCTAAACTGGCAAGCATAGATATTACCTGAAAAATGGAAGATAAAAAGTTAATCAACTGCAGGGGTACTTAAAAGCCCCACCTGCCTTTTCCTTTTATCACTGTCCTGGATGCCCTTGATTCCTACATTAGATCATCTTTCAACCAATCATCAGTCTATTTCTTACTTATTTTAGAGCAAAGCTAATACTTAGACAATCCTCCCCAATTTTCATCTGGGGATAAAGGGGAAAACATATATAGAAACCATCAATCAAAAATAAATGGAAGGTACCAACACTTAGATATATTTATTAATTAAATAAGGGCATGTGGAAATGGTATGATACATATGGGGGAAAAATGATGCATATGCGGGAAAAGAGGAAAGAAGGAAATCTAAATAATAGATGTGGAATTTATTTGAATGGTACTTGGGGGTCGAGTTCAGTCTATTCTTATTTTAAAAATAATAAATTAAGTTTAACGAGCATTTCAGAGCGAGAAGATAATCTTGCCAGTAATCTTAATGAGTATCATTAGTGGAGCAGAACATTTATTATGCCATTTTAGTGTTTCTTTTGGTTTGGAGTTGCTGTGTAATTTTTATTAACATTTATTTAGAACTGAATGATCTATATTGACCTAAATTTATCCCACATTAGTTATTCATAACTCACTCACCAGAAGTCTGGCCAATAGCTGCTGTGGCGAAGGAAGTTTCACTGGAAAGAGAAAGTGATTTTCATTATTGCTGTGGGGGCTAGAGAAATTCAGATTGGGGTTGGGTATGTAATCAAAGCACTGTAGCCTTTCTGGAAATGAGCCTCTCATAAGAGAAGTGTTTTGCTTTGTTTTTGAATGCACGCACCAGCTCCAGTAGAGACGACAAGTGCTGTTGACTCCTTGGTATCATTCTTCTTCCTCTCCTCCGCCATAAGCAAACGTCTGATGATATTAAACAGGTAATCCAGAGTTCCTGTATATTCTGCAGGAACTACAAAAGTCAGGATTCTTGGCCATAGCACCTGGGGAAAACAAAGCAAGATGCAGGGATTTTGGATTCGTCCATGATTTCTCCTTGGTTCTCACTGTGGGTTTCCCTCTGATTTAGAGCATGTTATTTTTTTTCTCTTCAGGCCAAATAAAAATGAAACTATGAAATAAAATCTCTGCACTACACGTTCATTTTCAGGTGCCAGTTGTGGTGCTACTCAGGGTGTCTGCGTGGGTTTGCTGCTGGAATTTGGCGCAGGACAGTTCTTCCTTGTGAAGAAGTGTTCTAGGCAGTGCGGGAGGTCTAGCATCCCTGGGCTCCACTCACCAAGTGCTACCAAGCCCTTTGTCAGTGTGACAAGACAAAGTAAGTCATATATGTCCCCAAACCCCAAGACTGGAGAGAGAATGATTGGGAATGGATAGGGAATGGGCTGCTCCAGGTGTTGACCTTCTTGCTCTGGAGTTCTGGCACACTTGGTTTCTTTAGTCAGTCTGTTTCATATTCTCTGGAAAACTCCCTTGTCCTAATGGAAACCTAGGTTTCAACATGGACCCTTCCCTTTGTCTTGCCCTCCAGATTTAATCACCAAGCCCTGTCCTTTTTTTCATTATAAGGTCTTCCATGCCCCTCCATATTTCCTTCCTACTCTCCCTGACCCTGCTCCAGTACCTGTGAGTTACATCTGATCTCATGCTCACTCTCTTTGCTCTTAGTCTACCCCTATGTAAATCCACTGATCTCTTACAGTTATTGTTTTAAATATTTAGCACTTGCTTAACATTTTGAATGGCTCATCAATCACAAGGTAGGAATTTGGCGTTTCAGGCCCACTGGAGTCTGGCCCTAGACTTCTTTTCATCATCTATTTTTACATTGAAATGTTCCAACTTTAGGATGTATCAGAAATATTGGGATTTGTTTGCATACAGATTCATGGGCCCTATGCCCCGAATGCTGGTTCAGTAGATGTGGGATGTGGCCTGGAGATCTGTGTTTTAAATAAATATCCTAGATAATCCAAGGACTGCTCCTTAAAATGCCATTCTAGATAAAGCCTCTGATCCACTTAAATTGGTCTATTGATTGTCTCTTGTCTGTGTCATGCATTTCTGGCCAGTTAATCCTTTCTCAGGTTATTTTGCTTAAGGAAAATACAGATTACAAGGCTCCTCCCATTAAGGTACAGATTATTTTTAAGCCTCAGGTGTGGCCTGAGACTGTACTTTCAACACCTTTCTAGATGAATGAGGAAAGTTTAGCATTCACTGAATTAGAATCTCCACTCACCACTTAATATATGTCTAGGTATGCTAAGGGAAGAAGAGACGTTTTTGAGGAACTACTCTGTGCTGGGCACTGAGCATTGCAATGTACTTCCTCTAATCAGAGCATCAAAATGCTGATGATGACACATGAAGGGCAAATTCATGTCTTTACTCCTAAATGGACAGAGCTTTAGAGGGATGATCAAAGTAACTGTCAGTGGTGATAAAAGACCCCTTACCTGGGGCATTCCAATGACCAGTGGGTCTAGAGTTTTTAAGACCTCGAGGCTTATTTCCAGGACAGATTTCTCTCCCCTTTCAATCTCATGGGAGTTAGGTTTCATCGGTTTTTCCTTCAAGAAAGATGAAACAGGTGACCTGTTAATAATCCTTCCTGTTGGTCCCCTCTGACTTTACTTGGATGTGTTCTCAGACTCTGGGGTGCAGGATGCAGTCACTCAACTTAAGGGGCTCATGGAACCCAGCAATTTTGTTCTCCAGTACTTAAGTTCTGTTTTAACGTGCTCCTTGGAGGAATTGGTTAGAAAAACACTGCTGGATAAAGCAGAAAAGCCAAAATTGTGAAGGTTCTTGAACTACAGATATTCCCTCTCTCCCTCAGGCCTTTGCTATTGTCTCGGGGGCAAGATTTTCAAAGACACTGCCTCTTAGCGGAGGGGACTGTAATTTCAGCTGTCATGGACTTGGTAAGATCCAGATCTTACGCACATACTTTTTAGGAAGTTAACCCCCATTTGGCAAATATGGATGTCTTTTGTTTCCTCTGAAGTAATCCACTTTCTCCACCCCTGTCTCAAGCCTTTGAGGACAGGTTGCCTCCTCAGGGAAAACCATGATTTCACCTACCTTGAATTTATCATAAGTTGTAAGTGATACCCGTAAAAGAGAACTGAGAACGCTAGAGGCTGGAAAATTTATCAATAAAAGTGATAAGACTGAAATATAACTTCTAAATCAGTCACTGAATTGAGCCCTAGTTGAGTTAACTGCCCTTGTTACAGTGTAGCTTTCAAAACTGCACCTCTTCATACCAGGTTCTTGTTGGACATGGCAAACTGGGAGAAGATATAATCGATCAGTGGCCATCCATCCCGGGCTTCAATGAAGCATTTCTCACACATGGTTTGAATGAGGAGGAGAGTGGAATTCCTCACCTAGAATCAGAAAAATGCATTTGCAGCATTTTACTACGTTGGGCAGAACATTAATTTAGCTTCGTGTACTCTTTAACCTTCATGGATCGTTTAATGGGAACCTTTCCAAAAAGGAGTATCAATTGAATGATGCGACTATAAATAGATGGAGCAGGAAGCCAGCTATAGCTTATGATTTAAGGCTTACAGGAAAGGCTCTCTTTAACCAAAATCTTTCTCCTTTGCTCCCAAGACATACCCTCTATTACCGTAGTTTATGAAATGTTGGTATTGTGGGCTAAAACACCACCTTGCTTTTAAAATCCTCAATGAAAGCACGATGAACTACAGATCTACAATCCTTTATCTACAATTTCAAAAGCTAAAAAACTCTGGACACTGGAATTTTGTTTCTTGAGTTTGGTGCTAACTCATTTGGTGGCAAAACACAACTCAACTGTTTTAAAACTGTAGTCTTTACTTATTCTATATAGTGTGGATCTGCATATATTTTCTTGCAGAGATATTAATGAGTTTGATTGTGGCTACTGTCACAGTAATGTTTTTCTAAAATCAGGAAGGTTGGGGCGCCTGGGTGGCTCAGTCGTTAAGCGTCTGCCTTCAGCTCAGGTCACGATCCCGGGGTCCTGGGATCGAGCCCCGCATCGGGTTCCCTGCTCCGCGGGAAGCCTGCTTCTCCCTCTCCCACTCCCCCTGCTTGTGTTCCCTCTCTAGCTAGGTCTCTCTCTGTCAAATAAATAAATAAAATCCAAAAAAATAAAATAAAATCAGGAAGGTTGTGAATTCTGAAATATACCTGGCCCCAGGGATTAGAACAAGGGATTATGAACCTGTATTATAATTTTTAAATAATTAGGTTTGCGTATTGAATTGCTTCCCTGGAGGATAGAAAGCTCAGATCTAATTCTTTACTGAATGGGTCTTTTAATTGAGAGTTGGGAAAAAAGAGTAATTTTGAATAGGGAGGCAGGGCCACAAGGTAGCAATTAGCAATTAGCATAAATGCACCTGTAGTCTACCAAAATGAGGAGGAGAAAAAGTTATAAATTCTCTATTTTTGCCTGGGGAGCTGGACTTCCTTAAAGTTTCTGTCCCCTTTATTCTACCCTAAACTCTTTTAGTCATACTTTGATTGGCTTGGCCACTTACTTTATCTATAATCACACCATTGTTTTTTAATTTTTTAAAATTTATGTTTTAGTTATTTATTTTTGTTTCAATTTTTAATTTAAATTCTAGTTAGTTAACATATAATGTAATATTAGTTTCAGGAGTAGAATTTAGTGATTCATCACTTACATATAATGCCCAGTGCTCATCACAAGTTTCCTCCTTAATGCCCATCACCCATTTAACCCATCCCCCACCCACCACCCCTCCAGCAACCCTTCGTTTGTTCCTATCATTAAGAGTCTGTTTTATGGTTTGCCTCTCTCTCTTTTTTTCTTTCCCCTGTGTTCACCTGTTTTGTTTCTCAAATTCTACATATGAGTGAAATCATATGGTATTTGTCTTTCTCTGATGGATTTATTCCACTTAGCATAATTATTGTTATTTATTGCATAGCTTTTGTTATAGTCACTGCAGATGAAAGTCTACTAGGGGAATTTTCTTCTTTCCATTAGTTTCTGTATAAGGCTTTGATCCGAACAAAATGTAGTTTTAATAAAAAAATATAGTAATTTCTATTTTTTAATTTGTTCCAGTACAAGTTATATATCTTATCTAATATGGAATACTTTATTTTTTAATTTTTTTAAAAGATTTTATTTATTTATTTGAGAGAGAGAGAATGAGAGAGAGCACATGAGAGGGGGGAGGGTCAGAGGGAGAAGCAGACTCCTTGCTGAGCAGGGAGCCTGATGCGGGACTCGATTCAGGGACTCCAGGATCATGACCTGAGCCGAAGGCAGTCGCTTAACCAACTGAGCCACCCAGGCGCCCAATATGGAATACTTTAATCAAATAATCAGGAAATATTGTGCAATCTACTACGTGTAAAACTTGCTCTAGATGTTCCCTAGTTGGAAAATAGGATATCTAAGCTAAAACACAACAACAACAACAAACAGACTTAGGGGTTATTATTTTTTGGAGGAAGATACATTATTTTTATAATTAACAATTTTTAAACCATTTGAAGAGCATAGCACTGTGATGCTCTGGGCAAAAATCTTTTTTTTTCCTACTTAGAAGCCCTTGAACTGAATGTACTTTTGATATAGTTTATCTTTTGGGGAGAGATGGAATTGTATTAAAATTGGAATTTATCACTGAGCTCTTTATAAAGCAATCTTAAAGTAGATTCTTAAAGAATCAAAACCATTTCATTAATTCCTAAAACTACCATCAACAAAATTAAAGTCCCCATTATTTCTCTTACTTTTATATTGAGGTCACCCATGACGACTTTGACTGTTTTTTCAATTGAAGTGATGTGATCTCGCAACTTGGGCTCTGAAAGACAGGGAGAGAAATGAAGAGATCAGATTCAGTAGGAGTATAGTCTGTTCTAGGATTGATGAAAACCCATTAGAGTTATGGCACATAATTTCAAAGTCTTTTGTCCATAACATTTCAGGCTATTCAATTTCCTCTTATCTTCTTCTCCATTTTTTAAAATATTTTATTTATTTATTTGAGAGTGAGAGAGTGAATGAGAGAGAGAGAAAGCACGAGTGGCGGGGGAGGGGAGAAGCAGACTCTCCGCTGAGCAGGGAGCCCAACACGGGCTTCATCTCAGAACCCTGGGATCATGACCTGAGCCGACGGCAGACCCTTAACCCCCTGAGGCACCCCTCTTCTTTTTCAATTTATGAGAGATGTTTATTGCTCTCTTTGCTCCATATTATATTTGATTTCACCTTGTTTAAAATGTTAGGTTCCAAAGTGGACTCAACACATCACGCCCAATGGATTAGCTTTAAATTCTGTGAGACTACTTCATATTTCTTGCCTTCTGATTCTTCAGTAAATCTCAGGGCTAACTGAATTTTTTGAAATATTATAATATAGGATAAAAATGAATTCTCATATTTTATTGAATTCAAGATGTCATCAAATTTATGAGATAACAGTATTTTATATTGTATCAAAAAACCTTATAGTGGCTGATTATAATTAAAGATGCTATCAATTATGAGATAAATTCCAATATCATGAAAATATGTGCTTCTTGGAATTAATGAAATATGATATTCCATTAAATTCTGCTCTTTTCTAAATGTACTAATCTTTAGAATATTGTGCATTCCTCCCACCTACCCCCTATTTATTGGGGTACTTAGCCAGCTTACTAGATCTTCTAAATTTGATTTTCAAGTATTCTACTTCTTCTCAACTATGTATATCCATAAGTATCATGAAAGAAGAGAGGTAACTGAAAATGCCATTTAAAAGTAGTAGATTATAGGGGCACCTGGGTGCTCAGTCAGTTAAGCAGCTGCCTTCAGCTCAGGTCATGATCTCAGAGTCCTGAGATCGAGTTCTGCATTGGATTCCCTGCTCAGTGGGGAGTCTGCTTCTCCCTCTCCCTCTACCCCTCCTGCCTGCTCGTGCTTTCGCACCCTCTCTTTCTCTCTCTCTCTCTCAAATAAATAAATAAAATCTTTAAAAAAGTAGTAGATTGTAGATGACGAAGAAGACAGAGCTTTACTTGAATATGATCTTCTATAAACACCCCCAAAGACATAGAATAAAGTTAGAGAATGCACAGGCTTTAGTTTGCTTCTTGGCACAAAATAAACCACTTTGGCTTCATTCCTTTGCTTACCCTCAGCATTGATAGCCGATCTTAACAAAGTCAAGATTCCCATTCGAGTGGTTTCATTATCACTTCTCATTTGTTCATCAAAAAATTCCATCAGGTCTGCAGGGTTGGAATGGGCTGCAGGTTTAAGACATACTGGAGTCATAAGAACTCATTTTCACCTTAGGTAAAATACTTGTGAATGGGAAAAGCAGAATTCCATGAAGATTGTCAAAGTCACTCTTTGGTTGGTAACTAGATTTTATTACATCGATGTATCTTTAGTATCATGGAATTAAGCAGTTTGGTCACTAAGAGAGATTTATATACCGCATTTGTTCATACCTGTGAATATGACTTTATTTAGAAATTAGGTGTTTTTTTGTTTGTTTGTTTGTTTTTTACAGATGGAATTGAATTAAGGTAACATTATTAGGGTGGGCCCTAATTCAGTATGAGATGAGAAAAGGAGAGGAGATAAGGGGAGAATACCTTATGAACATGGAGGCAGAGATTGGAATGATGCTTCCCCAGCTGTGGAGCTAGAGAGCTACAAGAGTAAGTCAGGGAGCAAGGAAGAAAGAGAAAAGGTGATTGGAGTAAAGCGGTTTGGGTTTGAAATTATTAGAGATAGAGTGAAGTAGTTAATTAGGTCGGGCATAGAACAGAGGAAAGAATAGAAACAGAGGGACCAGTTAGTGGAGAACTAGAAATAATAGAAAGGTAATGCAGTGAAGTAGTAGAAATGACATATTTGGGAGAGGGTGGAGGTGGAGGTATGGGAGGTATGGGATTGCTCTTGTCCTTACTTTTCAGGGTCTATGTTGGAACATAATTTGTATACTGACTCTGAGAACTTGGTGCCTCCTCTACCACCTGCACCAGGTATTCTAACCAGACAATGGGTGGGACTGTGATGTGAGAGCAAGAAAGAAGGGGAAAGAGTGAAGGAGAGAGAGAGAGAAAAAAGGAATAGATATTAAGAAATGACCAGGGAGAAAAAAGCATGACTTTGGGTTTGACACAGTCTCAAATAATCTCAAATACCAAGAAAAAAAGCATTTCCTATCCCTAGGATTACCAACTCACCTTGGTGTGCCTAGAAATAAATCCATCCATATGTGGCCAATTAATTTTTGACAAAGGAGCCAAAAATATATAATAGGGAAAGGATAGTCTCTTCAATAAATGGTGTTGGGAAAATGGACAGCCACATGCAAAAGAATGAAACCAGATCCCTACCTTATACCATATACAAAAATCAAATCAAAATAAAGACATGAATGTAAGACCTGAAACCATAAAACTCCTGGAAGAAAACATAGGCAGTGAGCTCCTTGACATTGGTCTTGGCAATGATTTTGTTGGATCTGACAACAAGAGCAGAAGCAACAAAGGCAAAAATAAATAAGCGGTACTATATCAAACCAAAAATCTTCTGCTCAACAGAAAAAAAAACACAAAACCATTAACAAAATGAAAAAGCAACAGATGGAATGGGAAAAATATTTGCCAACCATATATCTGATAAGGGGGTTAATTCCCAAAATATATCAGAAATTTTCTGGTTTTAGAACTGAAAGTTCTACCCCTGCAAGTCCATTAGTTCCAGGCAAACCAGGATGATTGGTTGCCCTACCTGTTGCGCTTCTCTTGGGAATGGGAGGATAGGGAGAGGCACAGGATACCATGAGTTGAAGGTATAGTGTGTGTGTGTGTGTGTGTGTGTGTGTGTGTGAAATAACTAATATGATAGTTTGCACAGCCTTCATCACTGTTGTCATCATCACTGGGAGACATTTTTATTAAAAACCCTCTGGATGCTGGATCCTACCTAGAATGAGGAAACAGCTTGAAGCTTCAATTTCATTTTCCTTTACTGGAGGCTCTGGAACTCTGCACACCTGAATGAGCAAGAAGAATCAGGTGGGAGATGTAAAAAACAGAAAACCGGTGGAAATGAAACAATCAGATCTGACAGCAGGGTTTTCTTACCTGGTGGAGTAAATTGATAAAGATGGTTTTTCTCAAGCCCTTTGGAAGGGCCGTGTCATAAAGGACCACCGCGGTCAGTATTTGTTTTAGACTCTAGAATGGAAGTTCTCAAAGGTTAGTTGGAGGCTGCCCGTGAAGCAGCAGGCACAGGATGTGGAAGACAAATAATTATGTTTTTTGTGAGGAGAACAAATCCATAGCCTTCCTGCGGTTACCAGTTTTCTTTAGTGATTCTGGGCCCCCGGCCTTAGTCAGTGCCTCAGTAGTTTGAAAAGAAAATTCTTAACCCCTTTTTTGGAATTACATCCCCCAGCTGTGCCAACCTCTTCTCTACCTCATGTTTCTCAAAAAGTATTTAAGTTTAGATGCCCAAACCAGTATCTCAGTTCTTTAGGACCTCTGGAGACTTACTGTCTTCCAGGCTGGTTGCAGACAGAGTCTATGAATCGGTTCCTTGAGGGTGTGGCTCTTACCTGAGTGACGTGAAAATCAATCTCTTTGTCTTTATACTGGTTCAGGAGCCAGGGTACCTGGTCCAGGGCATAGTCACAGAGGTCTTCCCGATGGAGCAGCAGGCTCACTGTGGGGCCGTGTGCCTTAACAATGGCCAAAGTCTGCAGAGGCAGCCAACAAATACCACTTCTAATACTTCATTGTGCTTTTTGTGCAGTTCTCAGAATACCTGGAGCTTTAGACACCCCCAAACAACTTTCCGCACTGCTTCCAACCAAGAGAGAATTCTTTAAAAAATGTTTAGGTTAAGATCATTGCATGAGGCAGTTATACTTATGTTTGTGTTTTCAGCTCTATCTACATTTATATCTATACTGATACTCATTTCAGTATTTGCCCCTCTTCCTATTTCTTTAACCTTTCTCTACTAGTCGCTTTCTTTCAATATACTAATAAATTGAAAATTTCCCTCATATTAAAAAAAATTCTTCGATTCTATATCACTTTGACCCCAATTCTGTTTTTTTCCTTTCTCCAAAAAAAGTACATGGTGAATCACTAAATTCTCTTCATGAATTTAAATAAAAGCTTGAAATAAACAAAAAGCAAAGCTTTCTGAAAGAGAGGTCTACGTTTGCTATCTCCACTTCCCACCTCTCATTTACTCTTCAATCCACTCTGGCTTCTGTTGACATAAAAAATGAATAAGTATAAAATATAAATGTAAATAGGTTGATTGTAAAAATTTAGAAATCACAAAAGTTACAAAGAAGAAAACACAGTATTTGCATTGCTGACAGTATCTATAGATAATCACTGTTTGGTGTATTTTAATATTTTTTGAATTTATTTGACTTATTCTTTCCCATATTTCCTCTATATGTTTTAATTTTTAAAAAACTAGTGCCATTCTTTAATATATAGTTCTACGTTCTGCTTTTTCTACCTAATATTATGTGATGAATTTTTTTTTTCCTGTCAGCTAAGTTTTGTTGTCTACCAAACCATCTCAAAACTTAGTGGCTCAGAATAACAACCATTTATTTCACTCAACTGTGTGTCAGCTGGATGATTCTTCTAAGCAACTGGACATTTCCAAGCAATGGTGTCTTTCAAGATTATTCTCGGTTGAGCACTGTAACAATAGACTCCATAGATCTCCCTTTACTTCTTGAAAATTATTCTTTTCTTAGTTTCTAAGATCTCATTCTCCTTGCTTAGAACCCTTCCAAGGTTTCTTATTTCCTATTAAAAAAAGTCCAAACTCCTGTGTAGCATTCAAGGCTCTTAATTTGGCCAAGACCAAAACCTTTTCTGGTTTTATTTGTTTCTGCTTCTTTATATCTCCTTTCTCTTCTCCTCTTCCTTTTCTCCCACCAGACTCACTCAAGTGTGCATGTTATCTTGTCTCCAGCCTCTGCTTCAGCAGCTTTTATTGCATCTTTAGGGAATGCCTCTTGCTTGGGTGAATGTCTTTATAGGCTGCAAGCTCAGTTTCAATGTCACAGCCTTTCCATTACACACCACAGGAGTTAAGTGCTTCTCTCTCTCTGTTCCCTCATTACTGTGTGCACCTTCTTGTCACTTGTCTAACTCTTTCTGTGGGAAACTAGGAAAGTACTTGTACTGAATTGTGTTTTTCAGGTGCTTTGAAGAAAAGACTTCTACAGGATATTTTAAAAGTTCCATGTTTGCTAACGATTTAACTACCCCAGCATGTTAAAAAAAATAAATAAATGCTTTGGTAGCTTAAAGCATAGAAAAGAAACTGAACTAGAGAGGGCTAAGAGTTACATCTTTTATAATATAGAAATAAAAGACCTAAATAGGATGTAATTTAGCCCCCATTTAAGTATTATACCGATTAAGCAAGATAGGCATAGGATTCCATGTGCACACACTTTGTAATCTCTTCTGCACGAGGCATTATGATCTTTTGAAGCTCCATGCACATCCTTTAGATGTTATTTTATTTCACTGTCATCTTCATAAACATGGGAAACTTTTGTGGGCTGTTGTTTTTTCTAATCAGTGACTCAACCCAAATATGGGTTATAAGACACGAAATAACAAATTTCTGTATATTTTACTCATCTTCATTTAGTTATTGTTCTTTCCACACGCTGGAATGTCAGTTCCATGAGAGTGGGGATTTTGGTCTGTTCAATCCTTGCTGTCTTCCCAGCATGGGGAACAGTGTCTGGCATGTCATGGGGACTCAATAAATATTAGTTCAAGAATGAATAAATAGTGATTTGAAATAGGAAAAACAAAAGCATTGATAAACCTGATAAAACACAGTCATAGCTTTCCAAAACAACTGAGATTAATGATTACGTCAGAGAGTGGAGGAAGTTCAAGCCGCATGGAAGGAGAGCTAGCTTGGGCATGCTGAGGCCCCCACTCACTTGCATGGGCGAGGTAACGGGGGCCCACTTCTCCATTATATACCGGAACAGCATGAAGATCTTGTCAGATAGTCGGTTGGCATCCAATCTTGGATAGGGGAAGTCTCTCCAGTGGTTGACATACTTGTAAATGGCCTTGCTGAATTTCTCAAGGGCTGCATTTTAAAAACAACCACAGACTGAGAAAAATATAAAGATGGGAGGGACCATAAAATAATTTGAGACGAGTGTACCGATGATTAGCAAATGTGTGATAGTTTCTATAAAATGTTATGACGGTACCAAATAAACATATAAAAAGTATTCAGTCACGTTAGTGAAATGTAAATTAAAACCATAATGAGATAATACAACAAACCGTCTAGAACTGTTAAAATTTCAGACAATGTCAAACTTTGGTAAGACTAAGGTGCAGCTGGAGTTTTCATGTACTGCTGTGGGGAGCATGAATTGATACAAACACTTTAGAAAACTGATACTATTTACCAAAGTTGAATATGTGTTCTCTATGACCCAGAAATTCCACTCCTAAGTATGCAGCAGTTAGATACACAAATAGATAGGCACTAAAAAACTTGCACAAGAATGTTCATATTCACTTTCTTTTTGGGTCATAGCCTTAAACAGAAAACAGAAAATGCCTGTCAGCAGGTACAATGGACGAACTGTAGTATAGACATGTAATAGGATACAGAAGTGAACACGGACTGAGCTTCACACAACAACATGTATGAATCTCACAAATAGGTGAAACTAATCTATGGTGTTGGAAGTCAGGCTTGTGGTTATCCTTGGAAAGGATGGAGATGATAATGATTGGCCAGAAAGATGAGGTGGGATTCTGGGGTATTAGTAATGTCCCACTCCTTGACCTGGGTGGTGGTCAAATGAGAAAGTTCATTTTGTGACAACTCATCAACCTGTACACTTCTGATTTGTATGTTTTTCCATGGGTCTGTTTCAGTTCAACAAAATAAAAAAATGTTGGGCCTGCAAAAATATTTTGGACCACGAACCCATATATATTTGCATCAAATGCATTAAATAATATTATTTGTTCCTTCAGCCCTCATGTTTCACTAGATGATGAAGAAAATTCATAGTTTACTCCTCAATGATACTTCACATGTAAAGAATACTCTGGAAAGATCCCGAGTATCTTAGTGCTGGCCATGTATTGGCTCATTCACATTCCCTTTAGGCTGATAATCTCCTGCTATACTTTGTCATAATCTTGTGTGTGTGTGTTTGTCTTGCACTGGCCGAAAGCAACATGAGGGAAAGGATGTCTTATCTATTGATGGTATCTGAAGCAATGAGCACAATGTCTGCTTATTGGCTGATTGATTCAATGAATAACTAGATGGACAGATGGACGACTATGTAATTTTATACTGTTCTTTAGTGGCAGTCAGGCAAAAGTTGCTTTAGGACCAAAGGGCACTAGATAACTTTATAACACAAAGACAGAGAATCCCTTATTCAATGCCATGATGATTTCTAATTTTATTTCCTTTCCCCTGTTGGGTTGTTGATATTGCAGGTAGAAATGCTATTATAAGCACCAAAGTTTATTTGCAAGAACACAGTGTTAGCTGTGATAGTAAGTGGGGAAAATAAAAAGTATTGAAAAGTGGGCTGATCTAGTATAATTGCTCAAGTTCCTGAGCCAGACTCTCATAGTTCAAATCTTGGCTCTGCCACACACTAGCTATATGACTGCAGGCAAGCTGTTAACTTTCTAGGCCTCCATTTTCTCATCTGTAAAACGAAGGAAAAATGTTACTTACCAAATGGGGTTGCTGTGAGGTTAAAGGAAATGATAATCTTAAAATGCCCAAGGCAGTATTCAGGCACACAGTAAATTCTCAGTATATACCAGATACAGATATTGCTTCCATTGAGGACAGAAAAGAGAAAGTGACCAAAACAGAACAGAAAAGACTTGGTTGAGAGGTAAAGATGACATTCCTGACAGCATGGGCTTTTAAATATTACAAAATAGTAGTGTTGGGGGGTGTTGGGGTGGGGGAGAGGGATCCTAGCAATCACTTTATTTAATGTGTTTAGAGGTGAAAATGAGATGGAGAGAGGGCAGAATCACCTGATGGTTCAGTGGATGATCACGGAGAAGAGTCGAGGTCTCCAGACTCATCCAAGAAGCCTCTCACTGTGCTGTATATGCTGTTTCCTGGAAATTCCAGGGTATTTTCTTCTCTGTAGACTCTTGATTACTCTAGATATATTTCGGTTTGGGGGTAGAGGGAATTTGTGACCCATAGTTTGTTTACCTATTTTCCTTAATTTTATGATTGCTTGTACTTTGATTAGATTGATTACTTATCATTATTACAATATTGCATTATGAAGCGATGCCAACATTTAGCCTACTGCTAAGAGCTGGTGAGCTCCCAGAACCACTGTGGGGGAAGTGTGATCCAACTAAAGAAGGAGGCTCATAGACATGGAGGCTATTTAGGGTAATGGAAAGTGTATAGACCACAGTCACATAGACTTGAACACCACCTCTCCATTTCATTGACTGTCACCACTTTAAGGAAATTGCTTAATTTCCATGACCCTCAGTTTCTTATCTGTAAAATGGGGGGAGGGAGGTAATAGTACTTACCTTGCTTTGAGGATTGAGACAGAGAGAATTATAATTGCTTTGAGGACTGAGAGAGATCAGTCCCTGCAGAGAAACTTCCATGTGGTAGGCACTCAATAAATGGTAGTTATTATTATTAGAAAGAACAGAACTAGAGTAAAAGGAAAAATAAAACATTTGCACAATTCATAGTCTGGTCTTAACAAAGAGGAAACCATAGGGATACCCACCAACACAGAAAACTCTCTTCATCCTCTCCTCTTCGGCCAGCCTGAGCATGGTTTGCATGGTTAGCAGGGTCATCATCATGAAGGGAATACTCTGGGACACTGCCAAGAGGGGCACAAGAGAAGAAAAGCATTATCCTCACACTGGGGAGTTCTGCTCTTCTCTGCATCAGCAAGAAGCATGTCAAGGCTGTGTCGGGGAGACAGATGAGGTGCAGCAGGAAGATACTCTCCTCTACCCCTCTTTTGCCATAATGCCCAGCTGTAGTTTGAGAATCAAGGAGTGGTTGGTTTCAAATAAGGTGATAGCTGCAAAGTCACCCATACCTGTTGTTTGTAGCAATGGCCTATTTGGATAATTGTTTGATTAATGTCCATCTCTCTCACCAGAACTTGGCTGCATCCCCAGGGCTTAGCCCAGGTAATAGATGCTCAATAAAAATCAATCAATCAATAAATATCTGTTAAATAAAGTGTAGAAAAACAATCATAACAAACTCTTACTTCATGTAAGTGTTCAGTCGTTTGCAGAACATGCCTTGTGGAAAAAGGGCTTTTGCAAACACAAAGCCAGATGGAAGGGACAGTGAGGGTGGGAGAGTCCAGCCAAATCCAGAGCAGCATGGACTAATGCCCATCTACGCTCAGAAAGGACTGCCTAAATCCCACTATCGATACTCTTTAGTAGGGCGGAAGGGAAGTATGGTCTCCTTTCTGCTGTCTGCACCATCTGGTTTTAGACGGTGAGTCAGGGTGGATGTTTCCCAGGCAAATGTGGAGATGCTCTCTCCATACCGTAGCTGGCTGCCAGTTCAGCCAGAGCAAGCACGACGAATTCATCTGGTAGTTCCAGGATCCTGAAGTTACTTTGTACTTCATACATCACAGAGTTGAAATCATGTGCAGCAAGAGACACCAAAACCTCACCAGCCAGCATCCTGGTTTCTCTGAGGATCTGAGGAAGAAACAACAATAACAATTAGAGGAAGAACAGGGGGAGTTTTCAGAGAGGTAATGGTCTAGATAATATTCTAAGTTCCCCTGGCTTTGGAATAGAGAGAGACCAAGCTGTTACAAGCCCAGGGGGGAAAAGCCTCTAGAGTGGGGGTCAGTAGCTGCTAAGCAGAGGTAACTTTAATGAACTGTAAAACCAGGTTTTAATAAGGTTCTTGTAAACTTGAGGTTAATACACATTTTCTTGCTAATTGATTAAGCACTATGAACAGAGGATCTATGTTTTATGTGTAAGTGATGAATCACTGTAGTTGAAAGACTGAAGAGAATGGTGAAAGGGAAATGGGACCAGGAGTCTAGACTTTTGGGTTTTAATATTGTCCTGATCTAGTTATCTTTGATACTGGAGGTACTTGGAGGGACTTCTGCTTTTGGTCATGCTGAACTAGGTAAATTTGATCAACTCTCCTGCTGAGGAAAATAAAAAGACCTGGACAAGGTATTAGAAAATATACTCAGAAAAACATCACAATATAGGGTGGAATGAATTACTAAGTTGAGACCTGGAAAAGATTGGGAATCCAGAGAGGTAAGTCCTATATTTGAGGCTACTTTACAGTATTTTGGGAGAATAGACAGAATTTAGGACCAACAAATGGTGACACTCTGGTCGTCTGACTTCTTATCTTTTGGCCTAAGACTCCAAAAGGCTGCATTTAAATGAAAGGTGCACTTGGCCCTCCATGGACTGTAGTCCAACTTGGAATCACAGAAGTGCCCCCACCCCCCCAGATCTCAAGTCCTGAAATTAATCATAGATTGTTAGTACCCTTGGCAGGTAAAAATCCTTTCTGGAAGAAAACACCTTAAAACTCAAATTATTTCTACAAATAATTTTTTCAGATACAGTGCCTAGCATAGGTAGCTAAGTAGGCACATGAAGAGATAATAATTCATATGGAAAGCAAGAAAACTGGGTTCTAGTTACTTGTTCTGTCAATAGATAGCTGTGTTATTTTCAAAAAAATCTCTTCAAGCATCAACATGTTCATCTAAAAGTGGAATGGATAATATTATCTCTAAAGTCTTTTTTTTTTTTTAGCTTTGCCTCAGTTTCCTTATCTGTGAAGGGATAAATAATTGGTACTGTAATAATATCCAAGTTATCATGAAGGAACAAATGAAAGTGATTTGCAATTCAGGCAGCAATGTAGGAAAAGCTTAAAAATGTCTACATAGTTGCATTTGGGTCACTTAAAGACCAGTTACAACCCTGACATTGATTATCATTAAGAATCAAACTTACATTGTTGTCTCTCATGTCCTTAGAGGCATAATAAATCAACCGTTGGACGATTGCATCATCCAAGATGTCACTATTCTGAATAACAGAAGTGAGATGACTATAAAAGTCTTCCTGTGAACATACAAGTTTATACGCAGAATTTGAGTTGCAAAACTAAGGAATCAAAGTGCAAATAAATAACACCTTCAAATTGAGCAATGTATTTCTACCTCACAATGGATTTTATACATCTTTTTTAAAATTTTAAATTCAATCAGCCGGCTTATATAACATGATTAGTTTCATCTGTAGTGTTCAATAATTTATCAGTTTCATATTATAACACCCAGTGCTCATCACATCAGATGCCATCCTTATTGGGGGATTTTATATATCTTAATTGGGGCTTCCTGAACATAATATGCAAACTTAGGAGACAAAAGCTTATATATAAAGCAAAGTTCTTTCTGAAAACTATTTTAACCTGACTACATTACTATGACAAAATCTAATTGAAGGTGGAGGCAGGCTACCTAACATATCAAAGTCTTGAAAGACACTGGAGTAGGGCACTCAGGGGAATGGAAATGCTCATTACCCAAACCATTGCTCCTACCACCAAGAAGTGACTATGGTATTAAGAAACTCACTGTGATTCCCAAAGAGGCTGATAAGCTGCAAAACTGGATCCTAAGGGAGATTTATAAGTCCTTAGCTTTATTCATGCCTTATAGAAAGAAAGTTCTGAATTCTTTTGGACAGAGCTGCAGCCTCGGAATCATGGGGCTTGACCAGGTGCTGTGTGAGAGAGCTCTTCTCAATCTCTTAGGTGGCTACATGGTCTCTGATAGATGAGAGACTGGGGTCCTGAAATGCCCAGCAGCCTCAAGCATGTTGCCTTCAAGGTATCGTGCCCATGTTGAAGGTGGGAAGTAACTCCCTCTACATAAAGGTTTCTAACCTGCAGTCAGGGTTGAGAACCACTAGATTAGGAGATGAAGGTGTAGACCCCGTCCTTCACAGGGAGGCTGCACTGGATCATGCCTAGGAGCATTGTTTTGGAGTCAGACAGGCTTGTGTTCTGGTCATGTACCTGCTCTGGGTCTCCCTCCTCTTAGCTGTGAAATGGAAACGGCCATGCCTACCTCATAAAGTTGTGAGGGGTGACTATAATACAAGTCACCATGTTTGGAAAGCATCTTGGGTGCTGCTTCCTAGATAAGTGTCCCTGGAGGTAACTGCTGTTATTTTACAAAAGGTTGCTGGAGCCAGAAAAGCCTTCGCATCCCAGAGAAATAAATCTCCAATTGTGGAATAGCATCACAAATGAGTAGGGGAGACCTTTGGGGATTTTTATAGAACTCTCAGCTTCTACAGGAGGAGACTCTCATCTGCATGGTTGTAGGTCTGGCCTCCCCCTCTTTCCACATCTGCCTATATAGAAAGGGGGTTCTTTAGCTAGCTTCCAGAATTGGATACTCTGATTCCTCAAAAGCCAAATATTATTTAAACATTACAATGACTTCCCTTATAACTCTACTTTTTGAAAGATTGAATGTTGTGTATGAAGCCAGAGAGAAAAGAAAAAGTCAAGGGAAAGAAGGAGGTATATGAAATGTTGCAATAATTGCATTAGGAAAAGTAAATGCAAAAGAGATTTTTCTCCATTTTCCTTACCTTACTAATATTATCTTCCATGTTCAGCATGCCTAGAGTGAGGTTAATATCTCCAAAAGTCTCTAAAATGTACAGAAAAAAAAGAATTAAGTCTCTGCTGGAATGTTCTTCTATTAATTCTTATGCAAGAGTTATAGAAATTTTATTTCTCTTGACTTCTCTCTCTTTTTCCTTTGCCCCTGATCCCTTTTCTTCTTGACTGTCAGCTCTTTGATGACAGGAGCTGTGTTTTATTCATATTTCATATACTTGACATACTTGCAAATAACAGATACTTAGTATTTTTTTCAAAACCTGAATTAAAGGTGAAGGGGAAGATAAAAGATGCTACATTCTGGGGCACCTGGGTGGGTCAGTCGGTAAAGCGTCTGCCTTCGGCTCAGGTCATGACTCTGGGGTCCTGGGATGGAGCCCCACATCAGGCTCCCTGCTCAGCAGGGAGTCCGTTTCTCTCTCTACCTCTGCCCCCCACCCCCCCCAACTTGTGCTCTTTCTCTCTCTCAAACAAATAAATCTTTTTTAAAAAGATGCTACATTCCTATTTATCCCTCTTGTCATGTAGGTATCACCCTATATATCCTCTCTATCAAGGCACAGCTCTCAGATACCATGAGTTGAAACCCTTCCACCCTACTTGAGCACAAGAAGGCAATGGTGTGATATAGCTGTTTACTTTCATTTCCCTCTCAGCACCTCCTCCATGTCCTTTTCCACACTCTGTCTACCTCTGTTTCCTCTGTCTAACCTTCTGGCCCCAAGTTCATGGAACCTTCGTTTTCTGATAATGATCTAAATTAGTTTGACTTGCACTTTCCAGACATATCTATATTTGAATAAAGCTCATTGGAAAACTGAAAAAAAATATGTGATTCAAAAGAATAGAGCAATTCAGACCACATGGCATATTGGTCAGAGAGAAACCTTTGGAGGTGAGTCTCCAAATCAAGCCACAGACCCCTTTAGCACACTCTTTTTTGGCAAAGCAGTTAGGCAACCATGCTTGAAAATTAGGGGAAAATATTTCCAAAGGACTCTTCCAGTATTTAAGGTTAAATAAAAGACTGTCCTTCTTTGTGTTGTAGGCACTTTCTCCTCAGGTAGACTATATATATATTTTTAAAGATTTTATTTATTTATTTACTTGAGAGAGAGAGAGAGAGAAACAGCATGAGAGGGGAGAGGGTCAGAGGGAGAAGCAGGCTCCCCGCTGAGCCGGAAGCCCGATGTGGGACTCGATCCCAGGACTCTGGGATCCTGACCTGAGCCGAAGGCAGTCGCTTAACCAACTGAGCCACCCAGGCGCCCTAGACTATATATTTTTTAAAGAAGGTAAGGCACCATCATCTCTCAGGCTCCTAGTCTATCATCCCCCCTTTACAATCAATGTGGTTTATTATTTTGGAATAAAAGGAGAGTAGAGAGAAATAATCTTACTTTAGCATACTTTTCATAACACTTTTAAGTTGTACAGACCCTCCACAATGACTCACACCATCCCCCATCCCACATAAACTTATGATCGCACAGACACAAGACACTTAGCTCCTCAGGATCCCATGATGCTCACCTACAGTTTCCTCCATGTCCTGAGTCATGTCTTAGCTGTTTCAGGCTCTCTAAGAGACAGCACCTAAGTATCAGAAATAGTAAGGCTAAAAAATTGAACAAGCAAGTTGGCAAGTTTCTCACAAAAGTTTCACATAAGGTTCTCTAAAGGAAAGTCCCTCCTCCACTTGATTGGCACAATGATCTGGAAGCTTCCAGCGATGGGCTGCTACTGAGGAGGATGATGCTGTATTCTACCACTATGACATTTTCTTGCTTCTGAGCTCCTGTTGACCAACAAAATGGCTGCATCTCACCAAATATTGTCCCTTGGATGGAGAGCAGAGTGTCTGAGAAGGAAGAAATTAGAGACTGGGACTCAAAGCATTTTTGTAGACCAAAGGAGTTCCTCTTCCTAAACTTGGGTCCATTGATCACAAATTTGGGAATGTTTCTCAGTGGTCACTTTACTGGCCTGGTGTTGGTAAAGCCTTTACGGTGATCTTGTTGATTGTTCTACTTGGTGAAAGTCAGTCACACAAACTGGGCATGCTCAGTGGACCGGAATGCCCACCAGGGGCAGTTGAATGGAATGTCCAACTGACAGCAGCCAAGCAAAAGCCTTCTCTGCCTCCCCTTCCTGTTCCCCACTCCCCCTCCACCATTCACTCAGTCTGGGTCTTGGCCTCACTCCAGGGTCAGGCTTTTTTCTTTGATTCCATTCTCTCTTCCTGTTTTCAAATCATTTTTTATCACACCTCTTGGCTATAATGCTTTCAGCTTTACTAGTACAGACCTAAATCTGGTCCCAATGCCCCCAACCCTAAATCTATATGACCACAATTTTCAATGTATGCCCAGACTGACTGGATATTAATGAGGCAGGTGTTAGGGAAGAGGGTGCTAGGAGTCTATAGGTCTGGATGTGAATGGGGCCATGAGAAGGGGCTCATGACAATTCTCATCTTTGACTGCTTCTCCAGTCATTTTCCCTTCATTGGTGAAGTTTATTTCAGATTCATAGGTCAAATCCTTCCAACTAAATCTTTGAATTCATCATTCTTTTTCCAGACAGATTATTTTGCATTGTGTTTCTTATAGAGGACCTCAGCAGGCTTCTGGTTAAGAATATTTTGAGCTTCCCAAGTTAGCATCACTATTTCCCAGATTGTGTCCATAAGTGCTTGGTAAAGGGAATCACCTGTCCTGGTGTCCTTATTTAAAATGTTCATCCCCAGGTCCACCTCAGGCCTCGTAAATTAGAATGAGGGGCAGAAATCTGTATTTTTAATGAGCACCCCTAGTGATTCTTGGGCTTTACTCAAGTTTGAGAAATAAAGTCTGAGAAACACTGTCTGAGCTCATTGCCCCATTACCCACTAGGGGATAATTGAAAATTTAGCAGTTATTTGAAGGGTGTTCATTGTGGTTGGGCAAGAAGAGCAGCTGCTCATCTCCAGTGCCATGACTTGCTCACCCTTGTAAAATAGGGTGAGAATTGGTGGGTCCAAGAGGTACCGAGGCAGCCTGAAATGCTTAACATCTTGTAGGGAAAAATGACATGGCAAATTACATGCTCTTAGAATCTTAAAGAACAATGTGCAATAGAATCAATAATAAGAAAGCTAGCTATTTAGATAATTGCTATAATCAATTTCTTACTCTTTTTGTGAATGGTAACAAATGATTTTTCTAAATGTCTGTATATCAAGGTTTCCTTGATTTCATAGAGATTAGGGAGGTTAGGAGATGATTGATTTATATTGACTTTGTAATTTATTGGGGCAATCAAAACACATCTTTTTGCCAAATATTCTTTCAGATAAAGCAAATCCACCCATCGATCTCTCTTTTTATAAAGCAATATTGCAGATAGATTTTAAAAAGTCAAACTTCAAAACAACAAATTTGCTATCATTTTGATTCCATTTTCCTGGGGACATCTTGTTTCATTTCCCCATTATTTCCTATTTTTCTCTCTACACTAGGTTAACACAATATGGGTTTGATGTCTCCTAAACCCTAGGAGCACTGATTCTCAAAGTTAATAGGATGGCATGTGCTAACTAATGGAATATTGTTTCTAGATATCTGTTCGCAAGGGAGTTCAAGTTCAGCTTGCTAAAGAACTGAAGAATCTCCCTGGGTGTATGGTAACCATTCCCTTTCAGTCTAACTTGACAAGTGATACTACCTAATCCCAGAACTACTGTGCTCCCAAGTGAGGTGTTACCAGACAGGAACATTAATAAGGCAGTAAAGGCAAAATATAAAGCTAGGGGGCAATAGCTATCTATCAATGTAATATCAAAATTTATAGAAATTTACATTTTTGTGGTTTTAGAGCACAATCCCTTTGAATTTTGACATGAATCCTTTTATTCTTTAAATGAAGTATTAGATTCATAAAATATATTTAAAATGAAATTAGGCCCTGCTTTTTTTTTTCAGTCTTTTAAGACATAAGCCTAATCCCTTACACTCTGGTGTATAAAAGGCAAGTAATAGTAGATGATAATTTTTTTTAAAGATTTTTATTTACTTATTGAGAGAGAGAGAGAATGATAGAGAGAGAGCATGTGAGGAAGGAGGGTCAGAGGGAGAAGCAGACTCCCTGCTGAGCAGGGAGCCTGATGCAGGACTCGATCCTGGGACTCCAGGATCATGACCTGAGCCGAAGGCAGTGGCTTAACCAACTGAGCCACCCAGGCGCCCTGGTAGATGATAATTTTACACAGAGCTAATATGGTAGATGATAATTTTACACAGAGCTAATATTCCTGTGCTGTTAGTCGCCTCTTATTTCCTCCCTTCCCTCACTTCCCCTCCTTTCTCCTTCCTGTCCACTCTCTCCTGTCCTCTTCTCTCCTCTCCTTTTCTCTGGTGTCTCTTCCCTTCTTTGCTTTCTCTACTTGTAGTAATTTTACTAAGCATGCTGCATTTTTAAATTGAGAATATGGTTTTAAAGTCATCCCTTCAAGGGACACCTGGGTAGCTCAGTCAGTTAAGCATCTGCATTTGGCTCAGGTCATGATCTTTGGGTCCTGGGATCGAGCTCCTGCTCAGTGGGGAGCCTGCTTCTCCCTCTCCCACTCTCCCTGCTTGTGTTCCCTCTCTTGCTGTCTCTCTCTCTGTGTCAAATAAATAAATAAAATCTTTTTTAAAAATAAAAAAATAATAAAATCATCCCTTCTGGAATTCAGAAGGAGTTTAAGAATTTAAGGTAGAGAGGGAATTTTCAGATAGATTTATAAAAGGGTTTCATTCTCAAGTGATAGATAATTGAAGCCCTTGCAGACAAGTAATTTTCCAGCAAAGTGTTTCCCAAATACCTCTCATGTTAGGCATTTCTAGCTTTGTTACCAACAGGGGTTGGGAGAAGAACACAGACTGGCTTCATAATTTGAGTAGTGAGAGAAAAAACGGGAGCCCTTGACCTCTGAAGACCTTCCCTAGTGGTCTGGCATCCCAGGAATTAGCTTTCTGTGTTCTGGAGCTCATTCAGCCTTTCTCAGAGCTTTTGGAAGGTCTAGGTTTTAACTGTCAGTTACCTCTTAGATGCTCAGGTCATGTTACTATGAAAGTCATCTTTTTGATTGAGGAATTCAGCTTTAATGGCTGCTAGGTAATACAAAGTAGGATACATTCATTCTCTCAGCTTTTCATAATAAATTACTTGGGCCCCATAAGTGCCTAAAGAAATAAATTTTAGAAGAAATAGCCATCTGTATTATATTTTTAAGGATTAAAAGACAATTTTATTACCTCTAGGTGATTATCTTACATTTAGAAAGAAAAATTTTTTACTTTTTTTTTTAAAGAAAGAAAGGTTTCTCTGTTGTCTTTTGATTACTCTTATGATATTAAAAATGCATTTCTAACTCATGATTTTGGTGGTTTCGATGGCCTCTAGATGTGCCATAAAAATATGAGTATTTTCATGTTACTCTTAGAGATTTTTAGAATCCTCCATGTTCAATGAGTTTTATAAAAACTGATTAAATGAAATTGTTCGAAAGCATTTTAGTCAAGAAGTGTTGGTAAAATATTAGGTGAAGTTTCAAATAATAAAATTTCCGGTTACCGTAGCACTCAAATATGAGCTGGGATTTTTGTTGGGAAGGAGGCAAATCATAAGACCATAATTTGGATCAAGGATTGAAAAACAAAACATGACTTTGATGATTGGTCCTAGTGTTAATGTATGTGATCCTTCATCTGCTTCCATAGTGTACAGAGGAGAGCACAGAAGTTCAAGAAGATGAAACTGGAGCCCATGCCAACATTTTGTGCTTACTACAGCAGAAAAGTAGATATAAATACTAGAGATGTTTAGCAATAAAGTTACTTCCTCTAAGCCTCAGTTCCCTCTTGCCTTCTGTAAAATGGTTAGTTGCACAGGGACATGCGAAGGAAGGTGTTGTACCAAGTTTTCACTAAATTATTGTTATCTGTTGTTTTGTTTGTATTGCTCTTGTTCTTTTTTTTTCTTTTAAGATTTTATTTATTTATTTGAGAGAGAGAGAGAATGAGAAAGAGCACATGAGAGGGGGGAAGGTCAGAGGGAGAAGCAGACTCCCCGCCCAGCAGGGAGCCCGATGCGGGACTCGATCCAGGGACTCCAGGATCATGACTTGAGCCGAAGGCAGTCGCTTAACCAACTGAGCCACCCAGGCGCCCTATTGCTCTTGTTCTTGTTGCATTTACAGCTTAACCAAAAAATAGACTAACTAGACCAAATTATTCCAGCAGCATCCTGTCTATCATGGTCTTAAGAGCGTGGTTTCTGGGGCACGTGGGTGGCTCAGTCGGTTAAGCATCTGACTTCGGCTCACATCATGATCCTGGGGTCTTGGGATTGAGCCTGCATCGGGCTCCCTGCTCAGCGGGGAGCCTGCTTCTCCCTCTCCCTCTGCTGCTTCCCCTGCTGGTGTTCTCTCTCTTAAATAAATGAAAAAATCTTAAAAAAAAAAAAAAGATCATGGTTTCTGATTTTAAGAGAAAGTGTTCTTCCGGGACTCTTTTTTTTTTTTTTTTTAAGATTTTATTTATTTATTTGAGAGAGTGAGTGAGAGAGAGGGAGAGAGAGAAAGAAAGAGCACAAGCGGGGGGAGAGGCAGAAGGACAAGCTGAGTCCCCACTGTGTAGGGAGCTGGTCTCGGGTCTCCATCCCAGGACCCTGAGATCATGACCTGGAAGGCAGATGCTTAACCTATTGAGTCACCCAGGCGCCCCCTTCCAAGACTCTTTATGAAATAATCATACTGATGATAATCTAATTGTTAGTTACTCAATTGTTAATTACCCACATGTTAATTACTTCTTAAGCATTTTCTCTCTTTTGTATTATATTTCATAAAATGATATTCTCTAAATCCTCTCTGCTTCTTGGTAGTATATTAATTTTGTAAAAGCAAATATACTGATTGTGTTTCTTTGCTGTTCACAACCTAAAGTATGTAATTTCTAAGTCTGTTTCTATTTATTGATTCTTTCTATTCCTCTCATTGGTTGTTTTCCTGCTTCTTTGAATTTTTTTTTCATTGGATGTCAGACATTGTAAATTATGTTTTGTTGGGTGTTGAATATTTTTGAGCTTTGTTCTGTGACACAGCTAAGTTACTGGGGAACAGCTCGATTCTTTCCAAGCTTTCTCTTGTGTCTTGTGAAGTATAAGGACCAGACAACCTTAATGAAGGGCTACTTGGGTCCTACTACTGAGGTGAAGTTCTTCTGAGTACCATCTTCTGTCCCATGAGTTTTGGCATTTTCCGCTCTGGCTGGTTGAAAATATTGATTATTCCTAGGCCTGGGTAGGCTTTGGGGATCATTACTTTTGTTCTTTTGCATGGTTTTGTTCCCCAGTCTCTGTTCTCCCCACATGTGTGCCTTATTCAGCGCTCAGCTGCAGACTGGAGGGGAATACTCAGCAGATCCCCAGAGCTTTTTCTATTGGCAGCTGCCGCCCCCATCCCCAGCCCTCCCCCCACCACTGCCAACCCCTCCGTGGTCTGCCATAATGACTCTATCCACGCTGCCCTGCCTGGACTCCTAGCTCTGTATCTAGAAGCTTTCTCCAGGAACTAAGGCTGGGCAATCACTGGAACTAACTTCATATTTTCCCCCTCTCTTAGAGACCAATGTCCTGCATGAACTGGTGTTCAGTGTCTGAAATCTGTTGTATCTTATATTATGTCTGTACTTTTACTTATTTGAGGTGGAAATGTAAATCCAATCCCTGTCACTTCATCTTTGCCAGGAGCAGAAGTCTGCCAACATTCTTACATATATTTATGTTATTTCTGTATTGTGAACGGCTGCCAGGCACTTGCTCCCAGGAACGCAAGTGTGTAAGTTAGGAATATGTTTCCTTGCAAAACAAACAAATAAACCAACAAAACAGAAACCCAGGAAACCCTCTTAACCTTAGCTTAAATATACAACATTTTGTTGTTCGTATATGGAAATCCATCTGGAGACAGGAAGCCAGAACTAAAGCAGCTGTTCAGCAATGTTCTGGGTCTAGGTTCTTTCTTTTTCCTGCTATACTATCTGTAGCGTGTGTTTTTGATCTCTGAGTTGCAAGATGGCCTTGCTATACCTCTAGACCTCATGTTTGCATTCCAGGAACAAAGAAGGTAGGAGAGTACAAAGCTTTCTCCATATAAGACTTCACATTTTAAATTTGAGAAGAGAAGGCATTCACAGTGACTCCCATTCACATTTTTTAAAATTATGTTATATTAATCACCATACATTACATCATTAGTTTTTGATGTGGTGTTCCATGATTCATTGTTTGCGTCTAACACCCAGTGGTCCATTCAGTACATGCCCTCTTTAATATCCATCACCAGGCTAACCCATCCCCCCACCCCCCTCCCCTCTAGAACCCTTAGTTTGTTTCTCAGAGTCCATAGTCTATCATGGTTCGTCTCCCCCTCTGATCTCCCCCCGTCATTCTTCCCCTCCTGCTATCTTCTTCTTCCTTTTTTTTTTTTTAACATATAATGTATTATTTGTTTCAGAGGTACAGATCTGTGATTCAACAGTCTTACACAATTCATAGCCCAAAGAAGACATCCCATTCACATTTTGATTGGCAAGAATTTGGCCATTCTTCACTGCAGTGGAGTCTGGGAAGTTATGTATTTTAGCTTCCATGCCTCTCAATAGAGGAAGACAGGGAAGAAAAGGGTTATGAGGATCTTTTGGATAGATAGTCCAGAGTGTCTGCCAGAACAAAAATCAACAACAACAAAAAATATGTTTCCAATATTTAAGGGTAGACGATATTGCCATAAACCCCTATATGACTAGAGATCTGTGGGAGCCAGACAGAGCCATTTATTTCTTATGTTTGATAACATTTTCCTTCTGTGTTTGTGAGCTGGCTTTATGTAAATCATAAATAGTGAATAAAAGTGAAGGCAAGATGATAAAATTAGTTTAGGGTATAACAGATACATTCAAATGGAGACTATACCTCATATTATTGTCCTCATTTGTTTGGTTTAGTCCATTTGTCCTTGTTTATTATTTAATTTAATTTATTTCAGAAACTCGAAATCATTAATTTTTCCACTCTCACTGACGTAGGCTTTTGTGCCTCTTGAGCACACATGAAGAGATAAACGTGCGCACACATGCACGCACACACACATGAATTTTAATACTGTTGAGATGAAATTTATGGTAATACAGTTTCTTTGTTTAAAAAATTCCAGTGTAATGATATACAAGGAGAATTGCAATTAGATTATATGATTAAACAGATGTTTTGGCCTGAACCCAAGATCTCAAGAGGTAGACTCTGAGCATAATTAATAATCTTTAATGTGTTCTTTAAAGGGCTGGGCGTGGTTAGCTTCAAGGCTTTTGTTTTTCTGTTTGAGAGTTGAATTGCTTAGAGAGAAATAGGAAAATCTGATAGCTGGTAGTTGAAGAAGGACTTCGCAGAGAAAAAAGAAATGTCTAAATAGATTTGTTTTTATTTTAAAAATATAGAAAATATCAGACATTTATAAAAGTAGAAACAATTGTATAATGATGCTCATGTATGTTTTCATCAGTGATTTAAATATCAAGTCAGGGGCGCCTGGGTGGCTCTGTCGTTAAGCGTCTGCCTTCGGCTCAGGTCATGATCCCAGGGTCCTGGGATCAAGTCCCACATCGGGCTCCCTGCTCAGCAGGAGGCCTGCTTCTCCCTCTCCCACTCCCCCTGCTTGTGTTCCTGCTCTCGCTGTGTCTCTCTCTGTCAAATAAATAAATAAAATCTTAAAAAAAAAATTAAAAATAAATAAATAAATAAATAAATAAATAAATAAATATCAAGTCAGACTTCATCTTCTTTCCTCTATATCCTCTTCTGTTTCACCATTCATGGATTGTTTAGAAGCAAATCCCAGACATTGCATGATTTCATTCACAAATATTTTAGAATTCTTTTCTAAAAACTAAAGATTCAAGAGTCTTTAAAGAAAAATAGCACAATACCATCATTATACTTAAAAAATTAACAATAATTTCCTGATGTCATCAAATATTCAGAGTTTAATTTCCTCATAGTATCATTTTATTTTTTGAGTTCATTTGCTTTAGTATGAACCAGTTATGGTCTATCCATTGTAATTAGTTGATATCCTCTTAAGTTTCTTTTAATCTCCAGGTTTTAATTGGGATTTTATAAATTTGATTTCTGTGTAAAGAATGATGTATCCTAACTAAATCCTTTCTGTATCCTAACTGAACAGTCAATAAAATCTGTATAGTTGACTCATGCTATCTGGAATAGATTTGCTTTTGGTGCAATGAAATAAATGTTAAATATGGTCTTTTGTTCTGACATGGGTGTGTGTGTGTGTGTGTGGTGGGGTGGGGCGCTTCCCCACACCAGCAAGCGGTTCTTGGCCACTAGCAGAGTCCGAGAATTCAACTCAATTTTAACACTATCTACCCAGACATAGCATCTGATTTCACAGGTAAAGGGCTCAGTCCCAGAAGACCCTGCTCCCCGACCCCCAACTTCAGAGGTCAGTCACAAGCTGGAGTTATATCACCTGCACTTCTGACCAACTGGCTACAGATCTGCTCTAGATCAGAGGTTTCCACAAGCTCTTCTCAGGTTCCATTAATTTCCTAGAGTGGTTCACAGAACTCAGAGAAATATTTTACTTACTAGATCACTGGTTTCTTATAAAAAGCTATAACTCAGGAACAGCCAGATGGAAGAGATGCATAGGGCAGGGCATGGGGAAAGGGCCCAGAACTTCCACGTCGTCTTCAGGCACACCATTCCCCCGGCATCTCTGTGTGTGCCCCAACCCAGAAGCTCTCCCAGCCCTGGCTTTTTAGATTTCTAGGAGTTTTCATTACATCGGCATGGTTGATTAAATCATTTATCACTGGTGATTGGACTCAATCTCCAGCCTCTCTCCCTTCTCTGGAAGTCTTGGGGCTGGGATAGAGAATTCCAACACTCTAATCACATGGTTGACTGTACTGGCAACCAGTCCCCCCACCCCAAGTCACCTCATTAACATAGCAAAATCACCTTTATGACTCTCAACACCTAGGAAATTCCAAGGGTTTTGGGAGCTGTGAACTAAGAACGATGGATGAAGACCAGATGTATATGACAAATATATTTCGGTCATCCAAATGGTCATGCAATTATTATATTGCATATGGTTTTAAGGTTAACACAAAGCAAAATCTACTACCTACCATGGCTTAACAACATGTGGGCTCTATTAGAGTAATTAAATTTACCCCTATTTACAAAATATTGATGTAGTAGAAAAAATGGTACTAAGGAAAAGATAAGAAAGTATGGTTAAAAACAGCAATTCCATACCATTTCAGCTATAAACACTTGCCTTAGAAAGGCAAAGTTACACACGATAAGGAAAAATATTTTAAAGAGCATGTGTGTGCGTATCATATTTGCATTATATATTGGCAAATCTCATTTACAAGTTATAGTATTTAGACAGATTTGTGGTTCTGAAGTTGGCACTTAAATATTTCCCTTGCCTGTCAGGAAGTGTCACTTTTTAAGATTTATTAAATGAGTACCATATGCACACTTAGACAGTTTTATTTTAGTGATTGAATTAACAATTTTCACAAGGGCCATTTTGTCTCAATTTGTGCCGACTGCACTGAGGAGTATCAGGCTTGTCTGAACAGTTTTCTAATGCCTGTGAAACATCCCTCTTTCCTTTGGAAAGTGGTGGAGTAATATGGATGTACGACAGAATCTTCCAGTTGGAGACGCTGTCAGGTGGTCCTATAGGCTGATATGCGCTCTACTATAGACTCCCCCACCCCGCTCCTCACCCTCCTTCCAGTTCTTAGCAGGTGGCAACTTGACCTCTGCTGGAAAACTTCCAGGGGCAGGGACTCTACCGCTTTCACATAGACTCTTCCATTCTGACACAATTCAAATTGTTAGAAGTTAGGTAATTAGGTAATTGATGGAATTAGTGCCCTTATAAAAGAGACTCCAGAGAGTTCTCTCTTCCTACTTCTGCCATGGGAGCATACAAGAAGTTGGCTGTCTGCAACCTGGAAGAGGGTCTTCACCAAAACCTGATCGTGCTGGCAACTTGATGTCGGATTTCCCAGCTTCCAGAATTGTGAGAAATAAAATTTCTTCTGTCTGTAAGCCACCCAGTCTATTGTACTTTGTGAGAGCAGCCCAAACTAAGACAGTGAGTAAAAGAATGCTTTCCCCCCAGAAATGGAGACTAAGGAACTGATCTCTGGGGAGTAGCACTAGAATTTTCACTCAATTTCAAGTTCCCATATTCTGGGTAAGGGAAGTTTTCAATGTATATTTTGCTTCATCATATTGGGAGGACGTGGAGAGTCAGTTTCTAGGGATGGGACAGACAAGGGCAAGAAAGATCAAGCAGGGGTTGAAATCTGTAGCCGGACTCTAGATTATTCTGTCCTTACTGACATTGAGGAACCAGCTATTTGAGCATTGATCCTCAATAAGTCTAGAGATTTTTCTGTAAGTACCCATCACATAGTGCTCTCTCTTGACTACACCACTGAAAGGGTTTTTGTTAAGTGCTCAGTCAAAATAAAAACACACCCTTTATGGTACTCCTAATGAGTCTAAGAATCATATCAATCAAGGCCATTCAGAGAGATTCAGAAAAATTCTTGGCAATCATATCTTTCTTTTCCAAGAGCTTATTAATTATATATTTACTAATCCACCTTAAAAATTTTGGGGGGTATTAAATTATAGTTCTCAGGATCCACCTGAAAATTAAGACTTTTTCTCTCTGCAGTATTTGTGTTGTTTTGCATTTCTCTCATTCTTTCAAAATTCTTAAACACTGAGGGTAAGTTCAGAACCACAACTGCAATTTCTTCCAGCGCACTGACGTGAATCATTCTGCCTTATCCCTTTTGCTTGATAACCTTGAACCTTCCACCAGCAGTTGGATGACTTTCCTGTATCTGCTTCCTTCCTTCCAGCATAGCCCTGAAAGTTCTGTGTTCTTTCATGCGTGCATGCCTTATCACCTTCAAGTTCTGAATATTTCTACACAACGTTTAGGGTCCCTTGCTTCTTCTTTTCTTTGTTTTCTCCTTTATTACATGAACCATGTACATGAACTTTCTAGTTCCCAAATAAGGAGGAAAAAATCCCACCAAAGGGAGAATTTAAATGTTGCTTTCTCCCCTTTATGCTAATTCTTCCTTCTGCACCCCTAATAAAAACCTCAAACAGTAAATTTTCACAGGTAGTACAAGGGGAGGAAAGTATTTATTGAGTATGTGCTCAATAAAATTTAAGACACTGTATCTTATTGCTTTTCATTATTTTAGTATCTAATCCTTCAACAGAACTATAAGGTGAGCATTACTATTCTCATTTCACAAATAAGGAAACTGAGCCTCATAGAAGATATGATGAAAGGGATGTGGAAAGAAAGTTAGTTTTTATATACAAACTTGGTTCTTCTTGTCTAGTTTAAGTCATGTGGTTTAAGTAGATGAAATTTCTCTATACTACTTGCCTCCACATTTCCCATTTGGAACCAATCCTAATTTCTTTCCTCCTGTGTTCTACCCAAGTGCATAAATAGTTCGTTTCAGTTCGAACTTGAATTTTCTCTCTTCAGTCCAAATTTACTCATGTTGTATTTCATTCTCTAAGGTATCATATCCATTTGGCAAGAACAAAATGGAATATTCTGATAACCTTCTCCCTGGGCCTACCCTTGAGGTTCAGTTGTTACCAATACTGGGTAGATCTGTGTATTGCCAGAGGGACTTTTGGAGACCCAATACTCAATCTAAAAGAACAACATTGCAAGTGCAAACTTCTTGATCATGATAAACTAGGTTATATTGAGATTTGAGGGAGGAATATAGTTAAGAACACAACAAGATCTTCAGAGTCTTTAAGACATCTCACATCCTGTGTGTTCAGGAGACATTCCTATTCTCTCACCTTTGGCTTATAGAGTGTTGTCATCTTCGAAATGTTTTCATATACTCCATCTTATCAAAGCCCCACAAGGTAAAGGAGGCCAGCTATTCTTAACTCTATTTTACTGTTGATGAGACCATGTCTTCCACAGACCTAACAACTTCATTTCCTGACTTCAGGAATAATCCCCTTTGCTATTTTTCTTATTAAAACCAGCAAGTGCTCGTGCATTAGAAAATTGAATTATTGAGTATTTTAAAAATTGCGTTATTTTTGCTGAACACTGAGGAGTAGAACAAGAACAGGGTACTTCTGGGGGCTTGAAGGCAGAGCTGAGAATTGAGTGAGTGCTATCCTGGAGTATCTGGATGTGGTGGAAGAGGCAGCCGTGAGCCAAGGGGGCAATTAAGAGGCGGGGGATCTTGAGTGGGACTTTGTAAAATGAGTAGTCACAAGATAGTAACAATAAAATTTAAAAAATCTGTGTGTATAATGAAACTAGAAACCACAGCTCTCTAAAAAATCATGAATAATAGATAATCCAGAGGTGTTACTTTATTTTGTACCTTAATCTCCTGTCAGGGAAAACCTGACTCTTTTCATTTAGACCTAGCAGCTTGGCACAACAATGACAATTTTCCAGTATCCTCCTCAATTTCTGCTGAGCCCTGACTGTTGGGATGTTTTTAGTGAGGTCAATTATCATTTTGGCAACTCAACAAGACTTCCACGAGAGAAGCTGAGAGTATGGTTTGAGACAAACACATCCCTGAGCTGTTTTCTATTATTCACACAGGTTACGTGGATTCTTTGGTCGAAAACTAGAAAATTAATTGCTCTATCAACAGAGCGCTCTGAGAGGTGTCACTGTGGTGCCTGGAAGCTAATGAGCTACCTTTCTGGGTAGCATATTTGTGGGGAATCCCTTAGGTCTCTCCTCAAAACGAAAGATACACAAAGAGAAATGGAGTTGGTACAAGAATGTGAAAGGAGAAGTTTCCTGTGTTCCCCAAGGGCTTGTTTATCTTCATGTCCCCATGGCCAGGGTACTGCCCCACACTCTGTGTCAACTTTGATTGCTCTTCCATCCATTTGTAATTGTGCTTCTATTTGTGTGTTTGCGTGACTGATGTCTGTCTTCTCTTCGTGAAGACAAGGACCATGCGTGCTTCGCTATCCATTTCCATCCTCCATGCTTAGCCAAGTGCCTTGCCATGGCCCCTCACTAGATAACCACTAACCACTTAATGAATAAATACGGGTCATCTGCCTGAGTATCACGTGTGAAGTTCACCCCCTTTCATTTCAAAATGAAGTTTACCCAATACTAATCATGTGGTAAGCAAGGAAAAGGCTAGATCAAATCCTTTGGCCATTTCAGGCGGTCTAAAATTATGGTCTTGTTTTAAATTTTTTTCCCTAAATATCTTTCTTCAATATTTACTGAATAGAAGTAAGGGTGGGAGTGGTTTTTATTAAAGAAGTGTACGTAGAGACAGATTTACTTATAAAATCACATGCACTGACTACAGTGGATCAATTTTTTAAAACTTGTCAAAGTGTTTCCCTTCTAGCTCCATATTACAGAGACTCTGAGTTGTCTCTCCAATTCATCTCTTCTTCTGGAGTATATAGCAATAGGTGTTTAAAGAATACATTCACCAGGGGCGCGTGGGTGGCTCAGTCAGTTAAGCATCTGCCTTCCGCACAGGTCATGATCCCAGGGTCCTGGGATTGAGTCCCACACTGGGCTCCCTGCTCAGCGGGGAGTCTGCTTCTCCCTCTCCCTTTGCCTGTCTCTCCCCCTGCTTGTGCTCTCTCTCTGTCAAATAAATAAATAAATAACCTAAAAAAAAAAAAAAATACATTCCCCAGCTTTCTCTGCCACTAAGGAATCACATGACAATGCTCTGGGCAGTAGGATGTGAGCAGAGGGGCTGATAAAGGAAATTTTCAACTTTTAACGTCTGTGGGCCCTGCTCCTAGGCTCCCAGGGAAGCTATACTTTTACCAAGGTCAGAGTGACTTATCGAACTTCAAAGTAGGGGCTCTATTCCTGCCCTCACTCAGCACACATTGCACATCTGCTTCGTTAGCAAATGAACTAAAAGAAACATTTCAGATTAAAGATAGAAGTCTCCCTAAGTTCTGTTCTCGTACCTCTGAAGCCTGCGACCTGGCACATACTAAAAGCATAAGATAAAGTCTGTAATTTTCTAAAATGTCCTTAGTAGTGGTGATTCTAACTCTTGATGTAGCAAAAAACCTATACAACTCTGTATTGGACATTCCTTCTCTGGAGCTCTGGAGCACTATCTGTGAAGACGGTATATCCTCGGCAGCTGTCCTCGCTTGGGCTCATCCTTCTTCTACTTTTTTTTTTACTTTTAGAAATTCTAAAAGGTTTGTTTATTTTGCAGCGACAATGCTCTGTACAACTTCTTGGTCATGCCTTTAGAAGGGAAGGAGGCAGACCTCTGTTTCCGTTCTCCTCCCTGGAAGCTGGAATGTGGGGATGGTGGTGACTCACGTTTGTCTTGAGAAGAAGGGATCTAGGGATTGTAGAAGAGCCTGTCACAGATGTTGGTGAGCCTTTGTACCAACCAGGACAGCCAAACAAAACCTATACGGACAGAAATAAACTCTGGGCATAACATCTTTACTTATCCAGATTTAACAATCTGGATCAACTTGTTGCTAAATGAGACTGCTCCTGTTTGGTGCAGACAACCCAAAAGTTAAGCCAATGCTGGGAGTAGTGTTTTCAAATTTCTCCTCAAGGGTGCTATCTATTTTTGTTTGTTTGTTTTAAAGATTTTATTATTTATTTGACAGAGAGAGACACAGCGAGAGAGGGAACACAAGCAGGGGGGGCGGGAGAGGGAGAAGCAGGCTTCCTGCGGAGCAGGGAGCCCAATGTGGGGCTCGATCCCAGGACCCTGGGATCATGACCTAAGCCAAAGGCAGAACCTTAACAACTGAGCCACCCAGGAGCCCCGATGCTATCTATTTTTTAGGGTTTATATATGGAATGAGATGTGGAAATGTGAGTTAGCTTATCCTAATGATGACTCAGCAGACTTTACAGATTGACCTTTCCATAATCTGACTCTGGACAAGAGGTTTTTTCCCTAAGAAGAAGAGATTTGATATAAATGGCAGATTATTATCAAGTGAAAAATTAGGTTTTTTACCCTGTGATAGATGGTATTAGACGTTGTCATCATGGGGAACAGGAAATTCAAATGGAAGCACACTCACTATGAATGCCCCTCAAAAAATGCCCAGTAATGAAGGTTGTAACCTACAGACCTGTGAGCCAAACTTAGTTATCAGAGGGTTTTGTGCTTTCTTTTTTTCTTTTTAAGATTTTATTTATTTGTCAGAGAGTGTGAGCGCAAGCAGGAGGAGCATCAGGCAGAGGGAGAAGCAGGCTCTCCGCTGAGCAAGGAACCTGATGCGGGACTCGATCCCAGGACCCTGGGATCATGACCTGTGCTGAAGGCAGACGCTTAACCGACTGAGCCACCCAGGCGTCCCCGTGCTTTAATTTTTTCTTTAAATTTATGGCCAAATGTCTTATTCAGATTTCAGATACAATAATGCTATATAAAATACAACTCCAGAAATCTCTGGGGCATGCAACAACAAACATCTATTTTTCTTGCTCATGGATCTGCAGGTTAGCTGGGGTGGCTCTGCTTCAGGCTGCAGGTCAGGGTTGGGGTCTGCTCTGTGTATCTGTCATTTGGGGATCGGAGGTTTTAGTGACACATTGAAAGGTCTGGTTAGACATGAAATACAACCATCACTTATTGAAGCAAGTCACGTAGCCAAGCCCTTCCTTCGTGGGGTGGGGGATGGTATTCTGCCTCAATGCTGCAGGTATGTAATTCAGAACAATAATGAAATCTCTGTCACAGCAGGATTTAAAAAGGGAGATTTCATATAAAGTTGGGAAATTTTACATAAGAATCTGGATTCTCAAATCTTAAAAACTGGAAGACTTATCACCTCTGAGCCTATATTCCCCTATTGGAAAACTGTTAGGTGGATCTGAGGACAGCTTTCTTTCTTCAGATGGGATATGCTCTTTCAGTTAGCCAGATTCTCCATTCCCCATGGTCACCATTTGTCAGCCCTCTTTCCCCAGCCTTACCCCTCTGACCTTTGGAGACAGTTCACTTTACGACTTGTTGCTTAGCAGATGGGTCAAAATGCACAAATATACCTCAAAACCCAACTGGAAAGTGTTGAGGTAACTTTTTTTTTAAAGTACAAATAAATTTCCAGGAGAGAACTGTGGGGCAGAGATCATTTTGGGCTGGTGGCAAGTCATTAGGATAGAAAGAAAAGTTTATGGAGCTTTTTATTGAAGAGCAAGAATTGGAGCTGAGCCTCTCAGCATGGGTAAAAGTTTGTTATATAGTAAACAAGTCTTATTCAAACAAGTGGACTGCAGGCTCTAAAGAATGGGTGAGACAGAAACATGTTCTGAGTGTTAGAACAAGGTCATAACAAGCAACACGGGAAGATGAACTTATAACTGATCAGTTTATTTTCATGCCGTCCTTTTTTCCTCTTGTAAATGAGCATTAAGTTCTTTGGGGGAAGAGAGATTCTCTATGAAATTGTAGGAATAAAAGATAAAAACTAGTCAAACTTTATCTGTTATGTTTTTTTTGCATCTATCAGTTATTTATTTATTTTTTTAAAGATTTTATTTATTTGACAGAGAGAGACACAGCGAGAGAAGGAACACAAGCAGGGGGAGTGGGAGAGGGAGAAGCAGTCTCCCCACTGAGCAGGGAGCCCGATGCAGGACTCGATCCCAGGACCCTGGGACCATGACCTGAGTCGAAGGCAGCTGCTTAACGACTGAGCCACCCAGGCGCCCCTGCATCCATCAGTTATTTTAAAGTGTAATTTTCATAGGTCGAAATTTTTATATGTCGTCTCCTTTCAGAGTGACAGCTTGCCCCTGTCTCTTAAAAGCACGTCCCCTTTGTCACTGGAATGTGATTACCTCCTCTGAAGTCAACCAGCTGGTGATCCGCGCACTTAAATGCTACTTCAGTGTGTACTGTGGCTGATATTTTAATATTTCAAGAGCTCTTACAGAATATTTCTAGGATTACTTCTTTGACCAAAAGGTTTTCCTTCATTGTGCATAGAAGCAATATTCAGTCTTTTGTAGGTTTCACAACTGTAGGATTGAAAAGAAAAACACAACCCGATTCCTGTTCCGTGCTGGGACAGGGTGTGGGGTGGGGGTAGATTGGTCAGCTACTGCCACAAAACTGTTGTGTAACAAATCATCCCATAGCTCAGTGGTTTAAAACAACAGGTTTACTTGCATAGATCTGAGAATTGGCTACGGGTAGCTGAACTCGGCAGGGAGTGACTGGACTTGGCAGGGCATTCTGCTGTTCTTGGCTATATTCACTCATGTGCCCGCAATTTGCTGGGTTCAGCTGATCCCGGTGGGGTGGATTTGTTTTGTGGGTTTCTTCCTCCTCCCCTGGGCCAGCGAGTCTTTCTCATGGTGCTGGGAAGGTGAAAGAGGCCAAGCTCAATCAAGTAAATGCTTTCAAGCAAATGCTTTCCACCCCCTGCTTGTATTCTATTCATATCCCATTGGCCAAAGCAGGTCACATGGGTTGAGACTGGACTTGAGATATGGGGGTTACGTTGCCTACAGCCAGAGAACTCTAGAAGGGTACATGGCAAAGGGTGTGTATGCAGGAAGCAGTGACAAATCGGGGACCTTAATGCAATCTACCACTAAAAGCTCGATCATACTCTCATTCAACATGTGCACTACAAAAATGAATGGTTTTGAAATTTAAACAGATTTGGATTCACATCTTGGCTCTGCTCTTTATTTTCTCAGTTTTGTCAACTCTAAAATGGGGATAGTAGGGGCACCTGGGCGGCTGAATCTGTTAAGCGTCTGCCTTTGGCTCAGGTCATGATCTTGGGGTCCTGTGATTGAGCCCCACATGTGCTCCCTGCTCAGCAGGGAGTCTGCTTCTCCCTCTGCCTCTGCCCCTCCCCCCAACTCTTGCTCTCTCAAGTGAATAAATAAAATATTTAAAAAATAAATAAAATGGGGATAGTAGCAATACCTACTTCCTGTGTTGCAGGAAGTACTTGGAACCTGGTGGGCACTTAATGAATGTTAGTCCCTTTCTCTTCAAACATGCTTTCTTTCAAATATCTTTTCATTTTGCTTTATGTGGCTGTGATTTATCAGAAGCATTTCGGAATCTCTATCTTTAAAGAAACCCTCACTTGATATTGTTTGGTGGCATAAATCAAATACCTTTTAATCCTGCCCGAGGGATAGAGATGAACATATTCCACCCTCATCATACCTCCCCAGGAAGAGTTCCTTCAATTATTTTTCAAAGCCTGCGCATCGAAACTCTCCTGGCACGAACATTTTTGTCAGAACAAGGGTCTAAACTGGGTTAAGATGGATTTGTGATTTCTAATGAAAGTCGCATAACTCTAAAAATAAACATGAATTACAGACAAACCACAGTGTTCTCTGAGCCTACAGCAGATTGAAGTTTAGAATAACAGAGATGCTGCATGCTGAGAGTGCATGAGGTGATATGTTTGAAACCAAATTGACATCACAGAACTGGATGGAAACAAATTTGTTGTCATGGCAGAATTGTCAAGGCTGTATCAAATTCCCCTTAAACAAACAAACAAACAAAATACCAGAAGGAATACTTTCAGTGCTAAAGAATATAGGCTTTGGCTAGGAAAGGATGCCAGTTTGTGTTATTGAGGCAGAATGGAAGGATGAGCCCAAATGGAAGTTCTACTCAAACTGAAAAAAATAACTCTGGGAATATATCTCCTCTCTACCAGGATCATCAGCCCATTTATCACATTTCCCTTTCTTCAGGCTCTGAAATATTTATTTCCTCCAAGCTGAGTAGAACTGATACAAGCACTTTTATTATATTAGAGATGAAAATTATCCATGATATTTTGTTTAATCTCATCAGCCATTGGAGTATATTTATGAGTATGGAATGGAGGTCACCTGACTTTAAGCAGATTATAGCTATTATCTGGTTAAAGTCAGAATGAGCTCTTCACGGCTTTTTTTTTTTTGGTAATATCAAAGTTAAGCACAAAGATGAGAGTAGAATTTCAGCAACATCCACTAAAAGGGATTAGTATTTATTAATGTGCATATACAATATTATATAAAATTGAAAGCTGTGGAATAAGGAGAGTGCATGTGCATCCACAGACCTGTTTTAGTCTTAGCCATATAAATTAATAACTAATTGGTTTTGGACAAGTTACTAATGAGAATATCTGTCCTACCCTTTCTACAGTTGTTTTGAATATTAAAGGAAACAATACATGAGAAAGTTCTTTTAAAATGTTCAAGTGAAGTACCTATGTCTTTTAGCTGCCATGAAAACGCTCATTCTGGTGTGCTCTTATATTTTTAGGACTTTCGGGTCTTTGGGGTTCCTTGTTTATTTTTTTCAAGTCAACTCAATTTAAAAAGTTACCAAGATTAAACAGTGTATACCGAGGGCTTTAGCATCATTCATCCTTGCGTGACCTAGTCCTGATTTCATAAATAAACAATAAAACAAAGTTCTCATCACAGTGATATTTGTAAAATAAAAATATTTTCAAAATATATATTTTTTAAACCCCAGTTTTGGGAGGGGCACCTGGGTGGCTCACTCGACTAAGCATCCAACTCTTGATTTTCACTCAGGTCATGATCCTGGGGTGGTGAGATAGAGCCCCACATCGGGCTCCTGGCTCAGTAGGGAGTCTGCTTGAGATTCTCTCTCTCTTCCTCTGCCCCTGCCCCTGCTCACTCTCTCTCTCTCTCAGATAAATAAAAGCTTAAAAAAAAAAACACCGGTTTTTCAATAAGGAGATAATTGAATAAATTATGGCATAATCACAACATGGGCATTATAATAATTAAAAAAAACTAATGCCATGGCATAATAGGAGTATTTAACTGGTGTGGCACAAGTGCTAATATGTACAATTGGATGCACTAAGCTAGCTTGGAGTTTCTGGAAGCCTCTTTTAGTGTCATGCATATTCCTCTAGTTTCTGAAATGTGAGGGCGTCTAAGGGCCCCAGGGGTGGAAGCCAAGGCAAATTCAGGAGGGATATATGGAAGGCTTGGGGCAGCAACCATTTCTAACCACCATGGAAATATTTCAATATTTTAGTAACTGAAGTGGCTGGACTGTACTTTCCGGCTTAATATTAGCCCATATGTGAACTCAAAAGGATAGAATGTAAAAGTGTATGTATAGTATTATTGTATTAAATGGTATTTATATATAGGAAAAACACTGAATATGATGTAATTATATTTTCTTCTTTAGTTTTGTCATATTATCCAAATTTTCTACAATGAATTTTTTTTTTTTTGGCAATCTGGCTATTTTCATTTTTTTGCTATGACAAGCTAGAAATGACACGAACTTTTCCCATGTCCTCATGTAAAATGTGCAAGAATTTCTCCCAGTTATACTCTTAGATGTAGAATTGCTAGATAGTAGGGTATCTGGCTGCTCAACTATACAATATAATTCCACAGTATTTCCCCAAGTCTCTTAATTATACCCCATCAGCTGCATATAAATGATCCCACTGACAGCTATTCCCTTAAAGTCGGTATTGTCAGATTTAATTTTTCCTAACAATATGAGGTACGTTTGTTTTTCATTGTGCTCTTGATTTGCATTTTCTCATACATTTATGAATGCCCCTTTCTGTAACCTTATACAGGCAGATGTGGAAAGAGGGGGAGGCCAGACCTACAACCATGCAGATGAGTCTCCTCCTGTAGAAGCTGAGAGTTCCTACGAAAATCCCCAAAGGTCTCCCCTACTCATCTGTGATGCTATTCCACAATTAGAGATTTATTTCTCTGGGTTGTGAAGGCTTTTCTGGCCACAACAACCTTTTGTAAAATAACAGCAGCTACCTCCAAGGGACACTTATCTAGGAAGCAGCACCCAAGATGCTTTCTAAACATGGTGACTTGTATTATAGTCACCCCTCACAACTTTATGAGGTAGGCATGGCTGTTTCCATTTCACAGCTAAGAGGAGGGAGACCCAGAGCAGGTACATGACCAGAACACAAGCCTGTCTGACTCCAAAACAATGCTCCTAGGCATGATCCAATGCAGCCTCCCTGTGAAGGACGGGGTCTACACCTTCATCTCCTAATCTGGGGGTTCTCAACCTGACTACGTGTTAGAAACCTTTATGTAGAGGGAGTTACTTCCCACCTTCAACATGGGCACGGTACCTTGAAGGCAACATGCTTGAGGCTGTTGGGCATTTCAAGACCCCAGTCTCTCATCTATCAGAGGCCATGTAGCCACCTAAGAGATTGAGAAGAGCTCTCTCACACAGCACCTGGTCAAGCCCCATGATTCCGAGGCTGTAGTCCTGTCCAAAAGGAAATGTTAGATGGGGCGGGGGGGTTTAAGTGACAGTTAAGGTCTGAATCCCCACCAGCCCCTATTCTATGTAAGATTCACCTTCCTGCCTCTCTCCTTCTTCCCCCCTCTTTCTCTTCCTCCTCCTCTCACGTTGTCCAACCCCATTACATTTAAACGTTCCTTTCTATCTTCCATAAAAAAATAAAAAGGTGTTGTCACCTTGAAACCCCAAAGGAAAATAAAAGATCTGGAGCTCTCTAATTTCCTTTTGGTGTTTATCTTTTTTATTGAAGTTTTCAAATATACACACAAAGAAGAGAATATGTAATAAGAAACACACACATACCCTATGAGTCTATCAATCAGCTTCAGTTCTTGTGTTTTTTGTTTTTTTTTTAAAGTAATCTCTACAGCCAACATGGGGCTCGAACCTTAAAACCCCGGGATCAAGAGTCGCACGCTCTACCTACTGAGCCAGCCAGATGCCCCTAGCTTTGGTTCTTACCAACATTCTGGCATTCTAATTTCATCAAGCCCTCTCCACATATAACATTTGATTTTACTTTTTTTGTTTGAATATTTAAAGAAAATCACAGATATCATATCATTTCAGCTGTAAATATTTTAGTTTGTATCCAAAGTCTTCTAAAAAGTTTTCAAGCGTTATTCCTTAGGGTATTTGATCTAGTGGTTGGAATGTGAGATAACAGAAGCAAGAACTCAGTGGTTTAGGAGAGCTTTCTCAAACATGGAATTTAACACCCTGGCAAGAACCCCAGGGAATCGGGCAATTTAACTGCCGTGGTGGTAGTTAGAAGCCCACACTGAATGAAACTGAAATGCTTGAGTTGCTAAGGCAGTTTCTAGAGAAAGCAAAAAGGTTGAGGGAAGTGAACATCTCAGAATAGATATATTATGTGAGGTCAGTAGACCCACTGGAATATTGTATTATGTGGGACACCCCATTCATTAAGACCACCAATTATGGCCAAGAAGGGCAGCCATTGAGAATGTTGTTTACAGCCACCATCAGAAGAGGGTAAGAATAGAGGAGCAAGAGGCTGGGGACAGTTGCCCAATAAAATGTCATCATGATCCCTTGCTCAGCCAATTTTTCCTTGCTGAACCAATTTTCAGATCCGGAATTCAATGAGTCACAGGGGGCCAGGTCAAAAGGAAGGACCTTACAATGCCACAGCAAATATATACTGTAAAAATACCTCCAGTCCTTCCCTAGTGGGACTGAGAGCCGTTCACCTGGGTTACTATGCACTGGGGAAATAAGAATGTCAAAATATTTTGAGGATTATGGGACACAGAGTCCGAGTTGACATAGAGCCTCATTGGAGCCCCTCTGTGAGAGTGGAGACATAGGAGCTAGGTAATAACTGAGTCCTGGCCCAAGCCTGCCCCACAGTGGGTCTTTTCCTTGTCACTGAGTATATAATTGGAGTTGACACACTTGGCAGATGGAGTAATCCTCACATTGAGTTCTTGGCCTGTGGGTTAAGAGCTACAATGATGGGGAAGGACAAATGTAAGACTCGAAACTGTGTTAAATTGCAGACAAGATATTATATATAAGACAATCCTGGGGAATGGGGTATAGATATTAGTGTCAAACTTAAAGATCTAAATATCCATGGGTAGTGGTTCCTATCATATCCCTTTAATTAGTCAACCTGGCCCTTGTAGAAACATGATGGATGCTAGTCAGTGTAGACTTGTTCACTCTCATCCAGGGAGCAGTTCCTGTTGCAGCTGCCAACCAGATGTGGTATCTTTGGGAGAGCAGAGTAATAATGTCTCAGGTATATACTGTGTGGCCTTTTATTTGGCAAATGTGTTCTCGTCCATTCTCAGTAAAATAGAAATAATTTGCATCCATGTGGACAGCAGTTCATTCCAAGTTTTGGCCCAGGACCATGTTAACTCTCCTGTCTTCCATCATCACTTACATCAGAGATCTTGACCACCTGGATCATGTGGATATCACCAGAACACCACACTAATCCATGACACTGATGATATGCTGCTTGGGCAGGATGCGCAAGAGGTAACTGCCCTATGAGAGACCCAGGTTCTCCAGCAGGTGAGAGAGAAATATATGTTTGCAGGGATCAGACACCTCAGTAAAGTCTGTAGAGGTTGTAGTCAGGGATATGTCAGAATATCCCAAAGTAAAAGACACATTGCTGCACAATGGCTGATGGTCCTCCTCAGCTTCGGGAGGCAGTGTGTTTGATACCTCGTAATTGTGCTTCAGCCCATATACGGTAACATGGAAGGCTATTAGCTTGGACACAAACAACCTTGCCCCTTGGGCCAAATGATCCAGCCAACACCATGTCCTTGAAATGTATGTCTGAAGTGAAAAAAGATTCATTATGGAGTTTGCAAGCCTCAGTGGAAGAATTACAATGCAGGCCTTTGGTGTGGTGGAGCAAGACTGAGCCACTCGCGTTGGAGAATTATACACTTTTTGAGAAAAAGCTCCTGGAGAGTGACTGAGTCCTGGTGGAAGACTTGACCATGGGTACCAAGTGACTGTGCACCCCTCATTTCCTACTATGATCCGGGTTCTGTGAGATCTGCTGCATCTAAAGCCAGAAGGGCCAATAGTCGGTCAGAAGATGGAAATGGTACATGGAGCATTGAGACTGTAGAGCTCAAAGTGAGACATCCAGGATAGATTAGGTGGGGTGATTTTATTCTGTGGGGGCAGGAGAAATACAGGCAGGATGCAAGGGATCCACCTGGGTCTGGTTTTTATTCCCTTACCCATTATAGTTGTGAGTAGACAAATGCAGCAACACTGTCCTTAAGTCCATAGAGTGTAATGTAAATTAATACATTTACCTGTTGAGGAGGGTCTGATTACCAGGGTCTCAGGTCTCTCAGGAATGGGTAATATTAGCAAGTGAGCACTAAAACCTGCATATGATCGCTGAGGGGGAGGGGAATTGAAAATGGATGGTGAGGGGGCAACTGGCTGGCTCCATTAAGCCTCTGACTCTTGATCTCAGCTCAGGTCTTGATGTTGGGGTTGTGAGTTTAAGCCCCACGTTTGGCTCCATGCTAGGTGAATGGATGGTGAAGGAGGAAGGAGGAAGGCAATGAGCACAAGTTGTGGCCCCAGATTAATGGTAAGGACAGAGGCTGCCTGGTCCTTCTTCATGTTTACCTCAGGAATAAAGGCCCACAGGAGCTGCTCTTTGAACACGTGGGGAGATGTGGATTGATACACGACGAACGGTGGACTGTGGCATCTCAGAGGTAAGTTGCTCAGATCTTTCTTTACGAGAGAAGCTGCTGCAAGGAGCGTAGTTAGCAGACAACCCCCAACCGCTTTGGGATGGGTCACTGCATTTAGCCTAAGGTCGTTCTTTGGCTGGGCCACTCCCAGCCACAGGTACTCGAGGCAGGGGTACAAAGAGCCAAGCCTCTTTTGTCCACGGTGTGACTAGGGGAATGGGCAGTGTGCCCTGGGCCCCACCTCAGCCCGGCTCAGACCTTCTCAGAGCCGCTTTGCAGTCGGAGGGTCTTCCTGTGCATCCTCCTTCCTTTGGGGTATGTCTTCACAAGTGTGAAGGCTTTAAAATTTATCTTGTGATTAGCCTTCTAGTTGTCCTTGTCTTTATTCTTGATTCGTTTTTGCTCCTTTTGACTGCCTCTACATTATATCTTTAATCATTGCACCTCCATTACCTTGTTAGTTATATGCTTTTTTTTTTTTTACTATTAATTAGTCAGTATAGATTTAGAGGTTACAATCTGTATCCTTAAATCGTTAAAGTATAATATAAATTAATACCTTTACCACTCTCTGGACACTGCAAGGACCTTAGGACATTTTAACCTCATTTATCCACCTCTCAAATTATGTAATGGTGTTTTCATATATCTTCTCTCCGTTTTTCTTCATATTTTATTTTAATCCTCACGCAAATGATTATGTAGGCCATATTCATTTACCCACATATTAGCCTTGCCACCTCAATCATGTTCTTTCTAGCTAAAGAAAACATTTCTTTCAAGGCACATCTGCTAATGCTGAATTCTTGGAAAATATTTTTATATCACCTTTATTTTCAGAAGATATTTTTGCCGTAGAATTCTAGATTAGCAGGTGTTTTCTTCCTGTCCTTTCAGAATATAATTCTTATAACATTGGCTTCCCTTATTTCTGTTTAGGAGTCAACTCGAAGGTTAATTGTTGCTCCTGAAGGTTTTTTTTTTTCTTCTTAACAGCATTTAAGATTTTTTTCTGTCTCTGATTTTTAGTCTCTTGACCATGATGGACCTCCATGTGGTCTAATTCAGCATTATTCTTAGGGTGTAGCTCTTAAAAGCTCAACCAAAATCTGGGATATTTATCAGGGCCCCTCTTTTCGTGTGGTCTCAGAACTCAACTTGTGGTAACCTCCCTAACTGCTATAAGGTTTTGCTCAGCTTCTCAACCTGTCAGCTGTTATTTTCAGAGCTGGCAAGTACCTCAAAAAGAGGAGCTCACTTCTCTGTGCCTCTCTCCTCTGCCTGGATTTGGGTACCATAGATCCCCATTCTCTTTCGGAGCTCCCTGATGCTTTTATACAAATTTTATGAACAAATCATCCAGATGTCCTAAGTGTTATCAGTTGGAAGTTTCGTCTGAAAAAAACCCCACTGCCATTGCCGGAAGCAGAGCTCCCACGAGAGACCCTCAGAGTAGTGTGCGGAGCTGTGGAAATATCACTCTTAAAAGCTTCTAGGTATGGGCTTGTTTTGGTTTGTTCTGTTGTGGATGACAAGTTTTCTTTCTGAAAATTCCCGTCTTACTTTAACTCAGGAAAATCATTAGCCATGTTCTCCATTCTTTAATTTTAGAAGAATTATTAGGTATATGTTGGAGCTTCTCATCTATTTTTTTAAAAGATTTTATTTATTTATTTTTTCTATGGAGATTTTAAAGTCCTTAGAAGAATGTTTTAATATTTGATATTATTTTGGATAACATCAAAGCGATATCTCCTGTTTGTGAGCTTTATGATATTTATTTTTCTCACGTGTGCTTTTTATTTTATTTTATTTTTTACCAAGGATGTATTTACGTTGACATTTAATCACCCCAATCTACCCAATTTACCTTAGAGTCTCCTTGGTGTTGTACATTCTATGGGTTTGGACAAATGTGTGATGGCACGTACCCATCATTATAATACCATACAGAGTATTTTTTACTTCTCTAAAAATGTGCTCTTCCTGTTCATCTACCTTCTCACTCCCCCCATCCCAGCAGCCACTGATCCTTTTATTGTCTCTATAGTTTTGTCCTTTCCAGAATGTCATGTTGTTGGAAAATATACAGTGTGGAGTCTTTTCAGATTGGCTTCTTTCACCTCTTTCACTTCTTTTATTTGTCAATTTGCCTACTGAAGGACATCTCAGTTGCTTCCAAGTTTTGGCAATTATGCATAAAGCTGCTATAAACACCTGTGTGCAGAATTTTGCATGGACATAAGTTTTTAACTCCTTTGAGTAAATACCAAGGAGTGAGATTGCTGGATTGTGGATAGGAAGCATATGTTTAGCTGTGTAATAAACTGACAAACCATCTTTCCAAGTGGCTTTGCTAATTTGTATTCCCACCAGCAGTGAATGAGAGTTCCTCTTGCTCTATATCCTTGCCAGCATTTGATGTCATCAGTGTTCCGGATTTTGGCCATTCTAATAGGTATGTAGTGGTATCTTGTTTTAATTTGCATTTCCTTGATGATATATTATGTGGAGCATCTTTTCATATGCTTATTTGTCATCTGCATATCTTCTTTTTTTTTTTTTTACTAGATTTTCCAGATTTTTTTTAAAAGATTTATTTATTTGACAGAGAGAGACACAGCAAGGGAGGGAACACAAGCAGGGGGAGTGGGAGAGGGAGAAGCAGGCTCCCGGTGGAGCAGGGAACCCTATGTGGGGCTCAATCCCAGGACCCTGGAATCATGACCTGAGCCGAAGGCAGACGCTTAATGACTGAGCCACCCAGGCGCCCTTAGTTTTTCCAGATTTTTATTTAAATTCATGTTAGTTAACATATAGCATAGTATTGGTTTCAGGAGTAGAATTTAGTGATTCATCACTTACATACAGCACCCAGTGCTCATCACAAGCGCCCTTCTTAATGCCCATCATCTATTTAGCCCATCCTCTGCCTACCTCCCCTCCATCAATCCTCAGTTTGTTCTCTCTAGTTAAGGGTCTCTTATGGTTTGCCTCCCTCTCTGTTTTTATCTTATTTTATTTTTCCTTCCCTTCCTCTGTGTTCATCTGTTTTGTTTCTTAAATTCCACATATGAGTGAAATCATACAGTATTTGTCTTTCTCTGACTTATTTCACTTAGCATAATACCCTCTAGTTCCATCCATGTCATTGCAAATGGCAAGATTTCATTCTTTTTGATGGTTAAGTAATATTCCAGTGTGTGTGTGTGTGTGTGTGTGTGTGTGTGTGTACCACATCTTCTTTATCCATTCATCAATTGGTGGACATTTGGGCTCTTTCCATAATTTGGCTATTGTTGATAATGCTGTTATAAACATTGGGGTGCATGTGCCCCTTCGAATCAGTATTTTTGTATCCTTTGGATAAATCCCTCATAATGTAATTGCTGGGTCATAGGGTCATATTTTTAACTTTTTGAGGATCCTCTCTACTGTTTTCCAGAGTGGCTGTGCCAGTTCGCATTCCCAATCAACAGTGTAAGATAGTTCCCCTTTCTCCATATCCTCTCATGTGCTTTGGAAATTTTTATTTGAAAGTTTCTCTTGTGTAGGATTTATGCGTATGGGTGCATGCATTTGTATGTGTTTTCTTTCTCTTTTGCTATACACATGTCTCTGTGTTAGTATTTTACAGTTGGCTTTACCCAGTATGCTGGAGTCCTCATTGTGGAACCAGACCTTATCTTGGTAACATGGATCTATTATACTGGGAGAATATCAAAGATTTATTTTCTAAACCAGCAGGTTAGCTTGACCCAAGTTTGGGATCTCAAATGCAGTTGCTCTCTCTAGATAGGATGAGCTTTTTATTTTTATTTTTTTAAAGATTTTATTTATTTATTTGACAGAGAGAGACACAGCGAGAGAGGGAACACAAGCAGGAGGGAGTGGGAGAGGGAGAAGCAGGTCTCCTGCTGAGCAGGGAGCCCGATGTGGCGCTCGATCCCAGGACCCTGGGATCATGACTTGAGCCAAAGGCAGATGCTTAACGACTGAACCACCCGGGCACCCCTAGGATGAGCTTTTTAAAAAAAGATTTTCCTCATGGCAAGACATCTCTGCTCATCTCTGTATTCATTTAGACCCTAGTTGTCTAAAATATATGTAGCATTATAGTTTTTAATCAGCCACATTCTGATTTTATCCTGAAGCTCAGTAGGTCTTCGGTCCTAACCCAAATTTAATTATCTTTTTGGTTCATAAATATCTGGTTAAGATCACTTTAAGTACAAATATAACTTTAAAAATATATGCAAATAATTTGTTTATCACTGTTATGCATTTATAATGAAGTTTTTTATTTAATGGGTAATCTTATAATACTACTTTGATTAGAATGAAGTGTTATTATTATCAATGGTAACACTAGTAACTGCAGAAATGGAGTAATGATTACAGTGTTGGCTCACCATTAAGCTTGCCATCACCTAAAAGCCTCAGATTTTTTCATATGAACTGTTGCAAAGTCAGTAATTGATTTTCTACATGCACAACAATATTTTTGATGTCCATTTTTTTGTAAGCAGATGGAAGAAAACAGTCATGTTCATGTGAACTCATTAAAGCTATTGTTTATAACAAAATGGGGGGGGGAATAGATTAACCAAATTGTCCACTTTTATTAAGAAGTAGGGAAGTAAATTAAGTCACAACAGACACCTTGAGAGCCAAAAGTGAATAAATAAATAAAATGTTATGAAAACCATAGATACAAAAATGATAGTAAAAATTCTGAGATATTAACTTAATGATTGTCCTGTGGGTCATATGCTTTCAAGATATTGCATTGTTATTTAATTATTTTGTTTTGTGGGTTACGTAATGGATGGATTTTTATCCTTTCATTAAATACATTTTCAAAAATTAAGCATATAAAAGACATCGGGCATTTTGTCAAAAGCACACTACATTGATATCCTGCCAAATTTGATTCTATATTAATGCATTTATAAATTACAAAACTGGCAAGAAACATTTAAGCTGAATGGCTTCCCAGCTGAAACATAAACAAAATAAATATTTTCTTTAAGCTTTAAGCAATTTCAGGAAACAGATACAAAATAGTTCTTTCTACGCAACAGTTTTTTCCCATGGGTTTTTTGTTGAATACCCACATATTCATACATCACTGGCAGCTTCTACTTTGTGATCATCCTTTTCTTCCTCTTTCTGTTGTCTGTTTCTTAGGTGATGAGGTTAAGGGTTCCTGTCATGTATCTCAAGGGAACAATAAATGTATCAGCCAAGATAATCCAATTAATTTATTTGGATTTTAGTTGTAAAAGGTTGAATTAACCATAATTTCCAGATCACAGTACATTATCATCATTGGTTTAGGCATGGCCTTCCTGTTTTGTTTTGTTTTTAAAGAGAGTGCACATGTGAGTAGGGGGGAGGTGAGTGTGAGGGAGGGGCAGAGGGAGAGGGAGAGAAGGAGACAGAGAATCTCAAGCAGGCTCCATGCCCAGCTCGGAGGCTGACCCCGGGCTCCATCTCATGACCCTGAGATCACAACCCTGAGATCATGACCTGTGCTGAAATCAAGAGTCGGGAGCTCAATCGTCTGAGCCAGCCAGGAGTCCCTAAGCATGGACTTCTTTTAGCCCCCCCCCCTTTTTTTTCTTGTTTATGGAATAAAATTTTCATTTCTATTTCACATACAAATATTTTTGGGATTAGAATGTCATTTCCACTAAGTGGCTGAACAACAGTAGAGTCCTTGAACTGGCTTACTTCTCTTTTGGTTATGCTCAAAGGCCAAATAAGGTATGTTAAAGAACAAAATTTCAACAAGTATGTTTAAAGATCTAATTGGCTTTATTCAAAGATTCATGGTTCAGGCAGCATCCCGTCTGACAAATAAAAAGGTTGTGCAAAATGGAAGGCTTTTATAGGCAGAAGTGGTACAGGATGAGAGAGTTATTAGCAAAAGAAAAATGACTCTATTTGGGGCCTGTTGTTTCTTTTTAATGGATGTTAGCAAACATATTTGCATCTCATTAGCAGGAGTTGGTACACTGCATATAAATGTGTTCTAATTGGCAGGCAAGCGATTAAAAATATTTTTAAAATCAACTCTGAATACCTTTAGGGTTGATGAACCCTGTGAGTGCATCAGAAGAGCCCTTCTTCCCATTCTCTGTGATCATAAAGCTTGAGCTTCACCCATCTTTCGCTTCCTGGCTTTGAAGGCATTTGCATTTGCTGCCCATGTTTAAAGCCTCAAAATTAGTATTTGACTGCTCCTGAAAATTGGACTCCTAAACACAAATATGTCTATGTAATGTCTGTGTGATTCAGACAGATGTAATACTATTGACAAGAATTCCTAAAGGAAAGTTAACTTAGTATGGTAGAGTACTGGAATGAGCATCAGGAGACTTGGATTCTAGTCCTTGTTTTGCTACTAATGAGTTGGTAACCTCAGGAAAGCCTCTTAACTTCAGTGAGACTTCCCTCAACTCCCTAACCCACTCTGCTATCATTCTACCCAATTTTGCTCAAGTCAGAACCTGAGGACCATCTTTGGTGTCTTTCTCTGATCAATTACATTCAAACTATCAGCAAGTCCTAATGATTCTACCTCCAAGTCCTAATGATTCTACCTCCAAGTCCTAATGATTCTACCTTGAATCTAGCTACTTCTCTCCATATTTTCTACCACAATTCCAGTCTGTGCTTTGAGAGAGGAAGTGGCCATGTGCCTGAGGCCATTCACTTCTCCAATTTTATCACCAGCGTCCTGCACAACCCAAAGATCCCACAGATTTCTCTTTCCCGCAGTAGTGGTCCCTGCCTGTGTCTAGCCCCGACTCTTGGCCTCTCTCTAGCTGATGTGCAAGATCAGCATGTGCTCCCAGGAACAGAGGCAGAAGCTTAGCTCACCTCTGTAAGATTTCCTTCTCTGAAACATTATCCTCTTTGGTCCTTGTTATTTCTACAGTCCTTTTATGCCTCAATATATGATTTTTAAATGTGTTCGGTTTTTCTTTTGGTTTTCAGCAGCGTCTTCGTCTCCAACCTCCTTGAAAGTAGAGGTCAAATGAGCCTCCTTTTTTGGAGAAGCTCCAGACTCTTTCTCAGCTCACCTCCAGGCTCTCAGCTCACCTCTTTACACGGGCGTTCACACTGTCTGCTCTTTTCTCCCTAAGACTTCACGTGTCCTTGGCTTCTTACAGCTTCTCAGTTCTCGTCGCAGTCTGTAATAACTTATTTATTAGTAATTCATAATTTAGCTTTTGTCCCTTTCATGATAATCTATGCTCCGTGAGAATCAGAATCATGTTTGTCCCTAATAATGCTTTTAGTAAGCTCTCAATTGAATGAATAAATAAGTACTGAAATGAATTAGTGAATGAATAATTCAAAAATTAAATTGGGCTTTGTTCTCTTAGGGAAATTATTTACTTAGTTTTTTTTTTGTCCTTGGTAGATGACTCCCAAATTTATGCCTCTAATCCAATATTTTCTTTATCTCTCTTATGCTTTTATTTTAAACAATTAAATGTATTTTGATCACTCGCTGTGCAAATAGCTCTGTGCCAATTATTTTTAGGTATATTAAGGTTTTTGACATAGCTCCTTTCCTCATGTATATTGTGATCAATTTTAGTAGACATAATTAGTAAAGCTTATAATATCCTTTAGATAAGATGCTTAAGCATACAGTAAATGCTTAGTAAATGTCAAATATATTATTATTACCTCTGCTGCTGTTGTTATTTAAACAAGCACCCCAGGTCAGGAATACCTAAAGTGCCTTCTGGGAACTGATTTTGGCTGGTTTTCATGGGACAAGGAGCCTATGACAGATGTGATGAACTTTGTCACTAATTTCATTGCTTGATTTAGCCTACATTTTTAGTTGTTGTAGCAGGACTTTGTGGATGAAGGAAGCAACTTGTTGATTTACACTCTGGTGTCAGCTCCTCATCTTCTAGAAACCACAATGAATAATTGACAGACACTTAGCGTGGCACTCTGTGAGCCAATTTCGGTACAGGTGGTGGTGGCACCATCTCGGGGATCTTGGGATCCACTGCCCACCCTTTCCCATGGCACGTTCTTCTCTCTCTCACTCCAGTCTGTCAGGACTCTTGTTTTTCTCTCTTTATTTTTCCTCCATTTCTCACTGTTCAAGAGCAGTAAACAGTTTCAATATAATGGGTAGGAGTGAAACACTTCACTTAACCAGTAGCTGTGGATTTCCGCAATTCCTGAGCTTGCAGCTACAGTGCGGTCGACCAAGCTGGAGGACGTGGGCACCGTGTCTAAAGGAGCAAATGTGCAGGAGAAGTGCAGGTGGCCATGGGGTCTGATTGTAGGGCACGGGCCTGGGAATGGTACGGAGGCTTTCAAGCCCATAGAAGCAAAGCGGTGACGGACAGGGTCCGGACCAGGGCCAGTGTTCAAGGACTCAGAGCGAGCACTATGATTCCTGATTTCAATTGCTTGCCTCAGCTCCAACCTGAAACTGTTCACCTGATTGGGTTTTTATTGAGTGTGTGCTACCATCTAAGTTCTGGAGATTATAGTTTAGCAGGTCTGGTTGGAACTTAGGAATTAATATTTTATTTTATTAAATGTTTTAAAGTTTGAGTATAGATGACACAGAAAGTTATATTAGTTTCAGGTATGTAACAGTGATTTAACATCTCTCTACATTATGCTGTGCTCAGCACAAGCATACCTATTACAATATCTGGGAATCAATATTTTTAAAAAGATAGCCAAAAGATTTTTTTTTTAAAGATTTTATTTATTTATTTGAGAGAGAATGAGAGAGAGCACATGAGAGGGAGGAGGGTCAGAAGGAGAACTGGACTCCCCGCCGAGCAGAGAGCCTGATGCGGGACTCGATCCAGGGACTCCAGGATCATGACCTGAGCCGAAGGCAGTAGCCCAACCAACTGAGCCACCCAGGCGCCCCAATATCCAAAAGATTTTGATGATTCCCACGTTTGGGAATCACTACCAGGGAATCTCTTATTGTTTCAACAATGTCTCCACTATCTGAAGGAGGTGTCATTACTTTATTCCTTTATGCTTCCGTGTGTATTTCCTGAGAACAGAGACATTCCCTCCCATAACTACTTTGGTTGTCGATTCCTGCACAACAAACCAGCCCCAACTTCATGGTATAAAATAACCGCCACTGTGTCTTGCTTACGGCTTCTGTGGGTCAGGAATTTGGAGTGAGAACAATGGAGATGGCTTGCCTCTGTTTTATGCTGTCTGAAGCCTCGAGTGGGAAGACTCAACATTCTTTATTCACGTCTGGTGTCTGGACTGGGATATATCAAATCTGGGCTCAGTTGTAACTGTTGCCCAGGGCCCCTCTACGTGGACTCTTCACGTGTCATGTGTTTCCTCACAGGATGGTGGCCTTAGTGTCATCGGCTTCTATCACGGCAGGTCAGGGCACTAAGAGGAACTGTTTTTGTGAATCAAGTAAAAGCTTCAAGCTTTCTTTTAGGGCAGTCTCAGAAGGTACATAATGTCACTTTTGCTCTACTTCATTAGTGGAAGCAGTCAGAAGCCTGCCAGAATTCAGGGGTATGAAATTAGAACCGACATTCCAATGGAAGAATGTCAGATAAGATGCAGCCATCTTTATAATTTCCACAATAACCAGAGTATAATTAGAAAATCAACAAATCTAGCATCGATACAGCTCAGCCTGCTCCTGGGTTCTTAAGTTAGTCTGGCTAGGTGTGACATCTGTCTGCCTTTTACAAGGTGTATGAAATTTGGCAAGTATCTCTGGTCTCTGATCCTTAATTTCCTCATCTCTAAATGAGGCCAATAACACCTATGTCTCTTAGAGTTTCTGGGAAGACTAAATAAAAATAGGTTGATGAGTCTGGCACCTACTAGTGGCTTAATAAGCTTTAGATCTGCCTTTCCCCTCAGAGAATTAAACATGACATCAGGTGCTCAATAGGTCTACAATTAATTATTGTTAACTTGGGAAGCTTTAGAGGTGATTTTGGCTTTTTAAGAAATAATGACGAGATTCATTATGAACTTAAATTGTCGCCTTACTAGGTTCCATTTCTGAAGGTTCATCTTTCCTTTGTTAGATGCACACTAAGTATATTCAACTAAGAGAGGATACATTCCTTTTAAAAAAAACAAACAAATTTTAATCATTTTAAAATAAAAACCTATGCTACCAATCTATCAATATCACTAAAGTACAAACCTCAAGAACATGATTAATTTCTGAATCAGGATACCTTTGGCTAAAGGTAGCAGAAAACACAACTCAAGTCACAAAACAGCTTAAACAGTAGAGAAAATTTATTGTTTTATAACAAGAAGACCAGAAGCATGGACACTCCTTAGTTAGGTAATTCAATGGCTCAATGATTTCACAAAGGATCCACAAATGGTTCTTTCTATGTCTCTACTGGCGCCTCTTCCGTATGTTGGCCGAGACTACAAATGAAAATCCACTCATGGTGCCCAGATGGCTACAGTAGTTCCAAGCATCATGTTCAGACATGGCAACCTTCAGAAGAGACCATTTCTTCCTGTGAGCTCCTGAAGCGTGGGCCACTCCTTCTCTGAAACCCTGTGGAAGATGCTCCTTCATCAGCCTTGCATCACCTGCACGTGTCTAAACCTCACGGGATGGGAAAGCGAGCCCCAGTGACGGACTTACACCAAGTGTGGTATACTTTTTGGGTCTGGTGTTAGGACTAGAACCAGCCTTCTCTGAAATACTGGCTGTTGGCAGGAGGCTGAGTAGATTTTTGTGGGGAGAGGGACAATAAATAATACCTGCTACTATATACTAGTTAGATTTTTTTTTTAAAGATTTTATTTATTTATATGATAGAGAGAGACAGCGAGAACAGGAACACAAGCAGGGGGAGCAGGAGAGGGAGAAGCAGGCTCCCCGCGGAGCAGGGAGCCCAATGTGGGACTCGATCCCAGGACCCTGGGATCATGACCTGAGCCGAAGGCAGACGCTTAACGACTGAGCCACCCAGGCACCCTATACTAGTTAGATTTTAAGATATGTCCAAGCATTGGAAATTGGAATGAAGGATCCATTTTTGTATATCTGCATCATTAGTAAATGCTCAAGGTTATTTAGCATGCAGTTTTGATAAGCAATTGGTGTGAAATATAATAGGAATGATTTGGTAATCAAGAAATATAAAGCAGATTTAATTAACTTTGAATAGCTCTTTAAAATAGCAAATGTTTCAAAAAACTAATTACCATTTCGAAGATTCTAAAAAATTTCCCCAAATATAGTAAGGAGTTTCTTATAAGAGTATTCACCATTTTTGCATTTTTATTTCTTTTTAGTCCTAGCAGGTAAACTCTCTATGGAAGAATGGATTTTCTTTGTAACTTTTTCTCCTAATCAATTTCTCTATAAAATGATGGATGCAATTAAGAATGTATTTAAGAACTAAATATCATCACTCCCCTTTCCTAATTTTAGTTTGTTTCTGTATTTTTCCCCAAGCAAAATAGTAATAATAGGCTATATTCAAAGCCATAGTAATCCCTACTTGCCCAGCTATTTACTACTAATTACCATAGTGATTTCTATTTGCCTTCTATGGCACATAGAAAACTGAATGTTCTGGAATGCAATTTAGGGGGTGAAAGAGATCAGCTTCTAATGTCCTCATGTCATTTGTTACAGTTAATATCAGACAGGTAAGCTAGGTAATGAAGTAACAAACACCCCTCACTCTCCAATCTCAGGTAAGTTTATATTTTGCTCATGCCACATACCCATAGAAGTTTGATGAAGTATAGAAGACGCTGCTCATGTTAATGACTCAAGCACTCAGGCTGATGGAGCAGCCACCATTTCAAATGTGCTACAGGGAAAGGGGAGCTCTCGGGGGGGAATGACAGCAATTACATGTTTTGTCCAGAAGCTACACATGGCACCAATTATATAGCACCCCGACCCATGGGGATCAGGTAGTATGATCCTACCATGTCCCTAGGGAGATGAAGAGCCTGCAACACTGGCGAGCAGTAATTCTGAAAACTGCAAAGATGTACCAGTGTGTATCACTGCCTTTCACAAGAAGGGAAGACACGCCCCAAGGCAACAATTAGTTTTCAGTTATAAACAAAATGGAAATGCTTCAGTTAGGGTGGTACTCTATATCCTGGCCTTGTTACCAATACAGCTTCATGAAAGACAACTAATTCTGGTCTTGGGGCTTTACCCTCATGTTAAGGATAACATTTTTAGGTTTTCCAAATCTCTACTATGTCACTGCATACTAGGAGGGTGGATCAAGTGAGTAATCCATGGAGTCTACTTCTAGCTACCCAGTCTAATTTCCTCTTCACATTCTATTCCTGGGTCTTCTGTTCACAATGCTTTGATATTGTAGATTGTTGGGTTTTCAACTACAAACACCAGGCCATCTCCATTTATTTGGCATGAAGTGTGATTCATTCTAAAGAGAACCAAAACCTTTATCATTGATGTTGATTATCATAGTCATGCCTGCATGAGCACAGTGAACAAGCACCTATCATGAGCTTAGTCAGATATGGAGTCTGAATACTCCAGCCATTTCTCTTTTCTGAGCACTCTAAGGAAGCCAGTGGCTCCTTTGTAAATCAGGCTTCATGGCAAGATTGGCAACAGAAGAAATGACTCATATGATAAGAAATAAAGGGTGAAGTTCAGCCACTCTTTTCCATTGGTGTTTAATAATAATAATAATAATATCACCCAAGTAGTTAAACACACATTTCATTCTGGACTCTTTAATAGTTGTTTTATGTGTGTGTGTGTGTGTGTGTGTAAACTACAGTGAGTTGTCTGTTATTGTCCCTATTTTCACATGAAGATACTGAGTCTCAGAGGTTTGTCCAAGTTCAAGTGGCTACTCGGTGTCTCCAACTGTTATCAGACTTTGAAAAGTTAGGCCTGACTTTATTTTATTAACTTTCCAGTTTTTTTTAATTCCATGATGTTATCTGTACCTGTAACTTTTTAGTACTAACTCATTGCTTTCTATTTTGTATAATACTGGTGTAAGTACACCTTTAAAATCTTCCCAGTCTACCGTAAGTACCTCCAAAAATCTCTGCATGATTGCTGACCTAAGTCTCAGGAGTAGAAAATGTTTGTGAGTGAATGAACGAATGAATGAATGAATGCGTGTGAGGCTCACATGTCTAGTTGAAAGCCAACACCCACCTCCTATGGGCAAGTCCAGACGCGTGGCGCTGGCTCAAACTCCAAAGCCCGTTTGCCACCAGTATGTCTATACAAACAGAATTAACTATCTTTTCACCTAAGTAGAAGAGAAAATTTTTAGAATGACTTTCATGCCCAATTATAAAAGAAAATACATGCTGGTTGTAGAAGATCTAGAAAATGCAGAAAAATATAAATAAGAAAATAAAAATAACTCCATATTCTAGAGGTTTGTTTTCCCAATCACTGTTTTTAAAGACATTTATACACACACAATTTATATAGCTGGAATCATATGTAGTATTGTAGCCCTGTTTGTCACTTTCCAGTATGTCCTTTAAGATCTTTTTCAAAAGATACTTGTCTGTGGTCTCAGGCTGTTCCATCCTATGGAGGGGCCATAATTTATTACTAGACATTCAGGCGCTGTCATTTTTTGCTATTATAAATAATGTTGTTATGAACATCTTTCTATATAAATCTTTGTGAGCACGGCCATCTGTCCGTTGGAGTCCCTTGATTGGTGACACATACCTGTGCTAACTGACATTCGACACGGGGAACTGAAGCTGTGCTCTATAACCTGTCAAGAAGACAAATAGGGTAACAGTGGCCTGTCTCACTTTTATAAAATGACATGGATACAACTATAATTTTGCAGGCCATTTGTTTGGTTAGAAGCTTGATGCCTCATTGATTCCATATGCAATGTATTCCAAAAGAATGAAGGTGACCTTAGAGACAGCCAGCCATTTAGTATCCAATTAATCAAGCTTCAGGATGTTTGGTGCCCAACACCAACCAGAGACATCATGATCCATCAGATGCTTGTGACTCAGAATTAGAATTTAGAAAGGGCTGTGGATTAGGTCTAGCTTGTGGGTGCCCTTCTGGAAAGAACAGAAGAGCTCAGTCTTTAAAACTAAAGGAATGTCCATTGCGGGAGGCTTTTGTAAAAAAGAGGAAAAACAGTAACATATTCTCAAATTTAGTGAACTTTACTGAAGACTGTCAAAAGGGGAAATCTTTAGTTAAGCTTGAATGTCACCCCACCAGAGGACTGGAGTTTTAAAATCACAGTCTTAGAATTCTGCTTCCAGGACATCTGAGAGATATAGCATGTCAATTTATAAAGTTCTTTAAACTGGGGTTTTATTTATTTTGTCAATTTCTTGCAGAATCAACAAAAATTAAAATCCAAATATATAAAAAAAGGACCCAGTTAGGTTTCCAGTTATGGAAGCTACAAGCATGAATGCTTAGTATTCATCTCCAATAGTCTAAGAGGATAAGCTTTTACCTTTGATCAGGAATTTATTTAATCTCCTAGGACAGTGTTGGACATTCTAGGTCCAAATTCCAGGTATTTAATATGCTTCAGTTTTGCTCTCTGCTTCATGATGACAATTTAATCTCCAGCTCTTAACATTGTACTAAATTGCTATATTAATATTAATATCAGAGTGTGAAAAATTCAACTGGTAAATGGTATGCAAATTAGCCTAATGCAAACTTTAGTGCACTCAAAAAATCCTTTGAAACAAAGGTAACTAAAGTGGTAAAAAGATCAACTAATCATCATTAAAGGGAAGATTGTTACAAGTAAAAGTAACATACTTCAAAGCAAACATGACTGATTTTAATCAAGCTGGTACAAACCTTTGATTATATTGTGGGGTGTAAACAGGAAACATTCCACCCCAGTCACGGTGCTATGGGTTGAATTGTATCTGCAAAAAAAAAAAAGATATGTAGAAATCCGAGCCTCTGGTAGCTGCGAATGTGACCATATTTAGAGAAATATGGTCTTTGCAGATGTAATCCAATGAAGATGAGTTTGTTAGAGTGGGCTTCACCCAGCATGATTGCTGTCCTCAGAAGACAATACAGATTTGGGCAGATGGAAATGCACGGAAGGAAGACAATGAAGACAGCCTTGTCCTGATGGAGGCAGGAACTGGAGTGATGTGCCTTCAAGCCTAGGAACACCAAGGATTTCTGGCAAACACCAACAGCCAGAAGAGGCAAGGAAGAATTCTCTCCTCTGGGTTTCAGAGGGAACATGGCCCTACTGACACAGTGATTTCAGATTTCTGGCCTCTGGAACTGTGAGACAACTTATTTCTCTTGTTTTATGTCACCCAGTTTGTGGTACTTTGTTACGGCGGCCCTAGCAGACTAATACTCCTAGCTTTCACTTTGCTCTGCCAAATTCCATTTTTCTTTTTCTCTTGCCTTAATTAAATCTGGGAAAGATCACATAGATTTCTGGTCAGTTTCTCTTTTTAAAAGTTAGTCCAGTTTAAGTCTCCAATCTCCTATCCAATTGACATCTCGCCTCCTTCCCTGTCTCCAGTCAGCCAGGCTCACGCATCAGAGGGCTTGGGGTGGGGAAGGCAGGCGGGTTGCTCTGGCACCTTTCCAACCCCTCCTAGAGGTGATGGGGAAAGGCAGGTCTCATTCTGGGACATGCCCTCCATTTGCTGGGGCTGGGTCTCTGGTGCTGGAAGCAAGGAAGTGGACTAGGATAAATGGCAAGGGTTGTTTGCTGTAACAGTCAATGATGGGGTGTCACCTTTGACTCGTTCTTTCTGTGTCAAGGCGACCTCTATGTTTCCTTCATTTGGTGTTTTGCTTTACTCCTACCTGCTCAGGTCCCCAGAACTTCCCATGAGCTAGAGTCTACCATGTCTCCTTTTGGTGCTTTCCACAGAATCGTGTCCAAGATGCAGAATGGCCTCAGAGTGACTGTCGTTCCTCTTCTCTGTGTCCTTCCTGAGGATCCACGAGAACCACCAACATCCTCTAATCTCTATGTCTTGGGACTCCGATGGAGAAACCTAGTCATGCCCTCTGTGAAAATGGTGAGGGCCTCTATCAACAACACCCTGCCTTCAGCACCCTCTAGGCAGGAAGTGGTCTCATGCTCAGGAAGGGAGAACCCTCCACACCCACCCTCATCAGGATGCACACCTGCTAGAGACTCCTCCTGCAACCTGCTCACAGGCGTCAGCTCGAAGACTGCACAAGCATCCCACCAGCCAGCCGGGGGCAGCACCCGTATACTTGTTGCTGGTGCCCCACACCCTACAGAAGATTCTCCCGGGGCTTCAGTTGCCTGGCTTTGGTGGATACTTTCTGCATCCTCCTCCTTCTCACTGAGGGGAGGGAAAGGACTTAGGCAGAGAATAGGACTCTCTCTATGAACACTGAACACTTGGCTGTGGGTTCCCATGGCCTCCCTCCCTCTTCCCCTGGCCCCCCAGAAAGATGTGGGGCAGGTGTGAGATCTGGGGAGAGAAGCTCCAACTCAGTCCTGAGGAAAGATTCTTGATTCAGTTGAGGACATGGGAGTACTGAATGTCTCTTTGCTCTCAGATTTGAATTACTAACTGATCTCAAAACCTTAACCAGCCAATCTCCAAGCCTGTGAGTGGAAGGAGATTTCCTTCCTCTAAAACTCAATGGGATTCCCACCTAGTGGAAGGGGCCGTGCCTCTTTGCCCTCACACTTTGTCTTGGGAGTGCTGCAGGCATGATGCTGACAAGATGGTACCACTTTTGTGAGATGGGAGGGGATGGCATGACCGGAAAAGATGGGTTACTGACTCCTGGGAAAATAAAAATTCCCATTCAATTGTTGTTACACCAGGAAAATGTTTCTGTTCCTAGGTTTTTTCCTTCCTCTTACTTCTCCTTTGATATTGCAAGATGTTTTAGATTTTGCTAACATGTTATGATGAATGAGATGGAGGAGGAGTGACATTTAATGTGTCCACACCTGATGAGGGTGCTGCAGGTGGCTGTGCGTCACCGCCCCCTTCTACTGAGTGGGATTCCATTGAGTTTTAGAGGAAGGAAATCTCCTTCCACTCGCAGGCTTGGAGATTGGCTGGCTAAGGTTTTGAGATCAGTTAGTGAATCAAACAGAATGAGCTGTTGGATGACTCCATTTCTAAACTCTTTTCAAAATGTGACACTCCTGATGATCAGTACTACCTGGAAAGTTGTTAGAAATTCTCAGGCCCCGCCCCAGACCTACTGAACCAGAAACTGGGGGCAGCTTGCAGGCATGTGTATTAATTAGCAAGCACTCCAGGTGAGTCTGATGTACATCAGTATTGAGAACTGCTGTTCCAGAGATGTTTCTCTTCACCAATAAAATGGCACCCTAGCCTCTCTAAGAAATGAGTGTCTACTTGGTATGGCCTAACACAGAAGACATAATTTAATTTAAAAATTATTCCTTCACAATTTTCTGATGATTTTTTTTTAAAGATTTTATTTATTTATTTGAGAGAGAGAGAGTGAGAGACAGAGAGCATGAGAAGGAGGAAGGTCAGAGGGAGAAGCAGACTCCCCGCTGAGCAGGGAGCCCGATGCGGGACTCGATCCCGGGACTCCAGGATCATGACCTGAGCCGAAGGCAGTCGCTTAACCAACTGAGCCACCCAGGCGCCCTTTTCTGATGATTTTATTTTCCATCCATCACATACTTCAGCTCAAAAGCTTTGGGATGCGCTTTAGCTGAGGCAAGGAGAATCTTTTTTCCTAAGAGTATGGAACTCCAGAAGTTTAGTAACTGCCTTAAGGGAAGCAATTTCCACTTGTTTCCAATCATCCTTGCTGTGATGTTTATTACTATGAAGGGTTTCCTGGCATAAGATGATGGGACTCACCTCTTCTTGCCTTATTTTCTCCATAGCAATTATCATCATCAAACATACTATATATTTTATATGCTTATTTTATTTTTTGAATGTCTTCCTCCACGTGAATGTGGGCTTCATGAAGGCAAAGGATTTTGTCTTTTTATTCACTGCTAATTCCCCAGCATCTTAAACAGTACTTGGCACATTGTAGACATTCAGAATTATCTGTTGAATGAGTGCATGAAGAAAGGATGGGTTTCAAGAATGTGTTTTACAAGTTGTTGTAGGTTTCTGTTTATTGATTAATTGAAGACAGTTACGGTTTTTGTTCTTAATTCTATTTGTGAGAATGCTTAATATTATAGGCTTCATAAGGTCCTCAGAAGCCCCATCATCTTAGAGCAATGTGAACAGAAGAATTTACTGGATTGATGTGAAAGAGTTGTTACCTGGGTGTACACTACAGAACCTCATGGGTTGGAACTGGATAGGAAAGGCTAAGGCAGGAGAGGCAGGGTGAATAATTATATGAAAGTAACACAAAAGAATTCATGTCTAACCTCTGGGCACGCCAGTCTGCTGTTTATAGGAGGATGCCCTTTTGTAGGAATTATTTTTGGACAGTAAATCTGTTTATCAGTAATTGTTTTAGGCTGAACACCTGCCAGGATACAGTATTTCCACTTTCCTGTTGGCACATCGTATAGCTCCTACTTCACAGATGCTCGCTGTTTTCTCACTCGATCCCATTTTGACGCAGTAGAGTTGGCTTCTACCCTTGGAGCACTGGGGAGGCAACAGGCAGACACATTTGGAAACAGAGGCTGAAACGAGAGGGAGGCAGTGTGACTCACCACAGTACTTCGGGGTTTGATTTTACCTAGTTTGTCCCCAGAGCAGCAGGCACTTTGGTGGCAATGTATTAGAAAGCTGGAAAAAAGGCAATGACCCAAAAGATCCAACTGTGGTCGAATGGAGTCATCTGGATGGAAGATACTAGAATGCACTGGTAAGCCAGTAAGATTCAGCAGTTGGGCTGTCTCTGACACCTCCCTCTTACTCACTGCCCACATCCAATCAGTCACTACGCCCCGTCAATCCCTTTCTGCAATGTCTTCTGTCTGTCCTTGCTGTTATTTCTCATTGGCACCAACCGAGAACATTTAGTTACCTTCTGTTGAGAAGATGCTATGAAGCCACATAATAAGCCAAGTGCTTTACATGCTTTATTTCATTTGATCCTCATAACAAACATACAAACTCTATGTTATCATGCTCATTCTATACATGCGCTTATGAGTGAGCTTTAGTGATTGGCTCATGGTTCCACAATTAGTAAGTGGTAGAGGCAGGTTTTAGATCATAAATGACTCATAGGCCTTAATTCTTTAACATAACTCTACACCACAGTTACTGATTTCTTTCTAGAATATTTCTGGGTGGGTGATTCTTTTATGAGGCCTGGTTTCAAAACCACCCCGTCACTTCATAATTCATATAAATCTTGCATTCATGAAATCATTTTAAAATGATTACTTGAGATAAACTTACCAAAGCCAAGAATATTAAATAAATTCTGAGTAAAGGGATATGGGCTCATTTATACACATATATATTTTAATCAAAGGTCAAGGTCCTCTACAGTTTGACCTCAAAATCCCTTTGCAATGTTGTCTTTGTCTGCTTTGTCTGCTTTCTCCATTCCAGGTAGAGTAAGTCTCTCTCTGCTTCCCAAACAAGACCTCAATGATGTTCTAGTTTTTGTCCTCTTGCCCATGCTATCCCCTTCTTTTGCCACGCTGATGTGCTCCCTCCTACTTTCCCCCACATGTCCAGTTTCTATAGGTCTTACGTCCTCCATGAAACATTTCATAGAAACTTATCCCCATACCAACTAAACTTTAACTAAAGTTTTAATTAAACTTTAATAGTGTAAATTTGTTAGTACTATATCTGACGTTTTTATACTTTCTTGTTAGTTAGCTTTTCATATATGTCTTTCTCTCAAGACAGTTATAAGTGGTTTGTTTGAGAGCTCATTCATCTCTATGTCCCATTTACCTCTTAAAGAGGTGCTCAATTAATTCAGCTTCATCAATTGATTTTTTAAAAGATTTTATTTATTTATTTGAGAGAGAGAGAGAATGAAAGAGAGAGAGAGAGCATGAGAGGAGGGAGGGTCAGAGGGAAAAGCGGACTCCCCGCTGAGGAGGGAGCCCGATGTGGGACTTGATCCCGGGACTCCAGGATCATGACCTGAGCCAAAGGCAGTTGCTTAACCAACTGAGCCACCCACGCACCTCATCAGTTGATTTCAATTCTGAATTTCGGATATAGGTGTAAGTATTCAAAAAGAAATGTATTGATAGATCTGGGATAAGTCTTATTGCCAAAATATCTGAGTCAGACTGAGAATCAGCAACGATGTCATGAAGAAATAGCTTCTTTAGGCAGATATCAGTTCTTTCCCATGTGTCTCAACCAATGGGAGAAAATAGGGAAAAGAAGTGGGAGATACTCATAGGCATGTGGACTTCCTGTCTTTGGTAGAAAACATTTCATGAAAGAGCATGCATTCCCTTGTAAGCCCTCTGTCAACAGCTAGAGAAGATGCTAGTTGTGGAAGGTCTTGCTCATTGTTGTAAACAACAGAGTTTAGTGAAGGACACAAGATTGTTCCACCTCTGGAGAGGATGTCCACTCCCTGGGCTTTTGGAAAGGCCATGGTCACCATTCTTTTAGGATGGTTATGGCTTAAATGCTCTTAGCAAGATTATTTTTAGACTACCAGCACCAAAAGGCCCTTCCCACCACCTCTACTAATGCATCCTTCAGCACTCAATTCTCATGCTACCATCCTTATGAAACCCTTCCAGGCCAGAAGATTTTTATCTCTCTCACAGTTCTTATTACATACTGGCTTGTATTAAAGTTATTCATGCAATTATCATGAAAAGTTACTCCTTCAGTTACTATGAACAATTGGAAGGTACACATCTCCTTTATCTTCAGAGTCTTCATCATACCTTGTACAGTGACTTCCACATCTTGGATACTAAATGGATGTGTGCTGAATAAATTTCCCCCTTCTATTAGTTGACGGTGGATATTTTTGAAATTTAGGCAAAGCATTCAGTGTCCATAAAAATAGGCTCCTTAAGAAGCCATTCGTGTTCTAACTTTTGAAAAGTGAACTTAATGTTATTTTGAAGTTCCATTTTAAACTTTCTCTTATTTCATTTTAGATAGAGAAGGAAAAGAGTATAAAGTACGCAATGTAATCAAGAACACAGTTTAACCAAGGTGACCTTCAATTCAGCTCAAAATTAATAATATCCCAACTTGCCATGAGTGGGTTGGGTACAAAATTCATTTCTAGCTTTCTCTTTCTTCATAAATGCTGTGATTTGTACACTGATGCTCTTCTGTAGTGCTACTGAACAGACTTCTCTGTGACATTGACTTTTGCTCACCAATTAGAGAAGACTGGCCCAGGCAGACCATACCTTTAGGGGCAAAAATGCTTTCAGTGTTCTGATTGTGTGCAGGATCAAAGAATCTTTTAAATGACTTAAATCTCTTATTACAAAATGTTCACATATTAGTTTGACTACCCCAAGACATTCTGCTAACTTGAGCAATATTGATTAAATATTCAGACTTTTCAGTGTTCTTTTTTAAGACAAACTTAGACTCCTGGAGACTGTAGGATTTAGATATATGTACAGCAAAGAGCTAATAGTAAAGGCAGATTTTGATGAAATTGTAAGCTAGAAATTATTTGCTACTCAGACAGATCTGAAAAGAATAACTTGTGGAAAAATAGCGAAAAAAACTCTTTGCTATAGAAGGTTCCATGAAGATCTTTTCTCCATGATAAATATGGAAGGATGGAAACTAAAACTAAATACATCCCCAAATACCTGATCTACCTATTATAGCACAGACAGGGACCATTTTATCCTGTTTCCTTTTATCTTCTGTGTGCATTTTTGACAATAATGTTCCTACACTACAATTTTCAAAGAAAAAATTTATATTTTAAATACAAAATGATATTCCATAATACTTTCAGCTCTTTTCTACCACAAATATTCTTTCTTTTTTTTTTAAAAGATTTTATTTATTTATTTGAGAGAGAGAATGAGATAGAGAGAGCATGAGAGGGGGGAGGGTCAGAGGGAGAAGCAGGCTCCCCGCTGAGCAGGGAGCCCAATGCGGGACTCGATCCCGAGACTCCAGGATCAGGACCTGAGCCGAAGGCAGTCACTTAACCAACTGAGCCACCCAGGTGCCCCCCACAAATATTATTTCTAAGAGACATGTCAGTTGGGTAATGGTGTTGGTCCGGCAACAAAAAATGAGTAGTAGAGTTTAGCTATAAGATGATTTGATACTGATCAGAATTGGGCAACTTACAGAAAATAGAAATGTAATGCCACTTCCTGAGTATCAAATTGACAGAGAAATAAAGGAGTAACTACTCCAAGCATTGGTGAAAGTATGGAAGGCAGTTTTAATTATACATTGTAGATAGGAAATATAATATGGTAAAAACATTTCTAGAAAGCAAGTTGATACACAGTACCAACAAAGACTTTATATTTGGAAATAATATTTACCTAGAAATTTCATTTTCTAAGGTATATCCTAAGGAAATAATCTTAGATTAAAGATTTATGTGTGATAGATTTGTCTATTACAGCACTGTTTGTAATAGCAAAATATTGGGAAAAATCTAAACACTTAATAGACGATTAGTGAAATAAATTACAGAATGTCCAATAGGCTTTGGCAGACATTGAAAATTATGTAGCAGAGTAATATATAATGACATGAAAATAGTTTCATGATATATTAAGTGAAAACAGCAATATGTAAAATAAGATGTAAAGGATAATACTTTTTTTAAAAAAAATTGTAATATAATCAGGGCCACCCCTGAGATATATAAGACCCTGGAAAATTTTTTTTTTTAATGAGATACCTCTCTATATAAACAAGTACAGTCACTCTGAATTAGAGTGTCAGCACCATACTAGCAGTCCAATCTCAAGCAATCTTGGCAAAGAATACCCTGCTGGCTGGTGGCTCACCAGGCTGCTTTCTGGGAATGAGGGTCTGGCTCTGAGCCATGGATGACTCTACAGGCATGAGACCCGGAGCTCTTTGGAACAGTTTGTTGACCCCATGCATGGTGAAAGAGAAGGAGTATAAGGTCAGAGAATGTTCCACAAGGGAGAAACAGTGCCTGAGCCCATGAGAAACCCCAGTCTGGGCTCAGAGTATCCTACCTGATTAACACTGCCAGCCTTGGCTAGTCCCAGGCACTGCAAGAGGACTTAAAAAATTTTGAAGAAGATGCTTCTGGCAATTAGTATCCATGAGGAATTCAGTTTAGGCTCAGGGCACTCTAGCTACATTGTCCTAGCCAGTCCCAAATGCCAGAGGAAAACTTAGACAATTCTGATGAAGGCCCTCCAAAGCTGGGGGTGGGGAATGGTGCCTGAAGTATGAGACTGGGACAGGTGATTTTCTACTGGAGTCTAAGGCTAGTACTGATTGTATATGCATTGAAAAATAATTAGGAAGATTCACCCTAAAATTATGAAAGTAGTTATTTCTAACAGTGAGTGGGTTATGTTTTTTCCTTTCTATTTAAATAACTTTATAAAATTTTTTACGATGTAAAGGAATTATTTTTGATTAAGGTTTTTGTTTTATTTTGTTTTTAGAAAGAGTATAAATGCAAATAAGATGAACTAGCTGCGATGAAGGTTATGTGTGAGCATTTCTAGTACGTGGTCACCACTGGAGCTTACCTGAACATTTTTCCCAGTCGTAGCAGGTATCATAGCCACAGGATTCTTTCTTTGTGCTATTGGATGAAAGTTTTCTCCTCTCAAGACCCCATTCTAGCTGTGGACCATCTTGGCAGGAGCCAATATGTAGAAAATGGAGTTGCTGATTATTTAAACATTTCTCTGCCAAAAACTTACAAGCAGATGAAGTAAAGTAATGGCTCGTGTCTGTATCAAACACACAGAGATCTTCTGAATAATGGCTGCCCAAGAGAGGAAAGCAAATATTTATATATGAAGACTAGAAAAAAAGAGATGGCAGGCAGTCAATATAATATGTAAACTTACCACCCAGTTTTCTTCCCCCGCTCCCCCCTGCCCCCAGCTTCTCTTCTTTCAGTTCTTCATCTCATTTTACATGCTCTGCAGTTCATGTTTCTAAAATTTCATCTTAATCTTGGTCTTTCCCAATTGTCTTTGAATCAAAGTCTGAATTCTAAAATTCTGGTAATCAAGATCCTCCACAATTTGACTCCAATTAACTTTCCTTTCTAGAATTATTTCCCTTTCCTTCCTAATCTCTATCACCTGACAACTGTATTAATAATTTTTGAAAATTATAAGATTACTTCTCCTTTGCTGGCATCCCATGCTCTACTCAATCATCTTTGCATTGTCTTTCTTCTCTGCCTATGTGTGTCCAGTTCAATTCCTGGCTACACTTTGAAGCTAACCCCTGGTCAAACTGGTCCATGTAGTCTGTACTGCCTCAGAACTCTGTAATACTCAGTAATCGCAACACTAGAGTCTTATATCATTACATAGCTTTGCAAATGTACTGTGATTGAGTGCATGAGCTTTTATGTCATTCCCTGGGTAACTTGCTTAATCTCCCTAAGTAGATGATGGGTCCTGCTCCCAAGAGGTAACCAGTGGCCACAGTCCTTCTTTTGCTGAGAGGATAAAAGGTCCTTGATTATTCTAAATTTGAGTTTCTTCTCAGATGTCAGTTTTAGAGTTCACAATCAGGGCATCAGTGTGTAAATTTATCTCCAGGAAGTGAAGGCCTCTCTCTATGTGCAGAGAACTTAAGCCGTGGGGCCAGTTGCTTCTCACAAACACCTTCAATGCTGTGTAAAGGAGAACTGAGGACTACAGAAAGAGGCTAGAGAGGTAGGGAAGAGCTGAAACTCAGTTCCAGAGGACAGTCTGCATTCTCACAATTTGGTACTGCAAAGATAAAGGTTCCCTCTGCGTTAAATGGGCACTATGAGAGTTGCACGTATTCCCCAGAAGGCCTGGATGAGGAGACTCCAGCAGCAAGAAGTTTCACGGAGGACCACTTCTGGTGAAGACTGAGGGGTGTAGAGAGGACCACCTTTGTGCTGAATTATATTTGTGGAATTATACGGAAAAATACCCTAGAGTTTTCCTAAATAAGTAAGAAGTCCCTATAAGTGTTTGTTCCCCTGCAGCACGGAGGAACATGAGAGCTACTTAGTGTTAAAAGTGAAGGGTAACAACTGGGCACAGTCTGTTGTCTTCCTATCCCAATGTTCAGTCTTTCTCCTCCTCAGTCATAGGACTCTAACTTTATTCATAGGGCCTATGCATCCAGCCAAAGAACTGCACTTCATAGCCTCCCTTGAAAGTACATGTGGCCTTATGGATAAGCAAAGGTTAATGAGATGGAAGTGAGTGAAGGGTCTTACAAGAATTTGCCTTAAAAAGAGGGAAAATGTCCATTGTTGATCTTCTCCCTTCCTGCTCCTGCAGCGCGATCTCGGACCATGAAATAACTTTAAGGACGGTAGAACAAGAGCAGTAATGAGCCTCAGTCCTACCTGCAATGAGAGAGTCGCCATACTAGCCCTAGATTGCCTACCTCTGCATTTATTTTGTGAGATAGAGAAACAAAATTTTATCTTCAGCTAACACTGTTTTGAATTAAATTCAATTGCAAGTAGCCCTTAAATTAAGAAGCACCCTTGACTGTCCTCAGTTTGTTCACATAAAGAAAATGCAGTTAGGGGCGCCTGGCTGGCTCAGTCAGAAGAACATGTGACTCTTGATCTCGGGGTTGTGAGTTTGATCCCCACATTGGGTGTAGAGATTACTTAAAAAAATATAAGGCAGTTAGAACAACAAAAAGGAGATAGCTGTCTAGTCATGGCAGTCACAGGGGGATGTATCATTTTCATTCTTCATTCTCTCTACCCCAGCATGAAAAAATAAACTGACAAAGGGGTGTGTATATGTGTGAAGTCTGTGCTCATACTGCTGTCTCTATTCTAAGCTTTTGGAGTCATAACCTTGCCCTGTGTGTAGGGGGAAGAGGAAGGCTTTGAGATAATGGGTTCAGAACCCATTATGGACAGGAATAGGTCTTCATGAACAAAACTGAAAGTTTCTTGATAAACAAATGCCATGCAAACTTAGGGAATGGGGCTGAGAGATAATTAAGAAAGCTTGCTACCCTGTGGGGAAGAAATCAACACAGCACAGGGGGTATTAGTTATGTGAAAAATTAATATGTTTCGTGTTTGTGCTCCAAGAAGCTCAGCTCCTCTGTCAAGCTGGTTACACTAGACTGGTTTTCCCATTTTCCAAATACAGTCCATAGAGCATCTCTCACCTACAGTCTTCTTCTGGAGACATGCAAATGCATTCAGATCCCAACTGTTTTTGTCCTGGTTGACAACGGCCCTTTAATTTTGTCAAAACATCTGAAACGAAAGAAAAGGGGTAAAGAAGAGTGCACAGCATGTATTCCAAGTGGCAAGTTTGGACTTAGGAGGAAAGGCAGTGGTGAAAAGTTCTCACTTATCACCTGCAGTCCGGGCATTCATTTTGCCTTTTCCAAATATGCTGTCATGAAGTATTCCATCTGAAAAGTCCTTTCTAGCTCTCATGAGCTGTCATTTTCCAACCTAAAATTGCTGTTAAGTTCAGAGAACTGAAGAGAATGGGATTGGTGAAATTTCTGTTCATTTGTTCTTCAAATATTTACTGGGCGACTAAGATACTCTCAGCACTGTGTTAGGTTCTGGAAATAGTGGATTGAGTAAAATTTCACCCAGATTCTATGCTCACAGAGCTCAGAGTTTTGTAAGGGCAGAGTGACATTAATCAAACACACGCATACAAATAGAATTGCTCATGTTATTCGTGCTATTAGAGAGAAAGCATATAATCAAGAAAACTGACGTCGTGAGGAAGGCTAGGACTGGGAAAATGGAAAGAAGAAAGGGAAAATGTTTGCAGCAGAGGAACCATCAGGCGTGGAAGTTCAAAAGAGAGGCAGCATGTGATTTTCCTGGAACTGCAAGAAGGCCCGTGTGGTTTAAGTGCAGAAAAACAAGAGCATGGAACAAGATGAGGCCAGAGAGGTGAGTGTGTGTCAGGCTGTGTGGGGGCTTACAGCGCTTTTGAAAGATTTTTGCCTTTATTTTATAAACAATGAAAAGTCTTCAGTGGGTTTTAAACAGGGGGTCATAGGACAAAATCAGGTCTGGATTCTGAAAAAGAAATTAATTCTGGCTTCTGTGTGGAGAATGGATTTGCTGAAGAGGCACGGTGGCCAAGAAGGCTATGGGTAGACAATCTATGAGATGATTATAGTAGTTCAGGTGAGAGAGGATGGTAATTTGGACCAAAATGTTGAGTTGGAAATGGAGAGAAGTAGATAAGGCTGACATATTTAGCAGGTTAAATGGATGAAATTGCATATTGTGGGTAAGCTGTGAGAGCTGCAAAGTATGATTCTTAGGTTTCTGGCTTGCATTAGACAATAGACTTTGGTGCCTTAACTGAAATAGAAAATATTATAAGATGCTTAGTTTTAGGGAGGCAAGGGTAATGACTCAAGAGTTCTTCTCTGCATATGTTAAATTTATGGTATCTTTAATTTCTTTTTTAAAAAAGATTTTATTTAATTAATTAATTTATTTGAGAGACAGAGTGCACAAACAGGGGGAGCAGCAGGTAGAGGGAGAAGTAGGCTCTTTGCTACGAAAGGAGCCCACTGTGGGACTTGATCATGGGATCATGACCTGAGCGGAAGGCAGAGCTTAACTGACTGAGCCACCCAGGCATTCCTAAATTTATGGTATCTTGAAGACACTCAAACAAACTAGATCAAAACAGATACATAAAAATGTGGCTATTTGGGTTTAAGCTCAGCGGAGAAGTCTGTGCTAATGAATTAAATTTGTTATTATTCTTTGGGGACTCCTTGACGCCATGGGTGTGGGTGAGATTCCCCAGCAGGAAAATGTAGCATAAGGTGAGGGGACAGATATGAGCCTGAAGAACTCCAACATTTAACGTCCAAGCACAGGCAGGAGGCTGCCAAAAACAGAGAGCAACAGCCAGAGAGGTGGAAGCTAAACAAGATGATGTCGTATACTGGGAGCCACAGAAAGAATAGGAAGAGGAAGGTCAGCACTGTTGGATGTTCCTAAGAGGTCAAAGGAGATGAGGATAAAATAATATCCATTACTTTTAGCAGTACAGATGTCAGTGACGATGGTGAAAATTGTTCTTTTGGGCTAATGCCTCGAAAGTCAGATTTTCTTACAAGAAGAATCCATGGAGTAATGCAACTCCTAAATGGAGCTGTTTATCCCTGCATGATATTCTAGGCACTAGTATGTTATGGTGGGAAAAAAAACATAGAAAGAATGAAAACAAGAGTGGTCCCTTGTTTTGCATGAATGTAAAGGACATTGTGAAAACAGACATCAATCAAATAATCATAGTAATGGTTTTTTTTTTTTTTTTTAAGATTTTATTTATTTGACAGAGAGAGACACAGCGAGAGACGGAACACAAGCAGGGGGAGTGGGAGAGGGAGAAGCAGGCTCCCGGTGGAGCAGGGAGCCCAATGCGGGGCTCGATCCCAGGACCCTGGGATCATGACCTGAGCCGAAGGCAGACGCCCAACGACTGAGCCACCCAGGGGCCCCAGTAGTAATGGTTTTATACATAAAGGCCATGATAGGTATTTTGAAGAAAGGGAACATGGTTCCAGAGACTATATAACAAAAGACCCCAACTGAGAAATATGAGGAAAGATCCACGAGGAAATGAGGCTTGATCTAAGACAAGCAACTCAATAGTGTGTATGTGAGCAACGGAGATTAAAGTAGAGGGAGTAACACTTGGGTATATTATATGGATGGGGAAGTCTTGGTTGTCTTGGCTTACATGAAGATCCATCCAGAGGACATTTAGACTGGTTGAACTGGACCTAGAGCTGACTTCCTGAGCCTATTGCATGAAACAAACTTCCCAGGACTGAATCTGACTAATCCACAGAATCACAATGGGCTTCCGGAAGCAAGTAATCATCGAAGGATGGCAGTAGGCAGCTATAGCTAGATATTCTGCCACGTTAAATGGCTGAACAGGAGGCCAAGCTCACGGTTGCTCCTTTTAGCCTACCAGGCAGAAGGTTTGATGAGGGAAGGAGGTTTATGTTAGAGGCAAAAATAACGATTTTAAAAATTGGCAGGTTTTCTTCATAGCAATGAATTCCATAGCATTTCCTACTCTCATTCTCTGTCAGGAACCTTATTCCTTCTGGCGAAATCGGGCCCATAACTTTCCTGAACATGGAGACCTACAGCTGCTGGGAAGGCCTCAGATACTAAGCTTTTCCACTGACATGGGATTATTTTCCTTTGTTGTAGAGCTATACCTCTTTGCGCTTCGGAAATAAATCCACACTTAGGTCAGGGAAGGACCCCCAGCTGTACATTGTTTCCAAAGAGAACCAACTTTCAAGCACTTGGCACTACTGATGGGAAGTTGTCAATGATCACATGCAAGGAGCCTGCCCCCTCCAGTGTGTCAGGTGGAAGTCAGAACCGGCTGTCAGCTGCCCATACCACCCGGCACAGTCAGTGAAGGACATGGAAATGAGAACATTGTGATCTTTGGAGTGCTGGGGTCGAGGGGATCTTCGGGAGGTGTCAGTTTCTCGGAGGAGGAAAAAGTAACCATGGAGGCATGTACCATCTCATCTCCTCAGGAAGCCAGACCTTTTTCATGTTGAAATAATTAAAAATCTTTTCCTAACTAAGGATGGCCTGAAAGCCTCTTTGTCTGTCTCACAGCTCCCACACACTGAGAGGAAAGAGTGGTCAGTTTTATTGATGATTTTCTCTCTCTTTCTGACTCCCCTCATTGATCTTTTTGCCAATGTTGTTGGAGAGAAAATATATGAGATAGGATGTTTATTTACTCTATCTGGATATAGAACATCTCATTCTCTTTCAGATTGGATTATAATTTCAATTTCTTCTCCAAACAAAATCATGGGTGTGTGTGTGTGTGTGTGTGTGTGTGTGTGTGTGTGTGTGTGGACAGTGCTGTTATTTGTATAGAGAAGATACTACCTAAGATGCCCAGAGTATTTTAACTGACAGGAGCTTGTGGTTCCCACCCCCCACCGCCCCAATCAGGGGTCAAGTGAAATCCAGCCACAATATCAACTTGAAATTGTCACAAATTTCCATGATACCTCTTTATCAAGAGTTTTAAGGTTATTTTAATAGGTTAAAATTTTCCCCTTTTCTTCATGCATTATGATAGCCTAGAAGAGGGTATGGAAGGCCAGATGGCAGTGAACTTGGGGAAGGAGTACAGCTGTTGTTCAGTGTTCTCGTTGACCCAAACTGCCCGACCTTGGGTTTAACTTAGGCTCTCTATACCTTCTGCTTTTGCAGAAGCAAAATGGGCCTAATCATATCTGATCTCAGACACATCTCCCAGGATTCTCTCAATAAAAATGAGACCTGCCTTGAAAAAGCATGCTGAAAAAGTTGGAAGATATGAATTAGTGGAAGCCCTTAACTGTCTTCCAAGTTACTGACTCGCCAGACTGTTTTCTCCAGCCTCTCTATGGCAGTTGCCTGATGTTGACCTTCCAGGTTTGTGGGCTCCTCTGGTTAGAGTAGGCAGTGAGACAGTAATGAGCAGGACAGGGATGGAGGAGAAAGGCACCTGTTAGGCATCAAAGGGGAGTGAGGTGTTGTTGTGGTGAGGAAATCCTAGGGCAACAGCAAGCTGAGGTTATGCGGTATCTTCAGATGACTTTTCTCTCATTATACCATTTACATTGTAGTTTTGAAAGATCTTGGCCCCTAAAATCACCGTGACAGTTCTGATCAATCCAAATAAGGAAAGGAAAGGGGTGGTACCTGGATTCCTGGAAAAAGCAGGCTGCCACCCAGAAAGATCCCACCTACTGCAATGAATATTCCTCCTCCAATTACTCAAAATACAATACAAGCTTGTAAACAGAAGAAATCCAGGGCAGTTGCTCGCTGGAGTCTGCCCGTTCTTCCTCTGAGAGTGGACTTTCGCTTTAATAAACTTGCCCACACCGCTCATCTGCTCCTCTGGTCTGTCCTTGAATTCTTTCTTGTGATGAGACCAAGAGACCAAGAAGAGACCAAGAGGCTCTTGCAGTCTCTTTTGGCAACACTCTCTTTTACAGCCTCACGTTTCTGCCCCCACCAGCAGAGCTACAGGTTTATCAGTGCGTGTGTCTCCTAATCTATATATGCTGGTTGTTACTGTAACTGTGAAAATTGAATAACTACAGCAAGTGATAAAATAAAGGAAGAAAGAAGGAGTTCTTTTTATAGAAAGTTGAGAATTTTGAACAATTAAAAGTGATTTGCAAAAATTTTGCTTTAACTGGGGATAAGACTACTGTAAAAGATTATGAAGTATATAATATGAAATATATATGTGATAAAATGTATATGTGATAAATATATATATTATATAATATATAAATATAATATAATATAATTTTATATAATATATATTATATATAAATATATAATATGAAATATATATGTGATAAAAATATATATATTTCATATATATGAAATATATAATATATATATATAAATTTAGAAGCCTTCTCTAGTCAACTTGTTTCAAAAGTGCCTTTAAGTTTTTACCTCTCTTCAAAACAATGGTTCTCAACTCTGCATGCATTCTGGTTAGCTAGAAGAGATTTTAAACAAACACCAAATACCAGGCCCTCCCCAGCTCAATGACATCAGAATTGCGGGATGGGACCTAAGCAGAGGTGATTTTTAAAAGAAGTGCCCCATCTGGAGTTAAAAAAATATTGTTTTAGAGGAACTGATATGGGATAACATAGATGATGAATTATGCATTTGTTTTATTTGAGGAAGAAGTCTTGGAACTCAAACAGAAGACTCTTTAGAAAATAAGAGCTTGGTCCTACATTGGAAAATGAGTGAATAATCGTGCATTTCTATATTTTAAGTTAAAACAAAATGCTTAGGTAGTTAAAAACTAGTATGCATTACTCTTTTTATGGCTCTCCACTTTAACCACATTTTCAGTTTACCATTAATTCTGATTTTATTAGGGCGCCTGGGTGACTCAGTCGGTTAAGTGCCTGCCTTTGGCTCAGGTCATGATCCCAGGGTCCTGGGATGAAGCCCTACGTGGGGCTCCCTGCTCAGTGGAAGTCTACTTCTCCCTCTCTCTCTGCCTGCCGCTCCCCTTGCTTGTGCTCGCTCTCTCTTCTTCTCTATCAAATAAATAAATAAGATCTTTTAAAAAAATTCTCATTTTGTTAGATGTTAAATTCAAATATTGAAGCATCTATTAAAAAAGAAAATTGACCTCACTCTCTAAAGTTTGAAGATATCTACCTGACCAATAACTTCTTATTTGCTATCTGACCTCATCATGACACAGGTTGAAATATAAAACCCAGCCCTTAGTGGAATCTTCTGCTTTCTCCTCCCAAAACACACTCAGGAAATAGCACCACTGTGGATGCTATGCCACCAATCTTGGGGGGCACCATCTTAGCAGACCCCAGAATCCTGAGCTGCTACTCACCTTTCTCACAGGTGAGTGAGTTTGAAATGGGCGGTGTCCAGGAGTCCTCACTGCATGTGTACCTTGATGGCCCAGCAACAGCAAAGCCTTTGGGGCAGGTTAGCTCAATGGATTCACCAATTCCATATGATCTCTGAAATGGTGAGATCGTTAGAACTTCCTGCACAACCGGCTTGAGGCACTGGGTCTCTGGAGGCAGAGAAACATTTTGGATTTGCTTAGTGGAGCAGAATACTCAACATATATAAGCAGACTTTAGGCAGCCCAAGAGGTGATTTTAATGCGACTTACTGCATGGGTGAAGCTTTAATGCCACGTTTTGATCAGAAAACTGGGGGTGGGGGGGTAGAGTTATCCCAGGCTTCCCCTGAGAGACTCCTCCACTGTGACACTCCCTTTAGTTCCATTATCTGAGGTTCCCTTGCTAAGGAAGTCACTCCAGAAACTTCCCACTTTCATTACATTATTGGGACTTTTTCCTTTCAGGACATATTTTTTCCCCTCTTCTCCCTAGTGTGTGTTCCCAAGAGCAAGCCACCACAATGTGGATGACCAGAGGCAGACGTCCTAATTGACACTGGTCTCAACTCTGCTTCATGGGGCTCCCTAATAACTCTTTGGGGTCCCTACTTGAGCCTTCTGGGAATCTTATTTTGACTTTACTGTAGCCTACAAATGGATCTGTGTGGAGCCTACAAACTTCTCCTCTCTTCCTTAGTAAAGGATGTGAACACGCTCTAAGGAGAAAGCTGCATTTCACATAAAATCCCATTTCTGATTCATAAAGAGTGTAAGTATCATTTTCTTGGGACTCATCAATTTGCATGAATTTGGACACCAGGCAAGGCAGAGGTCTGAGGTTCGATGTAGTTAGCTGACTTTTGGGATTTCTTTGTAAGCACATGCTTTGTAGTCCTGCGTCTATGAAGCTAAGATACAGGGGCATGAGAACTGAAATAGGAAGACATTTTGAAATTGAATTTTACCAGATGAATCCTATTCTGCTTCGCTAGACCTTTTCACCAGAGTTACGAAAAAATCATACAAAGTAGTGATCTGAGGGTGGGATTTTGCTCTAGTTATATGGGGCACATTCATTCTTTAGAGCAGTCATGCAAAAAGTCTGCCCGCGTCTCACGTTGGCATTCCACATCTCCTCGCCTCCAGGTCCTGTCTGGTAAACATCTGAAGTACTGGTATCCAATAGTTGTGAATCCAGTAAAGCATGAGATTTCAACTTCTTCCCCAACTGAGTACAGTTTCTTCTCATTCTAGAATTAAAGCAGAAACCAACAAATTATCAATGCCACAAACGATATCCCTAAACACCTCGGGGTAGTCCTGGATTCTTCCCATTCCTTCACTCCTGGATCTACTCAGTCACAGGGCTCCTCTCAATTTCTACTTCTAAACATCACTCAAAGTTCTCTCTTTTCCTTTGCCATCATCACTGCCTTTGTTCATGGCATTTATGATCTCTTACAAGCACAACTTTCTAACTGGGCCCTCTTCTAATCCACCTTCCATATTGCTGCTCTAAATTGATTAAGATTTTTTGTTTGTTTGTTTTTGTTTTTGCTTAGAAACTTCCTCCCCACTGGATATGGCATGGCCTATTACTGCAAAAATTAAAAACCTATATACTTCCCCTATAGTGGTTATAAACTGATAAAATAATGTATTCTATATATGCAGAAAATACAGGGATTTGCTGTGGGGCTAATTGACTACAAATCATTTAAAAGTGTTACTCAAACTATGGACTCTGAGAAACAGACTGAGGGTTCTAGAGGGGAGGGGGGTGGGGGGATGGGTTAGCCCAGTGATAGGTATTAAAGAGGGCAGGTATTGAATGGATGTTATACGCAAACAATGAATCACGGAACACTACATCAAAAACTAATGATGTAATGTATGGTAATTAACATAATATAATAAAATTTTAAAAAAATGTTACTCAATTCCTAGTAACCCAGGGGTCATTATATATTTTCCCAGTTATGTGTAATTAAAGTATAACTACTGTCATGTAGGAGTTCACTAAAATCTTCAAGATAAAATGGGTTTCACACTTCTTAGTGTGGAGTATTAGAGTTAACCCATTTTACCATCCTCACCTCTCACCATTTGCTCCTGTAAAACCTACCCCTCACAGAACAAAACCATCTGCCATTCTTTGAACGTAATATTCTCGCTCATGCCATCATGTCTTTATCGGGTTGTTCCCTCTATGCTCCACACCTTCTGTCTTCCCTTCTCTCAGGACCCAACTCAAATAGAATTTCCTCTGTGAGAACCTTCACTTCCCCAGCTTCCTGAGATGCACCATTCTCTCAGTTCTGGGGGAAACTGGTACAAAGCCCTATTTTTATAATGTGTGCTACCCTGCAGTTTCATTCCCCACCCATGAGTGGCACCACCACTGGAAGATTTCTGCCTCACACATCTTTACAAAGGCTTAATAACTCTGTTGAAAGAATGCAAAACACTATCCTTCTTAGGGGGCAGTAATATAACAGTCTTTTTCCTTACTGAGTGGAAGAAAATTGCAAAGAATTGACTAGGAAGTTATTCTCTGTGAACCGAAATCACAAATTTTGAGGGAGGTGGAAAAAAAAAAACAACTCGATTGTCAACTTTTGTTATTACTTGGCCACACAGTTCAGCTTGTCTCCTGGAAGATGATTAATTTCCTGACTACAGAAAGATTATTCTACGATTGGTTATTACGGCTGTGGCTTTGTTTCTAAGGGAAATGGACTAATGAGTAGCATTAACGATTTCGATGTTTTATTCAAAGGCTGCACATTTCTTCTTGCATTCCTCCCCAAATAAATGATGTTCCTAAGCTTCTGCTTCTATTTATCTTATGAGGCTGTAACCTGTAAGTGCACGTTGCAACCATCACGCTTCCACCAACACATCTGCTAGACTGACCGAGCAAGGAAACTTTACCTAAAGTCACTGTTGCTTGCCAACAGGGATGGACAAGTACCTTCCTGGGCAATGACACGGTTGCTCTAGCCTAGAATGAGGCATAGCTGCCTCGGTCTGGGAACAAGGGGTATTTTGCTACTTGCAATCCCAGAAGGTGCTCATTAGGAAAGATCCAAGTTGTATCACTTGTGAGTAAAAACTACTGTCAGTAGAGATTAGGTCTTTAATAAAGAAGCAAAAGAGAACAAAAAGTAAACTTATTCATAGGAAGGGAAACAGATCATCTAATTTTATAAAAAAGAGTCATTCGAATAATGAATCACTGCTTAAACCCTTTGTGTGCTTTTAAAATTAGAATGTTGATCATTTTAACAGTTTTTGTGAAACTGCCGGCAAAAACAGGTTAAAAAATTACTTGGACCTGACCAAATGTGATTTTGAGGATTATGCTCTAGGCCAGGGACTAGCACAGCTCCTCTATAAGGGGCCTCCGTAGCCCAGAGCTGTGACCCCTCACCTCCGCCACCATAGATAATACGTAAGTAAATGAGTGTGATTGTATTCCAATGAGACTTTGTTAAAAAAAGAAGGAAAGAAAGGAAAACAGATGGCAGGCCAGATTTGGCCTGTGGGCCATAGTTTGCTGACCCCTCTTCTAAAGGACTCTTTCCCACAGCGCGGCTCTGGACCAAGCAGCAACAGTATGACCTGGGAACGCGTTAGATAGGGCAGTTTCCGGACCCTGCCCAGGACTTGTTGGATCAGAAACTCCTGGCATGAGACCCAGCAATCCGTGTTTTAACAAGCCCTCCAGTGCACTGTAGAGTTTGGGAATCTCTGTTCTAAGGACTAAATGACATTACCTCACTCCAAAATATTTCCTCCCCTTAAAATCTTTAGGCAGAAGACGAATACGGAAGGGACATTAGCCCGGACTATGCTCCATAGATACTAATTTACTGGCATTGGAGAATTGAGGGTTATTGATCTTTGATCATAAATATGATACAGTTGAAAAAGATTAATTTAAAGGCTTCACTGAGTTAAAGAACGCTAAAAAAAATTTTTTTAAAGGTAAAATTGATTAGAAGCCTGCCTTCTGTGATCAATTTTAAATATTATATGTCTCTAATTTATATCTAAAACCACTGACCTGTCTGACAAACATATTTAGTTATTGTAAATCATAGAAACATTGTGGCTCAATGAAAAAAGATAAAATTAAAAGGTATTAAAACCACACTGACTGCTTAAGAATTCTACAGGTTTCTAACCTAAGGCATTACAGACTCCACACCTCCTGTGACTAGGTTGCTTCTCTGAAAACATGCTCAGACTCAGAAATAAACCATCAGATCTTCAGATTCTCACAAGTCATCCGAAACTATATTGTGGCCAAGCTCCACTTTCCACTCACATAAGTGGACCCTTAGCTTAGGAACCGGTAGCACCAAGAAATGCAGGCAACCTGCTGTCTTTGGTCTAACAACCAGGTGTGAAGACCTCTCCAGGGAATTCAAGACAGAGGCGTGGTAGAGAGTTTTTAAGTATTAATTTTTAAGTCAACGGAAGATGATTAAACTGGGAAAACAATAACCTTAAATAAAAGAAAATGCATACTTTTTAAATTCTATCTTTTGGATTCCAAACTTGAAGTGAAGGTCAGGATGCCTACCCGGATAAATCCATTTTCCGGAGGAACTGGCCGAGGACACCCGGAATCTGATTCTGTCTCAGGGAGGTCTATTTCTCTCACTTCTTCATCATCACTGACACATGGCTGTCCACTAAAAGGGAAAAGTAAATATGTGTGTATAATGTAACAAATGTGTGTGTGTGTATATATACAAACCATTTACATGTGTATGTGTATGCATATATATACAAGTGAGAAAACATTAGAGAGGAATGGGTAGCACCAGATCCACCAATACCCCACTAATACACTGTGTTGGAATAGGTAAAATTCTGATTCTTTACTCAGCAGTAAGAAAATAAACATTCCCCATCACGCATCCCTACTCGTTCTCCATGATTGAAAACGTGCAGTGCTCCTCTTGCCGCTTCTCGCCCTCACAGGGTTTCCCTCCTTGCTGGGGGGCAGGGTTGTTGCATTCTCGGGTTCTGGATCTCCTATAAGTAACATCACACGTGCTCCAGGAAGACCAGCAGCTCCAGCTCCCATCCACCGCATCTGGAACACAGGAAGCATCCCCGCCCATCCCGGTGCAGCTGAGAGAGTGTGGGGGCGGGGGAGGGGGGTGGAGCCAGGCCGCCTTGGTCTCCTTGCTTTTTAGCTTTGTGATTCTTTGAGGAATATCACAGGGCTATTGTGAGGATTAAAAGAAATTACCTGTGACAAGGGCCTGACACCTTGCCTGATTCCCCTTTCCTGTTCCCACAGCCTGAATAAAATGGCAACAATTATGAATCATTTTCAACTATCTGCAACGTATCACACACACATATATAAATATGCATGCACATAGGTATAAAGACGAACTTCTTCTGAATATATATATCAGATTACTTCCTTAAATGTAATAGAATACATTCCTACCCCCAGGACACATCCCCTTTCTGAGCAGGATTACAGGTAGCCATGAAGATTACTTAACCCCGTATGAAAACTTTGGTGGGGGCTTAACTTATCTCCACTTACAAAGAGATCGTCATTCTACATTATACTACAGAAGAGACTTATAACAAGAGTATCACATACTTTATTTTATAGTATGGTTTATTATTTTATTTATTTTATGTTACAGGCATTGTGTTGCCTATTCTCTCTCTCTCTATATATATATCTATATCTATATCTATATATAAAAACTTCAGGTACATACTGGCATTGTCCCCATTTGATGGATGAACGGATTGAGGCATAGAGGGGTTGGGTGACTTTCCCAGGGTTACACAGCTGGTGGGTTACAGCGGAGCCTCACTCTCACCAGGGCTGTTTGACTTTAGGGTCTAATTTTTCACAGGCTTCTTTTCCTTGTGAGTTTGCATAAGGTGGAAAATAAAACTTTTGTTTTCCTCGACCAACCTAGAACACCTTCTGGAGGGGAAAAGGGGCCTCCCCCCAGGAAGTCACGGATACTCACTGGATTTATAGTCGGGCGAGCGTCTCTCACAGTTGTCTCCGTAGGTGCCGCTCTGGCAAACACACAGACACTCGGTCCCCGAGAGCGTGGCGCGGCCATTATTAGGGCACGGAGCGCACCGGCAAGGGTCAAACCTGGCCGCGTAGTCTCGAAAAGCTTTCCTGAGGTTGCTCCGTCTTGTCACCGCACAGGGGATGTTTCTCACCAAGTCCGTGATGGGAGCAAGCTAAGAGCAGATGGTAGAGAGGAGGTGTGGGCCACCACATCCCTTGGGCATTTGTTGCCATCACTGCTCAAATCTCATGGACGGAGAGGAAAGGTCTGGAAAATCCCACACTTCAAAGGGATTATTGTACAATATAGCATATTTGCCTATTGAGCCAGCGGAGAAAAACCCTCTGCATGAGGGCAGGGAGTTTCTTTTCTTTCCCTTCTAGAGAGGGCAGAGCAGCTATCTGCAGGATTAGCTGGCTTCTCTTGTCCCTAATGTGATGTCTCTGGAGCTTACCTTCCCTGGAATTCTGGTAGGAAGGAAGCCTCACGGGAGGTGTCGCTAACTTGGACTTACATCACGTTATTCAGTAAGCATCAAATGCATGCCTCAAGTCACTGAGAGGGGTGACCAGGAATCAGGCGGCTCATGCACGCTCTGCCAAAACCTCATTAGGTTTGATTCAAGCAGAAAAATCCAGAGAGGGCGAAGAGAGGCTTTCTGTGTTCTTTTTTTCCAGGAACAGGATTGGCTTTTGGTGAGACCAGATGAGAAAATACGGAGTGGGAGAGATGAACTTGCCCGTAGGATGAATGGAAGAATTACAGTAACACATAATGGAGCTAACGCAAAATCAGAGCTCATTTTATTAACATTTTAAAACCTCCAAGGAATGACTATGTAGTGAAGTGTATGAGTCACAGGTGTCCAGATGGGTGGCCAGATCTCATTTTCCCATCATAGCCTGTAGAGCTCAATGTATCTTCATGTTGCATGTAAATTATTCTACTTCATAATAATCGAACTCCTTTATCTTCATTTAAATGAAATGAGCAGAATAGCTTCTTTGAAGGCCTTAAACATGTGCTTGTTTTAGTCGAAACTGGTTCTAAATGGCATATGACAGATATGTGGGCAAAGTACTCCATAAATAATAAAAATTACCTTTTTATGTAATCACAACAAATACAGGACAGGTAATTTTAATCAATGGTGATAGAAACAGAGAGCCAAATGGGTCTAAGATCCCATTTATCCCACAGAGCTATAAATGAAGATTTAGGCGTGCTCATGAAATAAAAAGTTGTAAGAAAAGTACACAAATCAGATTTATTGTATAGATGGGGAGCTGAAGAGCACTACTTAAGGCAAGTTTGAAGAATTGTATTTACTAAATTCCCCTTCCTGAGGGTGCCTGTGTGGCTCAGTCGGTTAAGCATCTGTCTTTGGCTCAGGTCAGGATGCCAGGGTTCTGGGTTCGAGTCCCGCATCGGGCTCCCCACTAGGTGGAGAGCCTGCTTCTCCCTCTCCCTCTGCCTGCCACTCCCCCTGCTTGTGCTCTCTCTCTCTCTCTGTCAAATAAATAAATAAAATCTTAAAAAAAAAAAAAATTCTCCTTCCTGGTATTTTATGTATGCTAAGATTTCTAAATACTGTACCAGAGGATGCTCATTTGAATAGCAAATGCAATCGATGTGTAATTTAACATTTTTAAAAAGGTACATTGTGCACGCACACTAAAGAAAGACTTTTCCTTTATCATCTGCGAGGAAAACGGAAAAGGAATTGCATGGTGCGCAATTTGGGCTGCTAGAGAACCACTTTAGCTCTCTTACCCATAATATTTCTTTCTTTTTTTTTTTTTTAAAGATTTTATTTATTTATTTGAGAGAGAATGAGAGAGAGAGAACACATGAGAGGGGATAGGGTCAGAGGACGAAGCAGACTCCCTGCCGAGCAGGGAGCCCGATGCGGGACTTGATCCAGGGACTCCAGGATCATGACCTGAGCCGAAGGCAGTCGCTTAACCAACTGAGCCACCCAGGCGCCCCTACCCATAATATTTCTGACTCTTACCTCAAAGTCAATCACAGCAGGATTCTCCTTTACTGATTCTAACCACTCGGAAAATTCCTTCTCCGCAGGACCAGAGTTCCCCTTCTCCCACACCAAGGCGGCGGCGTACTTACTCCTCCCGCCTCGAGTCAGGGATATGGATTTCTCTGCTCCCTGCAAAACCGAACCTGCAAGGTATTTCAAGAAAATGACTCCTTTAGCTTTACTGCACATTCAGACTTTAAAGAAAAGCCTATTCGCACAGGAGGAGAAGTAGATGGTAGTCATGTAGCTCCATTAAATAAGTTAGTGAAAAGCAAGAGAACACTCCTCCTCATCCCTACAGGGAGTTTAGTAATAGAAATGATAACAGTGTTAGCAGTTACCTTTTTTTAAGCAACTTGTATATGCTAGGCACTTTGCACTGATTGCCTTAAGTTATTCTCACAACAATCTTGAGAAGTAGGTATTATAAACACGGGCACTGAAGCTAGAGGTAATTTAGCCTGGAACACATGCACAGTTAACTGGGGGTGTGGTGGGGAGCAGCCTGGGGTGTAAATGCAGCCCAAGTCCAGGCTACTCAGCTCCCTGCTCTTGGATGCCAAAGCTCCCGCTTTTGATGTATATCAGCATATGTCTTGGGCTTTCAGAATAACACAGATCACCTGGTTTCTGATATCCAATCAGTTGACTGCCAGGCTGGAGATTTCCATTTAGAGCAGAAAGTTGATAGAATGCTTTTAAGCTTAAAGACAGGTGCAAAAGCACAACTAACCAAAGAGAAAGAAAAAGTTAAACCTCAGGTTAAGAGTTGGCACAATGTTTCTTTAGAAGCAATGACATTTACCGTACACAGCACAGATCTTTTATACAAAATTTCAAAAAAGAAATTCCTATGAACTAATGATGTCTTTAACTAGTAAGGGTAGAAGCTGAGTAATAGGAACATAGTGAGAAATAAAAGCAAATGAAGAGGAGGCTAGTGATATGGGTGAGAGTTAATGGCATTAATTTGGTGTTTATTCTGCAGTACGGATTAGCCATGCCTCCACTGTTTAGAAATTCTATAGTAAGAGTCTAGAATGATCAGCACAATGGGTGAAATACTCTCTCTGTGAAGAAAGTAGTATAATCCCGTTCAAAGTAAGGTTGCATAAGATAACACAGAGGGGTATAAGGAAACATTTTAGAGGTTTTTGTATTTATTTTTCATGTAAAAAAGGAGAGAAATTAGTGTTTGCCAATATATCATGTACCAATGGTCAGTAGCTCTGACACGCTATTCACATTTGGCTTGATACCATGTATTTCATGAATGGGTTGACACGTACGAGTTAATATGATAAGCATGGGATCCTGAAAAAGGAGTGAGCAGTAAGTCCATTTACCGCTGGAACAGAACTAACTTTTTTTTTTTTAATTTTATTATGTTATGTTAGTCACCATACAATACATCATTGGTTTTTGATGTGGTGATCCACGATCCATTGTTTTCGTATAACACCCAGTGCTCCATGCAGTACGTGCCCTCCTTAATACCCATCACCGGGCTAACCAATTCCCCCTCCCCCCTCCCCTCTAAAACCCTGTTTGTTTCTCAGAGTCCATAGTCTCTCATGGTTCATCTCTCCCTCCCGATTTCCCTCCCTTCATTTTTCCCTTCCTTCTCCTAATGTCCTCCATGCTATTCCTTATGTTCCACAAATAAGTGAAACCATATGATAATTGACTTTCTCTGCTTGACTTATTTCACTTAGCATAATCTCCTCATACAGCAATTCAGTAATGTGGCAGGATACAAAATCAATGCACAGAAATCAGTTGCTTTCTTATACACTAATAATGCAACTGTAGAAAGAGAAATTAGAGAAACAATTCCATTTACAATAGCACCAAAAACCGTAAGATACCTCGGAATAAACCTAACCAAAGAGGTAAAAGATCTATACTCTAGGAACTGCAAAACACTCATGAAAGAAATTGAAGAAGACACAAAAAGATGGAAAAACATTCCATGCTCATGGATTGGAAGAATAAACATTGTTAAAATGTCTATGCTACCCAGAGCAATCTATACCTTCAATGCCATCCCGATCAAAATTCCAATGACATTTTTTAAAGTGCTGGAACAAACAATCCTAAAATTTATATGGAATCAGAAAAGACCCTGAATCGCCAAGGAAATGTTGAAAAAGAAAAACAAAGCTGGGGGCATCATGTTACCTGATTTCAAGCTATATTACAAAGCTGTGATCGCCAAGACAGCATGGTCCCGGCACAAAAACAGACATATAGACCAATGGAACAGAATAGAGAACCCAGGTATGGACCCTCAACTCTGTGGTCAAATAATCTTTGACAAAGCAGGAGAAAACATGCAATGGAAAAAAGACAGTTTCTTCAATAAATAGTGCTGGGAAAATTGGACAGCCACATGCAGAAGAATGAAACTCGACCATTCTCTAACACCATTCACAAAGATAAACTCAAAGTGGATGAAAGACCTCAATGTGAGACAGGAATCCATCCAAATCCTAGAGGAGAACATAGGCAGTAACCTCTTTGACATCGCCCACAGCAACTTCTTTCAAGATACATCTCCAAAAGCGAGTGAAGCAAAAGCAAAAATGACCTTTTGGGACTTTATCAAGATAAAAAGCTTCTGCACAGCAAAGGAAACAGTGAACAAAACAAAGAGGCAACCCACAGAATGGGAGAAGATATTTGCAAATGACACTACAGATAAAGGGCTGGTACCCAAGATCTATAAAGAACTTCTCAAACTCAACACCCAAAAAACAAATAATCCAGTGGAACAGAACTAACTCTTGCAAGTGAACAAGTGGTTTAAAAAGATTCCAGGAAGGGGCGCCTGGGTGGCTCAGTTGGTTAAGCAACTGCCTTCGGCTCAGGTCATGATCCTGGAGTCCCGGGATCGAGTCCCGCATCGGGCTCACTGCTCGGCAGGGAGTCTGCTTCTCCCTCTGACCCTCCTCCCTCTCATGTTCTCATTCTCTCTGTCTCAAATAAATAAGTAAAATCTTTAAAAAAAAAAAAAGATTCCAGGAAGAAAATGCATATTGAAGATGATACCAATAGTGCAAACATAAGCAAAACCAACTAGTAGAAGGAAGAACAGATGTTTCTACTTCTTACACAAGCTTCTCGTAAGCCACTACGTGAGACTGACACCAAAGCTGCCCAAAACATATCAAAAATTTCAAGGAGTTTTTAATGAAATATTAATTTTTCATTATAATATGAGCAAGACAATGAAAAATTCTGTTTATTTCATATAGGCTATCTTTCAAAATTTTCTCTTTTCCACAGTTGTATATATTTTTGTGCATAATATATTTTTAGAATACTACATTTATAAAGTTCGTTAGTATTTTTTTAGTAAGTATATTAGGGATATATAGTAAAAAATTTTAATGATATCATTATAGATTTAAAAAGTTTGGAGTCCAGTGATTTAATCAAATGAGCTCAGGATTAGACATAGACAAATTATGTTTTTGTGTGTGTTTTACTCTTAAATGTGCTTTGATTTTAGGCAAATTTTCATCATGATTAATAAACATTTGTTGAGAATCTGCTATATGCCAGGTTGAAGACTGAGAGAAATGTAAAATATGCCTTTTGTATTTGAAGGACTTAGACTCTCAATAAGGAGACAAAATAGGTACATAACTAATATTAGCAAAACTATAGAGAAATAAGAAAGGAAGGAAAGAAAGAAGGAAGGAAGGAAGATAAGAAGGGTGGGTAGGGAAGGGAAAGAAATGTGCACAAAAAGACCATCAAAACAGTTTGGCTTAGTGTTACAGAGTGGTACAGCAATTCAGGATTCCTGAGTTAGGTCCATGGAAGAATTCTGCGATCTTAGGCACTTAGGGAGGGACTATGAAAGGACTCTGAGGCAAAGCTAAGATATGGTAGGGGACAATGCCTTCCCAGAATGGGCAAAGACCTGGAATGAGGGGCGGATGGTGCCATGTTCTGGAGACAGTGCCCATGGACATCTGCTTGAGTTGAAGTTGAAGGTTCAGGTAGGCAAAGAGCACAAAACAGAGAGGATCTGGATGGAAAGTCAAGGAGATTGGACTTCATTCTCTGGGTTTAGAAATGACTACATTCCTTAGAACATTTCATTTTGAGTTGGAGAGTTCACACAATTCAGGAGTATTAGCAATGTGTCACCTGGGTAGCAATGGATAATTGATAAACCAGTGTAGAGACCATTGTAATAGTTTCTGATTTTGCAGTGTCCTCACCTTATTCCTACAAGCTGAAAACTGTGGGTCCATATTTGACATTTTCTCATCTCTTTGTTGGATGAATTTTGTAATTGATAATTGAGCAGGTTTTTTTTTCAGTAAGTACTCAAGAATGTATATTCTCAGAATTCTCTCATGTTTTGAGATGTCTTCCTGTTACCTTTATATAGGAAATTACTTTTTTTTCCTCTCTCAGAAACTTGTGGACTTTATTGTCTTATAGCATTGAATTTAGTTATGGAGAAGTCTAAGGACAGACAGATTTTGTCATTTTTGTTGTTCTGTGGGAGACTTGTTCTTTCAGTCAAGATAATTGAAGAATTCATTTTTAAAATCTTTGTATTTAGTAAATTAATTAGGTTTTGTCTTGAAGTTATATATTTGAACAATATTTCTGATGCATATAATCAAAACAAATTTGTTCCTTTATTTTAGGGATATATTCATACATAGTTGTGTATTTTTTTTCTTAACAGTTTTCCTCTTTGATTTTTTTGGGGATTTCTATTTCAGGAACAAAAATTCCCACAGATTAAGTTATATTTGTCATTTCATTTCCATTAGATTTTCCTTAATAACTGTTAATACCTAAATTTTTCTCTGCATTTATTATCAATTACTTTAAATCCTTCATATATGTGATTAACTTTCTTGGTTTTATTTTCAGGCGATTATACTTTGTTCTTGCAGCATCTAATTTATTTAGAACTATAATGGTGATATTTTTGAATGTTTGTTTGTCTTTGTACCTTGCTTTGAAATTTGCCTTTTCAATTAATTCTCAAAATCTTTTTGTCTCTGAGCACTTGATTTATTGAATTCACATTGTTGTTTAATTTATTGCATGAAAAACTGGTATAGGGCTGGGTGATAGACATTGGGGAGGGTATGGTCTATGATGAGCTCGTGAATTGCATAAGGCTGTTGAATCACAGACCTGTACCTCTGAAACAAAGAATACATTATATGTTAAAAAAAGAAGAAGAAAATAGCAAGAAGGGAAAAATGAAGGGGGGAAATCGGTGGGGGAGACGAACCATGAGAGACGATGGACTCTGAGAAACAAACTGAGGGTTCTAAAGGGGAGGGGAGTGGGGGGATCGGTTAGCCTGGTGATGGGTATTAAAGAGGGCACGTACTACATGGAGCACTGGGTGTTATAAGCAAACAATGAACCATGGAACACTACATCAAAAACTAATGATATAATGTATGGTGATTAACATAACATAATAAAATTTAAAAAAAAGAATCTATATCCATTCTTTGGTTTTATATTACTAGATTATTCATCTGTTTTGCATGTTCTTTTTTTCCTTTTTTCTTTTTTTGCTATAATATGAACGCATAGTTGTCAAACCAATGCTTATTTTGCTTCTGCTTAACATGGGCATATACATGTAGATCATCTATATGGTCTGATATTCAAAATTATCTGTTTATTGTTATAGTAAATATTTTTATCTGTTCCTTGTCTGTCTCCCTAGGAGAATATAAGCTTCATATTTTAGGAGTTTCTGTGATTCTGCACAACCCATCGTTGTTAGCAGGATGAGCAGCCATCAGTCAGGCAAAGTCAGGGAACAAGAGAACTTTACACAGAGGAAGGAGTTGTTTATAATGGCAAGGCACAAGAGAAAGCATGACTTATTTAGGAGACTATATAGTTTAGCTAGGCAGAGAGGGAGAGAGAGAGAGGCAGGAATTTATCTTTAAGGTTTTGTGAAACCATGACATGTTTAAGGCATGAGAACTGCATGATAAGGTTTGCCTTGGAAAAGTTTCCCGTCACAGGAAATGTGTAGAATAGATTGGCAGAAGGCATCAGGAGAGGCAAGGGGACCAGTTAGGAGGCTTCCACGGTAATCCGGGTTGGAATAATGAACAGAGTGCATGCCCATGGAAATGAAGAGATGGGGGTAACTGGGAGAAATATCAAGGATGTAGAGTGATTACTTATTGGATATGGAGGCTAGAAAGAGGGCGAAATTAAGCCAACACTCAGGTTTCTGGTGTGGTTGCTGGAGCCTTATTTACATACTTTTCTTAGACACTTTTTTTTTTAAAGATTTTATTTATTTATTTGACAGAGAGAGACAGCGAGAGAGGGAACACAAGCAGGCGGAGTGGGAGAGGGAGAAGCAGGCTTCCCACTGAGCAGGGAGCCCGATGCGGGGCTCGATCCCAGGACCCTGGGATCATGACCTGAGCTGAAGGCAGACACTTAACGACTGAGCCACCCAGGCGCCCCTTCTCTGAGACTCTTATCAATCTGTATTTTTAATGGTTGTTTATATGTGTAGTTTGTAAGCTCCTTGATAGGAAGGCCTGCTTGACACCCATCTTTACATTACAATGTCTAATATTGAGTTCGGTCCATGGGAAGAATCGATAAATGTTAAACAACCTAAGTATAAGATCAAGAAAACCTTAACTATTTCCCTTGCAAGTAGTGCTAATGATATTTTATTTTCACCCTCCCCCCCCGCCCCGCCCCCCACACAGAGGGCCCTGAGGTAGATAAATGAAATAAAGGAAAGTTAAAAATAGCAGTCAAGTGTCCTTTGGTACTCCGATCACAGCCACCTGTGGACAGGTAAGCTGCTAGGAGAGAGTAAGTACTCTTACCTTCGTATTTCTCAGACATCTTGTTAGTGGTACACCGGTGTTCCACTTTTGTTTTCTTAAAACCAAACCTGCGTTTCTTTGTTTCAATCCGGACACAGTTTCGGATTTCTTCCTCTGTTAAACCTAGGAAATGGAGTACAGACAAAACATCCCGAGAATGCACCACTGACAATTCAGAGAAGAGGGGCGTGAGGCTCTGGGCACTGGGGAGCTACAGATACTCTGTATCAGCTTCTATCTTCTCCAGTTCCTGTAAGCTGGAATGATTAACACTGAGGTTAACAATGTTGTTAACATGACCTTCGGCTCAGGTCATGATCCCAGGGTCCTGGGATCGAGCCCCGCATCGGGCTCCCTGCTCAGCGGGGAGCCTGCTTCTCCCTCTCCCACTCCGCCTGCTTGTGTTCCCTCTCTTGCTGTCTCTCTCTGTCAAATAAATAAATAAAATCTTTAAAAAAACAAAAAAAAAGAGTCTAAGAGAAATATGTAAATAAGGCTCCTGTGTTAACAATGAGGTGAAAGCCCTCCAGATTCAGTGCTTCACAGGCCCTGGGATGATCCGGAACAGAGGAAGTATTTAAGAGTCCCTGCTGTCTCTCCCTTCAGCACTGGCCCTAAGAAGCAAATATAAGGTGGCTGTTTCCCATCCCATGGGGCTCATGTGGGCCTCTCCCTGTTGCCTACACACAAGGAGCCTCAAAGCTTGCCTGTCCTACTGGCCGCAGCCACTCTCTCACCCTGCAAATGAAGAGATGAACACATGTTCTGTGTGGTGCCCCTGTCAGGCCTTCTTTCTGGGCCACAGCTGATTCTGTGAGGCCTGAGTCCACCTCATTTATTCCCCGGTCATCACTTAAAATGGAAATCTTGTTGCTCAGCCCTCCTTCCCTGAACACTCATCCTCATACTTGTCTCCCCTGACTCAGCTGCTCATTCCACCTGTACCTCCAAAACCCTTTTATTTTCTCTCAGAAATTCTGACTTGCTGACCTATGAACTCTTCTCAGTGTCCTCACTGACTATTCTCTTCCTTATCTTCATTCAAGCCTGTACTCCTTGTTTCTCCTGTTGTCTGCGAGGAAGGCGGACACTGCTTCATTCCCAGCCCCGGAGAGCTGGCGTTGATGTCCTCCTAGGTTCCCAGTGCTGCCACAGGATGGGAAGTCTTGTCAAAACCCTGGTACTCCAAGGCTCAGGCCATTCGGCTCTAATGTCTTTAGTCCTCATTGTTCTTGCTTTTTACCAAATCTCCAAGCGTCATTTGTTGAAGAATTTGGCCTCTGAGTTGCTCTTTCCCACTCCCACCCTTGCCTGTATTCTCAATGACTTCAAAATTGAGGCGACACGGTGCAGGGAAACAGGTCTGGCTATTTGTAGGCTGAGTTGGTGCCGCCTATCCGGGGTAATTTGAAGAGAATCAATGTTTCCTTTTTCTTTTTTTTAAAGATTTTATTTATTCATTTGAGACACAGAGATACAGAGAGAGAGAGAGCATGAGCAGTGGGAGAGGCAGAGGGAGAGGAAGAAGCAGACTCCCCGCTGAGTCAGGAGCCCGATGTGGGACTTGATCCCAGGACCCCGGGATCATGACCTGAGCCGAAGGCAGACGCTTAACCATCTGAGCCACACAGGCGCCCCATCCTTTTTCTTAACAGCTTCCTAGGCCTCCTGACCTGCTACCTCAAACACCAAAATTAGAATCCAGATTTTGGTTTTTGTTTTTAATGAAATTTATTTAAATAGAAGTATAGTTGACACAAGAGTTCAGTTTTTTGATTGTTACTTAAAAACTGCCTTGCAAAACACAAGCACACAAGAGATAGAGCTGTATCAGCGCCTAAAGTAACCTTAAAGCAAAGTAGTTCCTCAAATCCTGATATTTAGGGGTGTAGATTACAATCAGCAGAGGAGTGTTTTTAGAGCTTGAGGCACAGCTTGGGTGTGATGTTGAAATTGAATTCTAAAGGCACATTCCACTGAGAAATGAGGCCAAGTAGAAGGGGATGGGGTCTGCCTACTTCATGGTATTTTCAATAGTTTGACACATTTGAAGAGATGCAGTATAACTTGGCAGTGAAAAATTCTTAGTTTAAAGTCCTCATATTTACAAGTTTACCATGCATTTGTAACTCTAACCAAAAAAAAAAAGAAAAGGTCTGGTTTTCTTTTTTGGGGAGGCTGAATAAATGAGTCATTTTCTTCTGGTAATGTTCTAACAAGTATGTCAGTCCACTGTTTAGGCCAGGTTAGGAATTTAAGGCATCGTTCCCATCCTTTTTAAATTTTTTCAGTAGGTTTTTATTTTTTATAAATGAAAATTAAATTTTATGTGTCCAATTTATTAACTATAACATAATTAATTGACTATCAACTTAGTTAATTTCATTTTCTGAGGGCTAATGGAGAATCTTGGAAGATTTGAATGATGAATCCCTCTTATGAGCCACAGTGTCAGTCATGCAGTGATTAAAATATGAAGGCTTCATCGGTGAATTTCTGTATAAGTCTTTCTTCCCCTGCATTTCCTGTAGCTTGCTCTCTGACCTCTACCCAGTTGCTGGATGCTGCAGCACTTGGCCTCTCAGACCTGAGTGTCCCTCTGATGTAGCACAGGGACAAGTATTTCAGAAATGTCCTCAGCTACTCTGATGGGGCGAAGGTCAACAGCGTTAGTCAAAAATGTCATACAGATAAATGGTGGGGCCTGTAATTGTTCTCTAGTTTAGAGTAAGAAATGACTTCTCAACAAAAGGAGTTTAAAATTACCATCTTGTATATTACGATATTTTAATTGTTTAATGTTTTTGCTGTATTTCTGAAATTCTTTTCACCTAGCACACTGAAGCAATGTCAACTTTTATTCAAGCTTTTAAATTGATTATGGGACATCGAACAATAGAGGAATAAATGAAGGATGCAAATAAAAAAGCAATTTAATTTTGTTTTCCTCTTCTTGAGGGAGAAAAGGTACTATGAAATAGTCAGGTCATGTTTTTGAAATTAATGACAAGGGATACAATTCTTATTGAATAAAGCAAATAAAACCTAAGCCTATACTCTAGTTCTATCTTACGGTTAAACAAAGAAAGAAGAAATGGAAAAGAGAGAGGAGGAGGCCAGAATATATATTCACCTAGAGACTGGGCAAAAACAGGTAAGCATACCCACCAGAGAATTCCATTTTATTAAGATTTGTTTCTTTTTTTTTTTTTTTTTAAGATTTTTATTTATTTATTTATTTGAGACAGAGAGAATGAGAGACAGCATGAGAGGGAGGAGGGTCAGAGGGAGAAGCAGACTCCCCGCCGAGCAGGGAGCCCGATGCGGGACTCGATCCAGGGACTCCAGGATCATGACCTGAGCCAAAGACAGTCGCTCAACCAACTGAGCCACCCAGGCGCCCTTAAGATTTGTTTCTGTCTGGGTGTGCTTCACCTTAACCACAATTAAAACTGTGTACCAGTATTATTATTGTGACACAGAGAAATATATATGTGCGTATATATATATATATATATATGTATATATATACTTATTGAATATAAGAACATATATTACATATACAAATATTAAATATAGAAATATATTTAATTGAATATACATATATACACTACAAAGTGTATATAAGTGTTTTATATATATATGTATATGTATGTGTGTATATGAGTATGTAGGTATCTATGGTCATATATTTCCAGTTTCCTATCACATCTCAAACTCCCTTCTTTTCCTTATTATGTGCACCTGTTTCTACCTCTATTTACAGAGAAAGACATGGAAGGTGAGAATATTTCAATAGGAAAGGATAGCTCCTCACTTCATTTTGGTCATGGGTCTTTAACTATTAAAACCCTGGATGGCTGATTAAAGATTCACATAGTCCTTTAACTGACCTGATCGCTAAGCCTTTAGAGGCTTTGCTCTGAATCCATGATGAGTATAGCTGATCAAGTGAGAAACTATTCTCTGGGCTACAGCAGCAAGTGACCAAAATAATTTCATCCCAGGGGTGAGATGAAAACAATCAAGGGTTTTCCCCCCAACCATTTTTGCTCAGTATTAATGTGGTATTCTCATGGCAGAAGATACTAAATTCATCATACAAACATTGCTCCAATGGAACATTAGGGTTAGGCAATGTGGAAAGCCCAGCACAGCATAAATCTTTTGGATTTCAGTAACTCTGTCAGGTAAAAATTTTTTAGGCTCTCTTACTGAAAGTCCTTCTCAAAGACACTTATCCCATCTTCTCTCTTAGGAAAGTAGACCATGAGGGATATCTAGTCACTTAAAATTTGGAATAACTGAGGGCAGCCACATGAAACATTACTATTTGCCATTATGAGATGTAAGAAAGGGATTGACACTCTCTTGACCCCAGGGTGGGACTGATGTTGTCTTTTTAAATAAATTCCTGATCTCTCTCTCTTTTTTTAAAAGATTTATTTATTTATTTATTTACTTATTTATTTGAGAGAGAAAGAAAGCACGGGGAGGGCCAGAGGGAGAGAAAGAGAATCTTGAAGCAGACTCCAGGCTGAGTGTGGAGCCGGTCGCAGGGCTCAATCCCAGGACCCTGAGATCATGACCTGAACCCAAACCACGAGTCAGCCAGTCGACCAACTGTACCACCGAGGCACCCCCTGATTTCTATTGTATAAAAGTCACATGATCAAGAATTCTTATTTATCTGGGGTAATTGGTCAGTTGAGTTCTGGTTACCATACAGTTTCCTAAGCATGTCCTTAAGAGACACATGATAGAATCATCACAAGGGCCCTGTGTCATTTCACAAAGGAGTCTGAAAACAAATTTATCTAAAGGTGCTTAAGCTGTATTAATAATTAGAATTGGCAATTTAAGGTAACAGTTAAGAAACCAAGATTTATTTATAAACCAAGGCTTATATTGTTATTTTACATGTAAGCAGAAAAATATCCCTGATTATATCCCAAAGTATAAAGTTGCAAACTTTCCTCAAAAACTTTCTCATCTGGCTTCAAGTTTTATCACCAGTAGGTACCTATCTAGCCCATGTTAACTTAGTCCCTGGTCAAATCCTTAATTGTTCTTTTATCTTACGCCCTTGGCTTTTACTGAAAAATCATTAGAAGACTGCTAGTGAATTTCCTATAATTATTTTTCTATAAAATTATCTCCTATAAAAATGCTATAAGTAAATTGTCTTTTAGAGTTTAATTCCAGGACAAATTTCATTTTTTCTTGAGATAATAGCATGCATCTCTCTTTTAGGTTACCACTACTGTGTAGCTTATGATGTTCCCAGGTAACAGGAAATTCAGAAACAAACCTAATGTCCAATCAAAGAGGTCAAGTATATTTATTTTTCCTTCTTTTTTGTTCTAATTTTCTATTTTTATTTTATTTGCTTGAGTGTATACCTTTTGGTTGTTCTTCATATCATTTTGGAAATAAAGCAGAGCCTAAAAGTCGATAAGGAAGAATTAAAATAATAGAGTAAGAGAAAAATGAATTGCAGGCAATCGAATCAAGTTGATAAAAAAAAGGGAGGGCTGCAAAAAGCTTACCTGAGTTCCTGAGTTCCTCGACGCTAAACTGGTAGAGGAGGTCATACACGCCACCCAGGGAGCCAGAGGTGAAATAGTGAGTCCCAAAGTCATCGAATATCCGGCTATACAAAGCAAAGTTGTATTCTAGAGGCAGGTGGTTAAGTGCTTTCAAAAAGACATCAGAGAGCTGCAGATCTTTAGTTTTCATTGTGAAATTTAAGACTTTTATCACTTTATGGATCCTAGTAAAACTAGAATCCTAAATGGAAGAGGAGAAAAGAAGAAAAAAAGAAAAGAAAAGAAAACCCAAGATGATTAAAGGTAATGAAGGTTTGAAGTGTCAAGCTTTTAAATGTCATCTATTTATCACCAGCTTCATCCTAACCATAGCGTGCTAACAACTTTAACTCTCCGTGGCATGCTCTCACACACAAAATTAGAATTTTTGTTGTATTTCCCAGGACTTTTTCCTGAGACGTTCACAGTGCTGAACAGATAAGATTATCTCAGGAACGTGAACTGTGTGACCGAGGCCTAGGTTTTGTAGACACATCTACCAAAAAGAGATCAATGATTGGAAAAGTAAATCTTTCACTCTTGAGTGTCAATCATGATTGTGTCCCTACTGAGTGTTTATTTCGAAAGCCTTGCTAATGCAAAACATTGAAAAAGGATTGCACAAATTTTTAATTGAAAGCTATGCAACTGAGATTCAAGTCACGGCTTTGTCCCAAACTGGGAAAAGGCATTTATATTTCTGAGGCTTGAGGTGTCTGTGAAATGTCATCTGGGGCACAGGTGAGGGCTGTGCAGTGGGTGACACACCACACCGCTTTTCAACTCCAAAATGTTATGATTCAAAATTACTTAGGGTTAAAATTAAACAACATTATTTATATTCTCTCTCCTCTACCCATAAATAGGAATATCTGTGTGAGGGTTTTTGGGTTTTCTTTTTTTTTTTTTTAATCATTTCTTGTTCTGTCAGGTTAATTTATGATTTGGTGGTTGGTATTATACCCAAATCTCATTCCATTAAATTGTCCTTCTATATATCCACTGAGTTTTATGAGTATACCCACATATACTGTTCTTTTAAAAAAATTTATATCCTTTATCTACCTCTCAATTTTAGCAAATTGTAGTGTTTGAGTAATAGTAGAGAGAGGAGCATATTTTAGCAAAAGAACTTTATCGTAGCTGTAAATTATTAAATAGCTATTTTCCTGTGTGCTATAATTACAGCATAAAATGGCTGCTAACACAAAAGACAAGAAATAATCACAAGGATTGAAAAGAGTCACCATTCACACTTCTCCTTCTCTCTTCCTTTCTCTCTCCCCTACCTTTTCCCACCCCTGTCCCCTTCTTGCCTTTAACACATTTATTGCTCAGCTACCTCAGATGCTGTGGAAACAGACGTGAACAAGGTAGACAAAGTTCATCCCTCTGAGGAGCTTACATTTTCAGTGTCCGTTAATTCTTTTTCAAGTTTAATACTTGAATTTTTAGAACCATGGCTTTGGAAAGATGGATGGATATTCTACTTTTAGTAAGAAGCACACTCACTTCCAGAGTATCTGAAATGCCTGTTTGGACACGGGCATTGAAATGGATGGCTCAAAATTTCCAGGTTGTTTACAAACTAAATTGTAAAAAATACAAGTAAAACCTTGGTAACTCAACTCAGCACATGTACACACATTGATCAAGTGCATGATGGCTAAAACTGGCTATTTTAGACTAAAAATGACATGACAGTAGGTTTTTAACCATGTATGATCTGTTTCAACATTCTGTGAGATCTTGCTTTATTTTCACCACCTTTTTGTGGGTTCAACGTCATAAAGTAATTCAGAAAAGCATTGAATCTTACCAAGAAAACTAGTATTTTGACTTTGAAATAGATTATCTGCCCAAAAAATGTTTAGTCAGATCTGAAATTGACATAATAAATAAATAAAGCATTAAGCTCCACTGAAGGACTTGGATTGATGTTCAAGTGTGGGGTGCCTTGTTTTCACTATTTGAAGACTAAGAAAGGTTGCAGCAGCATTTTTTACTTAACCTGAGATTTCCTTATTCTGTGGAGATCTGATCAAAAATGTTGGAGATCTGATCAAAAATGTTGAAGATCAACCTGATGAAGTTGACAATTTCGTAAGTAAAAAAATGGTTGTATATCAGCAGTTTCATAAGTTCCAACAGATACTGTGAATAGCCTAAAATGTTTCCACTTTGGGGCAGACTATTAGAGGGTCAAATAACAGCTGTTTATCCACAGATAAGGGTTTTACGAGTGATCTCTAGCATGTCTGAAATATTTATAAACCATTTGTGAAGCAAATCTTAACATTGAAACTGATGTATATATCTATGTCTCTTTGAACATCTCCATTTCCCTGCTCATTATAGACTATATTTTTAAGCAGTTGTTTCCAATCCTGAATGTGACATTAGAGAAAGCTAGGGGACTTAAAAAAAAAAACCAGAATCACATGCCCAACCACAGATATTCAGAATCAGTAAGTGAAGAGAAGGGCCATGGGATGTATATGTTTACTTCCTAGTAATTCTGATTCCAACTTGTTTTAAGCATATAATTTGTGGGGCGGGGGGAATGGGCTAAATGGGTGATGGACATTAAGGAGGGCATATGTTGTGATGAGCATTGGATATTATATGTAAGTGATGACTCACTATATTCTACTCTCGAAGCCAATACTATACTATATGTTAACTAACTTGAATTTAAATGAAATCTTGGAAGAGAAAAAATACAATTTACATTACTCAACCATAAAAAAGAATGAAATCTTGCCATTTGCAATGACATGGAAGGAACTAGAAGAGTATAATGCTAAGTGAAATAAGTCAGTCAGAGGAAGACAAATACCATATGATTTCACTCATATGTGAAATTTAAGAAATGAAACAAATGAGCAAAGGGAAAAAAGAGACAAATTAAAAATTAGACTCTTAATTATAGAGAACAAACTTATGGTCGTGGGGGATGGGATGGGTAGGTGGGGGCGATGGGTGAAATGGGTGACAGGGATGAAGGAGGGCACTTGTGATGAGCACCGGGTAATGTATGGAAATGTTGAATCACTATATTGTACACCTGAAACAAATATAACAGTGTATGTTAACTAACCGGAATTAAAATAAAAACTTAAAAGGAAAAAGAATGTAATTTGGTAAGTTTGAGCGACACTATGCTACCTATAGCCCATTCTAAAGCGCACTAATAATTTATGTTATAAAAGGAATCTATTTTATTCTCTCTTCTTTTATGTGTTCATATCACCAGAGCTTTACTCTTTTCACAGTTTGTTGAAATTATGGATAAATGAATGAATGAATAAACAGATAGCTTGAAGTGTAATGTAGTAGATACGAACAGTGGGCAAAAATCAGACAAACTGATTTCAATGCCCAACTCTGGCATTTACTCACTGTAAGATCACAGGAACCACCTAGCTTCATGGACTTTAGTGTAGTACTTAACACATGGTAGATACCAGATAAATATTTCTTGCATTAAAAATAAATGTATGGGCTTCAATTTACTCATCTGTAAAATGTTATTAAAAATATCTACTCTGATTCCCTCTTAGCGGTCTTTTGAAGATATATGAAATGCCTAGGAAAATTATCGATAAAGTGCTATAAAATCTCTTATTTATGTAAGTGTATGAATGGGTGAATAAATAAAAATATGAGAGGCACTATGGTAAAGGCAGGAAGAACCACAAAATGGTGCCCGCCAGCTGCTGGTCCCATCTGCTCCAGTGTTGGCAACTCTCTTCACCTCTCCCCTCAGGTTCTATGATTCAGGGCTCAGTCTTCCCATTTATCTCTTTGGAAAAAACAAATAGTACACAGTGGTGGTTGTAGTGAGGAATAGATACTCTTTTAAAAGAGATTTGTAAATGTCTAAAAATGTCTAATAGAAATCTATCCCCTTAATTGGAAAACATGTCCCAGGAGTTTTCATATACGAATAATAAAAGAAAAAGGAACAGAAGAAGAAAGGTTAATGGATAAAGATGTATCTTTACATATTGAAAGAATTTCACTGGATCCTGGCAAGATTAATGGAAGAAGTCTAATACTTGGATACAACCTAAATTCTAAACAATAACAATAAAGTTATAAATTTCCAGACAGAGAAAATAAAAGAAAGAAAATCAGCTCTGCATGTGATTTTTCCTATGCAACAATGAAAAGTAGAAGATAGTGGAATAACATCCATCAACTACCAAGAAAAGAAGACTATGATCCAATATTCCTATATTTGGCCAAGATATTCCTTTATTGCTCAGGGAAAACGTAGGCATTTTAGATATATAAGGATTTAGGGAGTAAATGTATACACACACACACACACACACACATAATATATAAAATATAACACAAATGTAAAATATAGACTATGAACTTGGAATTTGTAAGTGTTATGTGAGGAATCTTTAAACAGAGAAGACAAGAGTCAGAATAAAATACAAACTAACATGCGTAATATAAAAATGAACACAAAAGAATCCTAAGGAAGGGAACACAAAGGTTTTGAACTATCTCAGTAAAACTGAGGTTTTGGAGGCCTGTAATGATAGTGGTGGGGGGCCAGAAAGGTAGGTACGTTCTCAAGGAGATAGTAGGGGTGAGGTATAGAGAAGTAAAACATCTTTTGGGGCCTATAGATATTAGCCCCCATCATGTGATAAAAGAAAAACATAGGTTTAATTATGCTTGTTAATTAAAGAAAGATAACCACAAGCAGAATTTAAAAGTTTAGTAGCACTTCCAAAATGACCAAAAGGACAAAAAGCAGTAAACAGAAATGTGACAAAGACAGCAAAAGTAAAGAAATAGGAAACAGCAAGAAAATAAAATGAGTAAGAAAAATTAAAAATGGAAGAAATATGATCAAGTATTTCAGTGGGTATATTAAATCAAAGAAGGCAAAATTTCCCTAGCAAAGGCCTGTCAGATTATGTTTAAAAAGCAAAGGTCTGTTACATGTGATTTATAAAAAATACACCTAAAACAGTAAGACAAAGAAAACTTAAAGAGAACACAACCATAAATACAGCCAAATATATGCATCATTATATGTATTACCTCTATAACTTCTGAAATTGGATATAACAAGGTCAATCTATTTAAATTGGTGTTAGAAATCCTACTGATTTGATGTAAAAAAACCTCTCCCCTTCTCATTGCATGATTGCTGGACTTGGCATTAATTTTTCAAAAAGAATAAACAGATTGGGAGCCATTTTGATTACCTTTCTGTGGGAGGCTTCAATGGCTTGTTTGAAGGCACGGTTATGGGTGGTGCTTTGAGTTTTCCTTGAGGAATAAAAAATTGGTATACGAAAACTGCTGTGCCCTTCCCTCGAAAATAAATCTTGTTGATTGTCTTTCTCTGTAAGATGAATTAAGTCCTTGTAGAAATCTGTTTCCAAATCATCTTCTTCAGTTTTTACCTGGAGAAAAATCCATATGAAATAAGACATAACTTAGGAAATATTAGAGCTACTTGTTAAGATCTAATGCAATGATCCTTCATGCCTTTATGCATTCAATAAATATTTGTTGAAGACCCATTTTGCTAGGTATAAAGGAAAAAATTAGTCCCTGTCCTCAGGGAGTCAATAGCTTAGCTAGGGAGAAAAACAATCACCGACATTTAATTCAATGTGGGAAGTGTTGTGCTGCTAATGGGATTGGCATAAATAACCAGTAAAACCCAGAGGCCACTCCAGGTTAAGTCTTCATCAAGGAAACGACTCCTAAACTGAGACTGAACAGGGTCATAAGCAACAAGGGCTATTTTTAGTCTGCTTGTGAATTTGACGTTCTTTGCAACTAATTGAAGGTATCTTCCAGAAAACTGAGGCCTATAAAAGGGGAGGACAGATCCTGTCCTAGCCTGTCCTGGTTCCATTCCCACCCACTTAGCCTCCTCTAGATATTGGACATCGGCACTCTACTGGCTATGTCTGTGGGACAGACAAATAATCGATTGCTTCTGCCTGGCAAGTGGTTATCAGCCTTCACTGAAGGGGCCTGGGAAGAGGAGAAAAACAACCAGTGGAGCTTGACTTGAACTAGGAGTGGAGCAGGATAAGTACAAGTTAAATCCCTGTTATGGTTATGCTGGTAAAAAGAGACAATGGATGAATTAAAAAAAAAGAAGTTGCAAAGTAAATTTATTGAAGAGTACTTTATGTTAAAGATGCTTGTCTGGTTTGCAATGGGGAAATTTCTTGTTTTAAAATATTCAGTATTAAAATGCACTGTGAGGCAAACTGCATGCCACAGTCAAATAGCTTGTACTATTTGACTCAGTGAAGGAAAGACAAAATAACCCAGCTGCAGAAGAGTCTTGCTCAACAGTAAGATACAGTCAAAAGTTCAGTGTTACTTTCAGATACTACAGTGCTAGTTAGCATTTAAAGGGCCCACAAACGAAGCTCCTCGGTTAGCAATGAAGCAATAGGATCATATTTAAGTATAGCTGCTGACATTTCGTTACCATTTCTCTCAAAAGCTCAAACTACAAATATTTTGTTTTATGAATTAGCTCTCACACAAGAAAAGCTGTGTCAGCTTAAAGGAAAAAAAATATTAGCATGGAAGGAAGAGGGCTCAGGTATCCTGGGCAGAAGCTCAGAGAAAATCTGCCCATGTATATTAACTTGGTGGAGGAACAGGTTTATGGGTGAGCAGGGCTGAAAAATTAGACTGAACTGGGAAACTGGGGCGGGGCCTTGCATACCCTGAGAAAGTATTTGGATTGACATCTAAAGGAAGATTTTGCATGTAATAGGTTCCTTAAAAATACTAATTGAATGAAAAATCGAGAGTGTTGCCATCATTTTTGTGTTTTGCAAAGATCACGTTAACTAGAGTTAATAAAGTGGAGGCGAGGAGAGCGGTTACAAAAACTGTTGCAATAAGCCACATGAGACAGAATAATGGCCAGGTCCAGGGGAGTGGTGGTTGGATAGAGAGAAACCAGGGCATTTGAAAGATATTTAGGAAGTAAGTTCACAGAAGTTGTTGGCTGAGCAGATATGGGGAAGGGAGAGGGAGGGAGAGAGGGAAAGAGAGAGATGATGGGAATGCTGTTCCATGATAGAAAGCCAAGGCAACTTTTGAAAGTATAGATTTTCCCAGGAAGAGATGTTAACCAAACTCTGGGGAAACGGTTTTAATCCTCATTTACATATCATTACATACATCGCTGAGCCCATCCATCCTCACTGTCTGTAGATCCAGTGGGCTGATGACCTATGACTCGATGTGCATTGACACTTTTACTTTTGGAGTTTAAAGAAAGGAGATGGGTTTGTAGAAAGGAGCAGAGGCGAGATAGAGGGACTGGGGGGTTGGAGAGGACTCGGTGGCACCTGGTTTCCTGTGCTGTGTGGGTTAGAGACACTACCTGAAGTTGTGGATTTCACAAGGGATTTGGGGAGGATTTGAGGGATTGCAGAGCTATGAAGGTTTTCATAGCTTTGGGTTGCAGCAAGAGGCCATGTCTAGGTAGGTCAGTGTCTTGCTAAGAATCAAAGTCTAGTGGTAACCACACTCTGCACTTTGCGGCTGACAGCAAATGCTTAGCACACAGCCAGAAGCAAAGCAGCACCACCTAGAAAAAGAGAGGTGTATTCCTAAGTGGTACAACTCTGGGGGCTGATGCAGGAATCATATGGTGATTGAGCTCTGCAGTTAGCAGCTGGGGGATCCCTGAGGGGTGGAATTCTTCCTATAGTCTTCTAATCTGACTTCCTATCCAGTGCCTTCCTTCCCTGCCCTTCCTTTCAAGAGCCTCTCATCTTTCTGTACCAGCCAGCCCATTATTTCATCTGCCTTAATGAACTGCAATACTATAGGAGAAGGGAAGTCAGATGCCTGCTGAATTTCTCCTCCTCTGTTTTCATTAAGGTACAGCTTAGATTTGCATGGCTGCCTGCTAACAGCATGAACAAAATAATATGGAGATCAGTGAAAAGTCAACCAGTCTCTTGTGACCTTGGATCTGGTTATTCACCTTCCTCAGCACTTGAATATTACCTAAAACTCAACAACATATAGTTAGAGATCAACTCAGGTAGCTTCTTACGGTTCGACAAATTTTGATCAACATTGATAATGAAAGGGGTCTCTTTTATTCTGAATGAGGATTTTTGGGCTGTATTTCCTGATCTACCTAGCCACCCAGACTTGGGTTACCAAGTTATGTGGGTGGATCCAGTGGTCTGCTAGTAAATGTTTACAAACCAATCTCTGGGAGGGGGATAACCTGTGATTTACTATAGCACTTGCCCTTGGTTATGGTGTATCTATTCCTACCATAGCTGATTCAAGCTACTTGTGTGGCGCCTTTTAATTCAAACTTGGAAAGAGATGTATGGTAGCAAATTTTTACAAAGCATTTTCGTAACATAGATACAATAGATGTAAGTAACCTCAAGCGCATAGATGGGAAAATGTAGCAAAATAACGGAGAATTGATAATTTTGAATAATTATCACCTATGTTTTTAGTATTTTTACTTAGTTAAAAGATTATATATTTAATATTTAGTAATGGCTATGTTTATAAACTGGCTCGCAAAGTTCCTGAAAATTTAACAAGTGACTCTTGTAAGCTGGAAGAGCGAGCTCTAGCACCCCATTGGTGAATCTCACAGGTAATACCTTTTAAACGACAGTTTAGGAAAGGCACGTGGGGCACGTGGGGCACGGTTGTTAATGTCTTTCTTGCTATTACTGTCAAGGTCTTATCTAGCTCAAGCAGCCCTGCAGCAGGAGCCAGGAGTTCTAATTCTGATGTGCCATTTACTTGTTGCATAACTCCGAGGAAGTTGTCTAACTTGGATCTTCCTTTGGTACGATGGATATAAACAATCTTCTATTTTTCTGGGAAGGTTGTTATGGGAATTGAGTGAAACAATATAAGCAAGTACTTTCAAAACTGTTAAGTATAAAATGTTTAGATAACAAATTTGCCCAAATCTGCCCTCATCCCATGAGCTGAGTTTAAGATGTTAAAGTTGTAAAACTATGTGAAATAGATGCTTGCTGAGAATATAGGCAGTATTTAGTGGGTTGGGGGGGGCTGGTGGTGGAGGATTATTGTATTTTAAAATAAGTGTATGGGTTGGTTGTTTAGGTGCTAGCTAGAAGATATCCTCCAACATAACTGTATTATATGTAAATGTTTGGGTGTTAGCTCTGTCTCCAAAGTTTATTCAATACATCTCAAGAGTAATGCTATTATTGGCAGAATTACTATTTCTTTGGAACAATGTAATACTGAGTTCCTATTTAGCATACCAATGAGACCTTTTCCACCTCCCTTGGTGGTGGTGGGCCCTCTGGAATTAGCATCTGGATCTGTGGGGAGATAGTGGGGAGTTTCTTTACTTGGTCAGAGGTCAATTATTACCCTTGTCACTTCTATCTGCAACACCTCCCAGAAGGTGTTTGAATTTGGCAGTTGGGCCCCAAGGGCATTCCCTATGCCCATTAATACATATTAGATGGCTTTAAATTGAGATGATCAAATTGGAAAACTGATTATATTCATATATATATATGTAAAAGGTTTTCTAAAGGAAGGATTGAATGACTTTTGCTGAAGTTATACTATTAATAAAGCAGGCTCAGAAATCATTGGACTCCCTGAAATTCTCTCTAGCATGTCAAATTTGCATGCCTGGATGTTACTATTAAAATCCTGTCTTTCCTGTTTCTCTTATCATAAATGGAAAGAAATCGATTGTTTACTTTAGTTGAACAGTTTTGGAGCACTTATCGTGTGTAAGGCACTGGGCTAGATTTTGGGAGTATGTAGTATAGCGCTCATTACACTTAGGAAAACAAACAGAAAACCAAATCAACTAATAAAATAGGAGGAAAGGTAAGAAGTACTACCCCTGTAACCCTTAGCTTCATCTTGATGTTTTAAGAAGCTCTTTTATGTCTAACTGTTTAAGAAGCTCTTTTACGTCTAACTATTGTGGTTACCTGAGAGAACTAGCTATGGTAGGAGGATATTTGGAATCAAGCAAACTATTTATCTGTGTGGGGGAAGGTACAGCTAAATGTTCACTGGAGAAAGCATGGACTCTGGAGTTTGGGAAGCCTGACCTTGAATCTCTAATCCCTGACTTACAAGCTGTTCGACTATGGGCAAATTGGTTACATTTGTTTTTTCATCTGTAAAGGGATGATAATAACACTGACCTCACTGGTTGTGGAAGGATTAAACAACAACCCATAATAGGTGATTTAAAATGCTCATTACCTTTGTATTCTGTCCCTTCATTCATCAATAATTTTTCATTGGAAATTTAGTTTATAATCACTATCAGCATTGGAGGGCCGCCAGGATAGGCTGTCATACCTCAAAGTTGACATTCTCCAAATTGGCTGGAACACGGTATGGATTACTTGCTTTACTGCTTTTGACAGTTTTACATATTCCTCCAGTGAAAGAGTTATCAAGGATCTCTCCTCTGGGCTCTCCTGCTAGAAAATGATACCTGCAAACAAAGTAATTTTCAAGAATTCAATAGATGTAGAGCAATCTTTAAAATTTACCATACTTATATGAAAGAAACTCCTGTCTTAGACATTTTTGACTCATGACAAATGACTTGAAGAAAAGCCCATTTTTTTCTAGCTTATGGTGAGGCAGCTGGAAAGGGCTGGAAGTCAAAACTCAGCCCCTCTGGCTCTGTTAGATTCTCTGTATTCCACTCACTTAATTGTTCTGGATTTTCAGCATGAAATAAAATTTAGGTTTATTTTTATTTCATGACTTACCACACCAGTACAAACTTTGGAAGCAGATTATAAAATAAATTATTACATAATTAGTGCTATTCTGGGTTCACTTCCTTCAGTGTGATACAGTAAAGGAATTCTTATAGAGAGCTAATAAATAGTAATAGCAGTATTTTAATAAAATTGTAATGATATTGTTTTTATTAATAACTAATATTTAAATTTATTTAACAAATGCTTACATACTGTTTACTATATGTATTTTTATATAAATATTTAATATATGTATATTTATATACATTACATATGTATAATATACATATTTACTATCTGTATATATATAGTAAATATACACATATATTTATACATATATGCATATGTCACATTTATACATATACATATCAAGCTGATCTATATTTAATGTTACTATTATAGTTATTTAATATTTATGATAACCATGTGATACAGTTATAGATACAATTATTTCACCTATTTTACAAATGATGAAACTGAAGGACATTAGCTTAGCACAAGTCAAATATTGAAGAAATTATGGAAATTAAGAAATTGTTTTGTGGTAGATGAAAAACTTCTCCAAGATGCTCCAATAGATTTCTAAATTCTTATAGATATGAATATGTATTCTGTGAAAAAAGTTTTGTGGAAAGTTTGATAATGCTGGCTTATATATGATAAGATAATAGAAAATATATATAATGGTCTGTGCTCCCCAGCTCCTGGCACAGAGTCCTAAAACCCTTGTAGCTGCCTAAGTGATAAGAGCACTAAGGACATCTTTTGTTATAATATTTGGTCTTTGACCCTAGTTTCTGACACAGAGCTCCTAAATCCCTTGGAATTTCCTGGGTGATAGGAGTGTCTTTTGTTCGAATGAGTTGACTCTTGGTAGGCTCCTGTGTGGGGGCTGGTCATCAGAAAGACCAACCCATGTTTAGAAGCTTAGAATATTCAGCCTTATCTCCCATCTCCAGAGAAGGGAGAGGGGCTGGAAATGGAATCAATGATCAATCATCCCTACATGATGGAGCCTCCATAAAAATCATACAACTGTGGGGTTCAGATTGCTTCTGAGTTGGTAAACACATGGAATGGTGTGCCTGGGGGTGGGCATGGAAGCTCCACGCCCCTTCCCACATACCTTGCCTTACTTAATCTCTCCCATCTGGAAGTTCATCTGTATTCTTTTTTACATCATTTTATAGTAAACTGGTAAACAGTATTTAAAAAAAGAAAGAAATAACAAAATGGAGTCACTTGGGCTAAGCTTCATGTCAGCAAGCCTAATGCCTCACCTAATTGCAGTTCTTAATTGCCTCTTCCAAGAATGTGACCTTTAAACAGCAATGTGGAATTATCTGGTCAGCACTAGTGAGGTAATCTGCCTGATCAACCCCTGCCTTCCCTCAAAGGAAGGTGACCTTGCCTGACAGAATCCACTCTTCGCAGAAATTTCCTTGCTCTGCTTCATTCTGCCCATAAAAGTCTTCCATTTTGTATAGCTCCTCGGAGCTCTTTTCTATCTGCCTGATTCACGAATCGTTGAATAAAGCCAATTAGATCTTCATTTACTCCGTTGAATTTTGTTTTTTAACAACAGTAAGTAAATTGTTTTACTGAGTTCTGTGAGCCGTTCTATCAAATAAAGCAAAGAGGAGGGGGTCCTGAAAACCTCCTAGGTGTCAGAATCACAGGTGACAATTTGGACTTGTGATTAGCATCAGAGGGGGGCTGGTCTTGTGGGACCGAGCCCTTCACCTGTGGCATCTGACACTACCTTAAGGTAGAAAGTGTCAGAATTGAGTCCAACTGTAGGACACCCAGTTGGTGTCACAGAGATTGACTTGGGGGACCCCCCTACTTCTGGTGTCAGAGCATTGTGAGAAGGGTGATCATGTGAGAGGAAAAGAGGTACCTAGGAGGAGAACTGGTATGTGAATTATACCTCAATAAAGCTTTTTTTTTTTTTTTTTTAAGGCCTGATTCCTGTGGTTTTTGTAACATGGATCTCATACTCAAATAGCTGCAAGCACAATTTGATGTTTGTTCTCATCCATATTTGAATTTTTATCAATGGATAGTTGACGGAGAAAGTATGAGGAATTGGTCTGGGAAAAAACGTTCCAGACTACTTATGGGAGCCTGACAAACACAGGTGTTTTAAGACTCATTCATTTTTGTTTTCCGAGTTGAGAGGGATCAATGAGGTAAAAAACTGTTGACCTTGTACTGTCTTATACAATGTACTTATGAGTTTGTCACAAACAAGAAAGGGCTTGAGAAAAAATGGCTCCCAGGTCATGAGGAATCTCTGAAGGTAGCAGGGAGCCTGAAGATAGTTTTCTGGAGGTGGTTCTATCAGGGCATGCCTGAGGAGTCTTTTAGGAGTTAAGTCAACTATGTTGCAATTTTCGGCTTTGTTCTTTCTCCTCCCCTCCTTGGTATTTAAGTTGACCTTAAATATTTTGCTCTTTCAAATACATCATGGTCTTTCATATTTTAAGTTTTTAAAGTGGTTTTTTAATCTAATTTGGCTTTATGTGTCATATTTTATAACTTTAAAAATTCCATTAAAAATTACACACACACACACACACACATTCGCAGGTGTGTACCTGTGTATCCGTGTGTGTATGCATTTGTACCTTGGTTGAGCCTGAGAAAAAACAAAGAGCATGCTATTATTGCCTGATTCTTGCTTTAGGTTTAAGACCTGGTGACTGGCGCTGGCAATGTAGGAATGTTGGTATGTCTTGTTAAATTCTTCCTTGGAGAGATGCACTTAAAAAGAGGGACAGCAAACCAGAAGGCTACCTTTTTTGGGTAGAAATGTGCTAGAGAAGGGGCAGAGATTCTAAGGCCAGCAGATTAGAAAGGGATTCCAGTAAGCAGCTCTTAAAATTCTCAGTCCCTGGAGAGGCGGGGAGAGGACTGGCTGTCCCCGAGCCAGCAGGTTTTGCTCATTTCTGAGAAACCTTGGGATAACAGCTCTGGTTGGCAGAGGGCCACATGGTCCTTCTGCCAAAGTACACATAGCATGTGGTCCTCCCCATCTGTAACTCTAGAGTCTAGATCAACTGAACAAGAGGTGAATTTGTAATGTCACCCCTCATCAATCAGAACCTTAGGAAATGTGATTATCCAGTGGGAATTTTGGGCTGAGGTTTTCTTCCAGGGAAAGGAAAAGAAGGAAACCATTTCTGCACATTGATAAGATGAGATTGAAGCACTCTCACAGAAATCAACTCGAATTAGGAATTCTTAGGACAGAACTTCAAATCGGTTTGTAGTCATCCAACATACAGATGAGGAAACTGTGCTTTTCTGATTGGTTACTCACCCATTCAAGACCTAGCCCCAGGAATGAATCCACCCTGGCACCAGTTTGCCTGATTCACCCCAGAGCTGTCAGAAGGATAGATGAGAATGGAAACAAACCATGTTTATGAACCACCCCTAGCATTGCCTGGTACAGACTGAGGGTGAAAATGGGAGTGAGGATCATGGCCACACACTGCCTGAGCAGGGCAGCCACGTGTGGGAGACAGGGCTGGTGGGAGTAATAAGAGGGTAATGGGGAAGGTGGACAATCATGTGTCTCATCGCTTCACTGCTGCTTCCAGCTCATTCCTCCTGAGATGCCTTTACTCCCGCAAACGAAGAGACACTACTTACCCAGCGCCCATCAGCTGTACACTGGGGATGGGAATATGCTGCTTCTTCCCCAGGCACACTGCTTTCGTTCTTCCACAGTTCCTTTCATCCGAGTTGTCCCCACAGTCATTTTCTCCGTTGCATTCTAACTTGCTGGCAATGCAGCGGCCTGGTCAAGAAAAGCAAACGACATTAACAACACATGATTGTTTGAGAAGATATTTAAGATTTGAAACGAGTGAGTGCTTTAAATTTCAAGGGAGAGTGGTGAGGGAAAGTTTTCATTATTTTTGATACAGATTTAGGAAATACGGAAATGGATGCCAAACTGATATTTTCCCCTTATTTTTGTAGGATTACAAGAATCATTGTAGAATTATTTAGTCACCATTGGGCTGATTGTCTTAAATAAGAGAAGTAATTCTAGAATCCTATTCCCATTCCAGTGAGCTTGCTGCAGAAATCATGTTCTGTAGGAGAAAATCAACAGTAGGTTCAGACTTTTGTTTTGATTCAGAACAACAAACTCAAGGTCACTGTTTTTATTTTTTTAAAAAACCCTATAATTGAATACCCACATACATACACATACACACACACACACACACACGTACAGATGATTCTGTCATTGTATCTCTAAAATTTTCGGTTAAGTAAAAGGAGCCAGACACCTAAGAGTAATGCTATGTGATTTTTTTTTTTATCTTACGTTTAAGAACATAAAATTTATTATATCTAGTTGTTTTTTGAACAAGTTAAAAAGACAATTTTTTTTTAACCACTAGGTACTAGTGTAGGTAGCAGGTTAAGTGAGTGAATTTATAAAACAGTGCCAACCCGTTACTTGGATAATTCCCTTCCTCTTTAAATTTGCTGAATTTCATAAGGATCCTTAGAATCAATGGAAATCGATATATTACAGAAATCGAGATGACTTACGTACAATGACAGCCCCTCTCCTGTCCCCCAGCCTCTCATCTGTAATCAGAGATGCTGGCATCTGTACAATGATGTACAGGTCTCACTGACAAGGAGATTGAGTTAAATGTTTTACTCAAGATTATCTGGTTAAGTACTTTAAGTTGTGGTCAGCATCTCACTGCAGCTATGCAGAACTATTTTGACTAACTGAAATGCTTGGGGATATTGGGTATCTGTTGAATTACATTTTTTTAATTAATAGAAAGTTTCCCAGAAAGCAGTTAGTTTCAACTCTTTTGGTAAATAATCTTCAATAAGAAGGTAGAGAAAAATTAAAGTAATTAAGGCTCCTTCTTTGATTATTCAAAATGTTGTATTGTATCTGGACCTTGATTATAAAGAATTACAGTTATGAGCACCATAATCAAACAAGATTGAATATATTGAGGGAATTGGATGTCTGTGAGTCCAAAGATATAACCTGAAAGATGCTCTGTTTTTAAAATAGCACATCTCTAGTGTTTTGTTTGCTTTTTTCAGGGCAGAAAAGAATGTGTAATTTAGTTTGAAATATAGATGCTTTTTCCATTGGAAAAAAAGAACAAATATTACATTTTTAAAAAGTTTTGAAACTCGCACTTATAAATTGGAGCAAATATAAGTTTTGATATAGTTACACTAAAAAAAAAAAGGAAATCCCATTTTATTAGGCAGAGGTAGGGACATATGTGCAGGGTATAGTTCTCATTAGCCTAGCTTTGTGAGCAAGGTACCAGATACGTTTGAATATAAGAAATTCTATGCATTTAGTACTTCTGGGGATATTGAAGAGGACCTATTAGCAAAGGGAGGGATGAAAGCAAGAGGACATCTTCTGAGTGATGTTTAGGAATGTGTGGCAGGAGTGATATAGGTCCGATAGGACACAGCTGAGAATGGTTCCAGGCCACAGAAACTCAACGGAATAGGAAACACAAGGGGAGAGATGTTGCAAGCTATAAATATATCCCATACCAAAGAAGGAACAGGAAAGGTGAAGGGCAGTTTGGATAGTGGAGGATTTACAGAAGTCAGCATGCTTTAGCCAATGCATGCATCTATATATGTATATCTGGAGCTATGTATCATTTAGAAATTGTACATGTTTTTCCTATTTACTTGAGCTGATTTGTGTTACTGCAATAGTTTAGTATATGTATAACGAGCCACAAATTCTCTAGTCTTTATGCTTAAAACTAGGACTTTTGAGAGAGGAATTGGCATAGTGCATGTGGGGATTATTAGCCTTATGGATAATTCTCAAAGATCCATGTATGCATTAAAATCATATATTTAGTTTTGGGGGAACTAGAACAGCAATCATGAAGGAGGAAAGGGAAGAGGGAAACTCTCTTTAGGATAAATGGTTCTTTGTTAATTGAGGGCCAAACATCCTACTGAGTCAAATAATGGTCCATCCAAACTTTGATTCCTTTTGAGAGTGGCATTAATGGGTGATTTTAGAAGAGCAAAGTAGTATATAATCTTCAGTATTTAACAATAATATTTAACAATTGGTAGGCCATGGCACCACCTGATCAAAATGGATACCGACCACATCTGTGCCAGGGATCGGCCACTTAGTGCCTGGATCATGGGAGGATCTAGGGATTCCTGGTGAAGGGATCTGGTCACTAGGAGAGCTCAGGGTAGCAGGTGCTTACCAAACATTGCATATACGTTTCAATAGTCAGGTTTTGTTTTTTTTTTTAATCACTTTCTGTGGATATATTGCTGATGAACTAGAGATCACCTGTCCTTACACACTAGCTTTCCTGAAATCGCTCATTATGGATCAGTGGGCCATGGATGTATCTAAAGCCTTCTCAAACTTGTGAATATTTTTGGCCAAAGAAAACCCTTCTGTAGTAAATTTCACAGATTTAACATCCATTGTATAAAGGAGTTCTTTCTGGTAATTGGTTCCAAAACTGTTCTTCAAGCTTCAAATAGTTGCCCCTCAATTCTAAACCTTTATCTTAATATTCTGGATTTAATGCCTACATCTGTATTCTACTCAGCCATTGCCAGCAAGATTGTTTTCATATTCTCTCTTTTGTCAGCTTGTGATATGACCTTATGCATGTAGCCATGAAGTATATCTCCCTACCCATATGCCACCATATTGCAGGTGTGGGGGCCACCAAGGGAAAATCCTGACACCAGCATTCCTGTCCGACTTTCAGAAAAGGTCAGCAAAGCTGAAGACAGGAAGCAAGGACCAAGAGGAGAGAAACATTAGATCTAAAGTCTGGGGTCAATTTTCTATGGAATTTGAGATCTACTATTTAGCTATAAATACTCTACTTTTCATTGTATTCCAGAGTACACAAAAATGATATGGATTTTATTCATCTGAAATTCCAATTTTAACATCAAGTTGACTATTTAGAGAAGAGGTCAGTGAACTGTGGCTGAAGGCAGGAAGCAGGGTCCAAACTCACCTGCTGCCTGTCTTCATAAGTAAAATTTGGTTGGAACACAACCATGCCCCCTTCTTGATATACCACGTATGGCAGCTGTGATGCTGTAGAGCCAAAGTTGAGTAGTTGCAACAAAGAACATATGGCCAAAAAGCCTAAAATATTTACTGTCTGGACCTTTACTGAAAAAGTGTGCAGAAATCAGATTTAGAGAGTTCAAAATGGTGGTGTTGAAGAGCTATTAAGTAGCAAGAGCATACATACGACTAAGTAGTATATTCAAGTATATTCATTCTTAATCTAATGAAACTTAAATATCTGAATGAGTAATGGACTTGAAGGGAGCGTTGCTACTGTTTAAAGCATTTTCAGTCTTCCCTTTGGAATTACCTTTGGAACCATTCAACGGACCACCCAAGAAAATCTGTCACATTATCTCTAGTCATCTCCCTGACATAATATCTTAATCTTAATCTTAATATACTTATCTTAATAAACTACACTGAAGATCTTTTAAATCTGTCACTCCCTTTCAGCTGCTGGTTCTGATTGTAGATTTGTACTTATTAATAGCCAATGCTTATGAGTATCTGCCTTGTCTTCCTTTTCCTCCTGCTTTGTCTTCATCCTTCTTTATCACAGTGTAAGGACCTGGGCACCAGTACTTGAAGAGTAAATGGATCAGGTACATGGTCAAGATGATCATAGCTTCAAAGCTATAATTTCATACATGAATGGCTTGACAGTTGGTACCATAACACCCCTGTCTCCCCATACTTAACATATGGTGGGACTTCTCTGTTATGGCTTTTACTAGTAGTCAACTGGAATGACTTTATTTAGTCAAGTCATTTTTAGTGGAGACTGAACATCTTCTAGTGTACATTACCACTGTCACAGCGGAACTTATTCTTGCAGTCAACCTCTTCAATTTTGCAGAGCTTAGATGGAATGCATGGTTGAAAGGTCACCAGGGGCTCAGTACATGGTTGTCCTCCAAACTGACTGGGGCGCAAGATGGATCTAACCTTAAACTGAAAGGAAAGGAGAGAAAGGTGAGGAACTTGGAGGCAGGGTCAAAGCCAAAATGTATCTAAGAAAACTGGGCTTCTTAATCACCACAGTGATTCTTCCTCCAGTGATGTTTCCTAAATTAACTAATGAGTTTTCCAATTCCATTACTCTGTGCCCTTAGAGAAGTCAGCACCTCTCTGGGCCTCAGTTTTCCAAACTATAAAATGAGAAAGCAGGACAATGGATTTCTAAAACTTCCAGTTCTGAAACCATATGAAAATAAATCAAATGCACAAATATTTACTGAGTATCTTGATGCAGTATATCTTCCAGGTAGTAACAATAGCACTTTTAAAGATTTATTTATTTATTTTAGAGAGAGAGAAAGAGAGAGAGCACAAGCGTAAAGAGCAGAGGGAGAGGGAGAGAGAATTTCAAGCAGACACTGTGAGTGCAGAGCCTGACGTGGGGCTGGAGCCCACGACCCTGAGATCGTGACCTGAGCTGAAACCAAGAGTCAGAGACTTAAATGCACCACCCAGGTGCCCCACAACAGCACTTTCATATCTCAAAGGTAGTGTGGTCAATTTGAGAGGATTTGGGGGTTCTTCCGCATGAGGAAGTCAGCATGGAAACCAAGGTAGACACATTCTCCACATTTTAAAGGATTTTAAATTGTGAATAGAAAAACAGGGAGTCAGGGAAGGATAGGAATAGGACAGGATCAAAAAGTACTGACTTTGAAGTCAGAAAAATCCAAGTTAAAAATATAGCACCTCTATTTATCAGAGGTATATTCTTGGGAAAATTACTTACTCCCCAATAAGCTATAACTTCCTCATCTGTAAACAGGGTAGGAAAACACACTCTGATGTGAAGTTTGAGTAAGATGATGTAAGTAAAGGGGCTAGAGCAGTTTTCCTCAGAGAGTGGATGCTCCATAAATAAGTTCCTTTTTTTCCCCTCGTGTGTGAATGCTCAGCACTGCTGTAACTGGGGTTTATGTGGGCCAATGCCCTTACAGGAATGAGCTAGTGTGGGTAAATACTACAGCTTGGAACAATAAACAAATCGAGGGACTTTCCTGGGGGAGAGGGAAATTAGAGGTAGGGCCAAGAGTCAGTCTTTTGATTAACGTCCCTCCTTTCTGTCTGATTTTAGACCTTGGACTGAAATCCCCATTTTCTAGCATCTGTTTTTACTTTCTGAGCTCTCAAAGGGAACTTTCTGAGCTCTCAGAGGCAATGGAATTTGGAACTCAGTAAGTACAATGTCAGTATTAGGGCAGAAGTTCCTTTTGGTGCTCATATGATAGTAAAACATGTAAATGAGTTCTCCTCCCCCTGCCCTCGCAAAAAAAAAAAAAAAAAAAAATTGCTAAATGGAATTTTCCCTCAGTGGAAGCTGGGATGGTTTATTTTCAGAAATTGAGCACTTCTGCTAAGTTAGCCAAGTCTTTCATTGTGATTCAGATTTCCTGAAGATGCCCATGGGTCACCTACCTGTTTTTCAACACAAGGGTCACAGTCTGACCATGGTCCATAATCTCCCAGGAGGCAGTTGATAGGACAGCGTTGCCAGTTACATTCCCTGGTCTCCGGCTTGTTGCAAAGCTGGTCACAAAAGTTATGCAGATAGTACTGATCAACCACTATTTTTCTGTAATAGTGAGGAGAAAGCTGTTTAGAATGAATATATTCACTGTGGTTCCAGCCCCATAAGAAAAATATCATTGAACATGAATCACAATGAATAAAAGGCAAGATTTTCATGGAAAATCAGGACGTTGGCATCTGTGCAGTTCTTACCACTTAATGGAAGTCGGGACTGGATTCATAATTTGTGGGGCCCAGGGCAAAATGAAAACAAGGGGCCCCTTATTAAAAAATTATTAAGAATTTTAAGACACTAATGGCAGAGCATTAAGCCAAGCAAGCATGGAATCCTTCTCAGTGTGGTCCTGTGTGACTGTGTAGGTCACACATCCATGAAGCTGGCCCTCAGGGAATTCCTGGAGGGGACTAGATGGAAAAGAGAAGAAAAAAGAAAGTTGCTGCAAATTCCTTAAAATATGACAACATAATTTGATAAGTATCATGATTGAGACAGAGTCAGAGTGCTGTGGGGCCAAAGATTCAAAGGGAAAATAATAGATACATCTTGAAAAATTGATGTGACTCCCCCAGGCATCAAAGGGAAGGGCATGTGGAAGGAAAGGCATATGCCAAGATTAGAGGCGGAGGAGCATGACATGTCCCTGGTGGAGCTTGTGGGATGGGCTTGGGCAGTGCTGGCTGAGAGGGACCGTATGGATTGTTGTGCTTTATTTGGTAGGCAGTGGAGAGCTACGGAGGGACTCTTGAGTGAAGGAGTCTGAAAAGCTTTAACATCCTTGGTGGATGGTTTATTGAGGAAGTCAGTTGGTGATTTTAATGAGACTCACAATGCGCATGTAAAAATCGTTTTCTAACATAGGTCTCTAAAAAGCTATAATAATTAAAACACATTAAATATATGCCTTTCTTCCCAAGTTATGTGAGCATCTCCATGGAATAGAAACATCTAACAGATTTAAAGAAACTGTGGGGGTAGGTAGTCTGAATCGGTGAGAAGACTGAATTATTAAATGTTATCAAGTAAACACAGTTTTCTTGCCTTCTCGTACTTGCCAACGATCAAGCTAATAGCTAATAGTGCTGCTCAATTGAGGTCCTGTTAGACTCAGTTTAATGAGTAGAAAATTCTCTATAATTAACTCACTAACTGTAGGCAAGTGGAGTTACACACTGATTGAAAAAAGCCTTGAGAAGTGATTCTTAGTAAGTTAAATAGTCAACAGAAGATATTGCACATATTCTTATTTAAATTTCTTTGACACTCCTTGATTTTACGAAGAGAACAAATGTAGACTTCATTTCAACCTTACGTGGAAAAGACTGCAAATTACAGCCAAATCAAATTCTATGATTTCTTACTTTGAGATACACACACACACACACACATATATTTCCCCTTGCACCTCATTGCTTAGTGTGGCATTTTTTATATTGCTAAGTCTGTGAGGTTTCCCATGGCACAAAGACAAGCTACATAGCTCACACCCACCTCTGTCTGCTCTGAGTTCCAGAATTGCAGCTTTTTGAGCAGGTAGACCACTGACCCCATGGGTAATGATCACAGAAACAGGGTTGGCACTTGTCAATCAGAGCACTCAGGAGGATGAAATACAAGATGGAGTGTCTGGCCATGCCTTGAAAGCCTCTAAGCCCTGAAGAGGAATGTTATACACATCAAATGCTTGTTGGGAGTAAAACTTTACAAGTCATTCTCAGTTACAAAATCAGATATGATGTTAGGAATCATTTGCATCTCCCTGCCTTCCTTAAGGCTAGTTAACACCTATAAATTTACATCCTCATGACTACAAATCCTACTTTTAAATATTTTTAGAGTGGATATTCCTAGAGTTACAACTTCCAGTTCTAGTACGTTTCTCCCAACTGTTGGTGATAGGCTGTAAGACAAAGTACTGTTGTATACATTTGTAGAATATTTCATTCCAAAATGGAAATTCTTAAATAATCTCATACTTTTCTTTTTTTAAAAAAAAGATTTATTTATTTGAGAGAGAGAGAGAGCATGCAAGTGGGGTGAGGAGCACAGAGGGAGGGAGAGGGGCAAGCAGACTCCATGCTGACATGGAGCCTATCACCAGGCTCCACGTGAGGCTCCATGTGAGGCTTGACCTCATGACCTGAGATCATGACCTGAGCCAAAATCTAGAGTTGGATGCTCAACTGACTGAGACACCCAGGCACCCTAATCTTACACTTTTCAAAACAACTGCTCATTTTGTGTGGGCAATACATTCAATTACATGGCATTTTTTCATAGTTTTCAGGGGCTGGGGAAGGAATTTCGAGCATTTTTCTGGAAGCTCTATTTAGTTTCCTGGTATCCTAGAAGCCTGCTAAAGAGAGAGTTCAATGCCCAACTATCTCCACCTATGGAGTCATAGAAGTTAGAGCTGAAATGAATCTTTGAAGTCTCCAAGTTAAACCCCCTCATTTTATGGATGAGGAAACTGGGGCTTAAGGAGGGGCAGTAATGTTGAGACTGCATGACAACTAAGTGCCCAGGACTCCTCATTCTTGGATGAGGTGCATCCCTTCATTGGATTTCTGATCACACTAATGATTGTGTTGCTGGAGTATCTAGATGCTTTGAACTCTACCACCCAGGCCACAAGAGCGCTTATCCAGATGTAGCTGAATGCCAGAGAAAACTTTGACCAGTGACTCCCCTCTGTGTGCTGTGGAGCCTTGAGGATCTGTGAGTTGTTGAAAGGAATTTGCAAAACAACCTCTGCCCACAGTGTTGCTATTTTGATCTTTATATCTCTAACAAAACATGCAACATGATTAAATATATACAGAAAATGATGCTGTAATAAATATAGTAGCTTTCATTTAAAGAGATAAAGTGCCATTCACTTAATTTTTTTTTTTTTAAGATTTATTTACTTATTTTAGAGTGGTGGGAGGGGCTGAGGGAGAGGGACAAGCAGACACGGGGCTGGATCCCACAACCCTGAGATCATGACCTGAGCTGAAACCAAGAGTTGGACACTTAACTGACCGAGGCACCCAGAAGGCCTGCCATTCACTTAATTTCTGTGCCTCAGTTTCATTATCTATAAAACAGCAATTACACTCTACCTTCTTCGTAAGACTTTTGTTAGGATTCAGTAAGAAAATTCATGCAAAGTGCTTAGAACAATCCTTGGCATGGAATCATCACTCAATAAAAATTAGTTTTACAAGTTAGTAATAACATTTAAGAGTGTTACAAATTTAATTGTAGCTTTTGCTCACGCATATTTCAAAATTAGGGGCTCCTCAATTGAAGCAAGGATCATGTGAAAGCCAAAAATATGTTTTGGTATTAAATAAGGCTATTCACATTCAAAACGATTTAGAAATATGGCTTTAGTTACTTTTCATCTTACAATTAAAATCAGATCTCTGACCATTTTATTTGAAATTGCAGTTTCCCACCAGTGTTTCCTATGCCCCTTCACTGCTTTATTTTTCTTTGTTATACATCCCCTCTTGATATATAAATTATTACTTAAGTTTACATAAGTATCTCCTCTTCCCTCTTTCCTTCTTTATTAGAATGTAAACATGGTGGTGCTTGATCTCTTTTGTCTGTTTTATTCATTTCAGCATTTAGACGAATGAGAGCAAGCATAACATATAATGAATAAATTTGAATTGAGTCTAGGAAATAGTTTAGAAATGGATTTTCATGAAATATGAGTATCATAATTTGAGTCCATAATTACAGCCACTTTTGTAATACTATTCTTAAAATTTCTGCCAAATTAAGGATATTTCATAGACTTTAGAAATGAACTTGTCTGTTTAATTGTCTTCCATTGTTTTAGCAAGACTGATAGTTTGTAGCGTAACTGCTTTATCTCAGCTTTGTTGTAATAGTTGATTGAAATAAAAAACTACACCTTTTGAGATTCTGATTTCTTTTTAAAACACTTGTAATTTAGTTAGTCCACCTCTTATTTCTTTGATAACGTTTATTGAGTTCTAAATTGTATCAAGATACACAAAGAAGAAAATTAAGATGACTTATAATGTAATCAACCAGAAAATTTCTGCTGACATTCAAAAGAAGTAAAAATAACACATGCCTATATTTGAAAATTTTAAACAGAACAGAAAGAAAAATATAAGGCTGGAGTTCTCTTCTACCTGTAACCAGAACCTCTTCCCACACATAATCACATAATCAGCATAATACACTTTGAAGATGTTTCTGTATTGAGAGATGCATATCTACTTCATCCTTTTAATGCCTGTATTGTTTTGTACCATATGGATGTATTACATTGGATTTAACTATTATCCTAATTTAAACATTTAGTATACACACACACTGCAATAAACATCTTTGTATTGTATCTTAGTATACTTTCGTTGTATATCCATGGGATCGGTGGGTGTGTTCCTAGCAGTAGATGGCTTAGTCAAATGACATGAAATTTAAAATACTAATAGGTATTGCCAAATTGCCCTACTGAAATATGGCTCCCTCAAATGTTTCAGAGGGTACGTTTCTGATTATATTTTAATGTGGTCATTTTATGTTTCATATTTGTGGTAAAAAAAAAAATACTTCAGCAAAAAAAAAAAAAATCTTCATTCAAACCAAGAGTATGAGATCAGATACAAAAATTATTTCTCTAATATGCTCAAACTTGACAGCATTTCTTCTTAATAAATCAGTAAAATTTTTGAACTTCCCTACAAACTCAGAGAAAAATGCTAGAATCAAAGCAACCAAAATCATTGACATATGACTGAATGTCCTTCAATTTAAAATGGAATTGACATACATTTGAGTATCCATTGTGAACTGCTAGGTATTGAGTGAGATACAAAGAATAGAATCTATTATCACTGTCTGGGAAGGGTAGACAGAAACTGAAGATTCTTCCCATGTTTTTTTATCCAAGCTTTTTTTGTGCAACTCATAGATAAGCTGCTACTTATCTATAAGCTGCTACTGCCCTGATCTATTTGAATCATAAAAATTAAAAGATCCCGCTGCACTTGCCTGCTGATTTTTGTTCACTGGTAAGTAACTCACCTTTCCTGGTTTTCCTGAGCAGCACAGAACCATAGGACAGTGAGACAAAGAGTGTCCAGACAGAATTTAGCCTGTAATCAGACAGAATAGTGTGTCTTTAACATCAGACCCAAACTCCAGATCGGGTGGTATTTCACTGGCTTCAGGGCTGGTTCAGGAGCTGAGGTTCCTGAACAATGTGAAGTTTCCCTGGTAACCAGCCACTAGACCAACCACCTCCCTACCCTCCAGCCCCCCAAATTGGGATCTTCTCATATAAGAACTGCTTCAACAAGGAAGCCTACACAGGAGAGGATGTTGTTGTTGTTGTTGTTCATTTATTTTTCTTATTAGATTTTGAAGAGATCGTTTTCTTCCAGAATAGTTCCTTCAATTGTAGAAAAAACAAATTCTTAAAGTATTTTGCTGAATCAGCATGTAGATGATTGGGGGAAGTTGAATTACAAGAGATTACCAGTTCTCAGTTTTCAGCAAACAGTATCTGTTTCCACTTCCAAGAGCTTGAAAAGCATAGATGGACTTTATTCCAGCTAACAGCAAAAACCTCAAGAACAGAACCCTTATAAAATTATTCTGATTTCTTCTCTGGCTATTCTTCTCCACCTATTCTGAGGCGATTTGGAAAATGCTATAAATTAAGATGGTAATGTCAAAGCTTCTTATTTGAGGAGATGCTAATAAAAGAACTAATTGGTATTGTCTCCTTTTATAACATTTGATTGTTACGAGGAAAAATCATTTTATGTTAAAAGGATAATTTTTGATCAAATAGTTATTTCTCTAATTTTGTTATTACCATGACCCTGCTATAATAGCAAATGTTTCCTTATTTATTAATTTTTAACATCTCTAGGCTTTTTGGAAATATCTACAATGACATGTGGGCATTTTACCCATTACCGTACAATTTTCATAGAAACATGGAACAAAATAGGAAGAATCTTCGGCCGGGGTGCCATCATGGAAGAGAAGCCATTGTGTAGCTCTCTTGGACTCTAAAAATCAGTAATCCCACCGAACCACTGAAGATGGCTTTGTGAGAATTTAGAGAATTCTAGTGTAGAGGGAAGTCCACCTCATGCTGATCTGTCACCTTCTGATATACTTGCCTCACAGGAACCATCCGTCTGTAAGGCAGTTCGGAGTAGCTTACCCGACAGTTCAGAGGGTGCTCTCGTTTGCCTCCAGCTGCAGGTTCTTCCTTTCCATCTCCTTGTACATTTTTTCAGTCTCTTTATTTCATATTTTTTTCTTCTACGCATGCCCCAGAGTCTCAAGAAATGATATTTACCTTTGCTAGGACAGGCTGGGGCATCCAGGCACATGACTCATCTTTTGGTTAAAGGGTATGTTTGCTTTACTTTTTAACTCTAGTTTAACTCAGAAAAACTTGATCTCAACAAGGTAGTTCCCTGGAAGGATAGTTCTTTAAGAAACATGAACCTTTAGTTCTTTTGAGATTTAAGCAAAATAGTTATTTCTTATTTTAAAAGAAAGGCAAATAAATGGCTATAATCTGAGTTATGTATTTTCATGCACGAAAGGGTAAGTTTGTTGGAAACATGATCCACAACTTTGAAATATTAAGATTATGAATGAAATCATTATATCAGTCACCTTTAAACAGAGTCTTTGCTGCAAGTGGGTGAAAAAACAATAGGTCCCTCCTCACAATGAAAACGGTTTACATGGTAATCCAAACAAGCTTTCCCCTTCCTATTGCTAACTAACACACAGCCCTACCCCAGAGATCTAACAATACCTAGAGTGTTGTCAAAATAAACACTCTGTGGAAACTCTGAATTTTGCAAATGATTACTTCAATCAGCAGTAACCCTGAAACTCTGAGTGAGATATTACACAGGGTCCTGAATTTTCAATGATTTTCCCATTGTAATAGGTATTGCTCTTGAAAAGAAAAGAAATCTCTGACTCCATTTAAAAAAAAATATATAGAATAAATTGCTTAAAATTGCCTTCCCCTTTAGGAATGCATCCCGTTAATTAAAATATGTATTGATTCTTTCTTTCTTTTTTTTTTTTTTTTGAGAGAGAGAAGGAGAAAGAGAGGGGTTGGGGGGCAGAGGGGGAGAGAGAGAGAATCTTAAGCAGGTTCTATGCCCAATGTAGGCCCTGAGATCATGATCTGAGCCAAAGTCAAGAGTCGGACACTTAACCGACTGAGCCACCCAAATGCCCCAAAAGATGTATTGATTCTTATTTTTTTCTGATTATAGAATATTTATTGAGGAAGATTTAGAAAATAAGGAAAAGTGTGAAGAGGAAGATTAAAATCATTTTTAATAACCAGACAAAAGTCACTCCAATATTTGGAGTAAATACTCCCAGTCATATATATATGTATGTGTGTTGTCTCTCTATGTAAGTACATTCATGCACAAGAACATACATACATATATAATTTTGTAAGTGACAGCACATATTTTTTAAAGATTTAAATGTACTGAAGAGATCACATTCCACAGTTTATAGAACCTTACCATCATTGGTCTGTGCAAGATCTTTTACTTATTTCATGATTTCCCCCCATGATCTTGTTTCTTTTCCCAGATTAGTTACCTGTGTTAATGTATTTGGTGGTGGTTCTTATATAGGATTATTTAGATATATGTGTATCCTTCAAAAACACAAAGTCTTATTTTCCATGTATATTTTTGTATTTTATAGAAATGGTACTTAGCTAAAAGTTTTATTTGATTTCTTACTTTTTTCATTCAACATTATACTTAGGAGCCTCATTCAAGATAAATCCACTGGAGCATAGACATTCATTGTATCAACCACATTTTACTTATCCACTCTCTTAGTGCCTACTTTTGTTGACTTTGACTCTCTGCAACTATAAGCACAAGGTACTTTTCATTGTGAATCTGGGAGAAAATTCCTAGAAGCTCCCAGGTACTCTTCAGAAAAACTATACACATTAACACTCTTAGTAGTATAGTCCAAGAGAGCAAAAATAAATATTCCTCAAACAACTTATATTTTCACCATGTAGTGGGAAATGATTATCTGAGCAGGTCTAAAGCTTCTTTGAAGTACAGCGGGGAGACCACTGCTCCAAGGTAACGTGCTTTAACATGCATGCTAGTAACTTACCCAAGACCAGGGTAAGTCAGAACCAGAGTACAGGTACCTGGTGCATAGTCTGTTTTTTTTCTCCTGTGCTGTGTTGAGACTTTAACGATTGAGATTTCAGGCTAAGAAGGAAAACAGAGTGGTGTGCCGTAGACCTCTGTTGAAGACACTTTGGGAGTGTGGTACAGGAGTTTCACCTTCAGTATCTGAGAAGATAAATAGAAGAAAAAAATATATGGTGACTGGGCAAGAAAATACATCATTTTAGTGTATACACTTCTTTTTCTAGTTGGTTCTTTGAGGCCCTAAAATTAAATACGTTTTTCCTATGGTCATGGTATTTGGAGCAAAGAGCAAATTCTAGCAGTCCTAACCTAGAGAGATAAAAGTCAGAAGCCAATAGGATGAGCCTAAGTAGGTTTGTTAAGTAACATGGGCTATGAGGAGGACAGAGAAATGAGAAGGTCATGTGCCATGGTGCAGGAAAAACACAGGTGGTGAGAGTTAAATGTGGCATGGAGGAATTCTTGAGATGGAATGCAAATGTCTGTGATTCAAATCCTAGAACTGACCTGGCATCAACTGAGAAACTAGGATCTTTTCAATGATGTATATGGGTTCTCCATCTTGAGTCTCTATGGATGGCTAAATGACACATCCCACTCGAGGTCTTTTTCTAGAGCGGTGATTGGCAAACTACAGCCAGGGGGCAAATCTAGCTTGCTACCTGTTTTGCAAATAAAGTTTTATTGGAATAAAATCACACCATTAGTCATTGTTTATAGCTTCTTTTGCACTACAACAGTAGAGGTGAGTTGTTGCAAAAGAGACTATGTAGCCTGCAAAGCCTGAAGTATTTACTATGTGGCCCTTTACAGAAAAAAGTCTTCTGAACCCTGAAACCCAGAGGGAGAGCTTTCTGGTCTGATCAATGCAACAACAGTGTCCAATTGGCTTTGAGAAGTAGAAGTAGAAATAGTTTTCTTTTTTTTTAACTCACGAATGGGTGATTGTTCTAGCGCTACGAACTGAATGTGTGCAGTGATGCTCAGGTATGTCTCTGTGCGAGAATACAAGTGCTCTCTAAATGATACTTGGACACATGCTGCTGAGAAACAAAGCATACTATGAAATTCGCCAGCCGAACTGTTTCAGCCACCGCAGGCCTTCTAAAGTGTTGGCAGGTGACACAGAATACCTTTTTCAATTAAATGCTCTATATCTGTATAAAGCAGAAAGTTGCTTGTGAGCTTAACTGTGTAGACTGACCAGCAGAAAAAGCCTCTATTGTAGAGGAACAGAAGAGTGTAGAGGAAATTAGAGCCAGGACATGGAAAGTTAAAATGGAGTAATTATAATTTTTCCACAAGGAGAATATGTATTCTGTTAAAAATCTTTATTCCTTTCTTAATGATGATAGATTCACAGCCAAATGATATTTTCTGCCAAGAAAATAACCCCAAAACATAAGATAATGAACAGTGGAAGCTGCTGACTATCTGAGGGCTTTTTCATATGCTAAGTACTCACATGCCAACTTATCATTACAGGAAAAATACTATAATTTCTCATTAGAGCCAAGGCTAATGACCCCATCTATTTTCCTGGCCCTTTCGAGTGTACTTTGTCAGTCAATGTGTGAGTAGGTCAAGTAAAATTACAAATTGAATTATTTCACTCAGAGAATCAGAGATCAAAACTCTCAAATGGAGGAAAGAGAAGTTTGCTTTGGACCTCAGGCTACCACCTTCTTTTTGTCTTTTCCTTTACTACTAAAATTATTTCAGGGATAGTCTAAATAGACTATATTTAATTTCTTAATGGCTATTCTTCATTAACATCACTCTTTGCAATCGGAGTTACAAATACAACAGCCTACACCAGTTGTTCTCTCAGTGACCACCAGGAACTTCCTAACTGTCAAACTGAAGGACCACCTGCTTCAATCTGCTATTGACTTCTGGGATATCTTACGATCCATGTTTTTCTCAGGAAATTCCTCTCTTTCTTCTTAGGATTCTCTTCTTACTCCTCTCTGGAATTCTATCCTCAGCCTCTTTTCTTTCATCAGATTTTTCTGATGAAAGGGCTTATCCTTTACCTTTTTGTCGATTGCTTCCTAGCCCACCAGTCTCTGTACACTTGACCCTTGAACGACATGGGAATTAGGTGTGCGGATCTCCCATGCAGTCAAAAGTCCATGTATAACTTCTGAGTCCCTAAGCTTAACTACTAAGAGCCTACTGTTGACTGGAAGCCTTACTGATAACACCAAAACTCAATGAACACGTATTTTGTATGTTATATGTATTATATACTGTATTCTTACAATGAAGTAAGCTAGAGAAAAAATGTTATTAACAAAATCATAAGGAAGAGAAAGTACATTTACAGTACTGTACTGTAAAAAATCCGCGTATAATGGACCCATGCAGTTCAAACCCATGCTGTTTAAGGGTTAACTATACTCACATGTTCACTAATAGTATCCAAAATCCAAATAGAACACGACATCATAGCAATGGCATCCTTTCGCCCCAACTTCCTGTATTCTACTAGATGCTAAATCCCATGCTGTGCTCTCTGAAGTATCACTTGTCTATGCACTTTCATCTTTTCTATCTCTTCCCCATGTCTGTAGCTATAGCTCCACTTTTAGCCCCGAGGAACTCACAACTAGAAGATCCCTTCAGTGGCTTAAGTGGTGCTATCATTCCTCCTAAACTACTTTTCCTGGTTAGTCATTCTAGAGCTCACCTCTCAGTGGCACAACTCTACTCAAAATGTCAATGCTGCTCTTTTCTGAAGACCACCGAATTAGGAACAGAGTCCTAATGCCTAATATTTGAAACCCTGAACAATTTGATTCCGTATTACCCCTTTAGACTTATTTTCTCTCCTCCTTTTGCATACTCCATTAGCCAGTCAAATTGGACAATTTGCTCAAAATGGGCTATAGCATCTCCTGACATTGTTCTTCTTTCTTGAAACTTTTTCTTCCCCAATTTCGTATTCTGAAATATTGTGTATTATGTATCTGTTCTTCAAGGCCCATTCCAAATGTGTTTCCTTCTTAAACCTTTCTGTATTTCACACTTTCAATCTTATGATCAGAAACTACATGATTCCTCCATCCTTTAAGCTTACATAGCTCTTTTTTTACCTCTTGTATGGAAGGTATTATTGCCAGGCATTATGATAATTTGTTTGCTGTATTACCACCTACTGTCTCTTACTCCATATGATATGTTCGAATTTCCTTAATAACAGGGCCTGAATAATATATTCAGTTTATAACTGAGTAAAAAAGAAGTTAAATAAATTTTGATCAAATTGAGTTGTCTACACACAATGAATTTGCAAGAAAATTGCTGAATTTTACATTATGTCTATACATACATGCCCTTAGCTAAAATTCCACTATGCAGGTTCTCATTGATCTGGCTTAAGAGGCAACAATCTTTTTTATAGCAGAAGGCTTCAAAAATTGTTTTTACTTACATACTTACTGACTTGTTGAGCAATGCATAATGATGATATTAAATTGAATAAACCCTTTGGCGATTCTTTGGAATGCAAAGAAAATGAACTGCTACTTAGACTCTTAATTGAAAACTGGCTTAATATAGATAGGAATAGAAATATAGTTTGAGATAAAACAAGTCAAACCTCTGCAAGTATTTTTGTCCCTCCTAGGGTTATAGAGAAATCTGGATTCAATTTTAATTCAGGGTTTTGGGGGAAAAGGCAAGAAAAAAAGGTGACTGAGGTCAAAGGAGTCTTGTCCGAACTCTCGAATTGGCTTCCCAGTTTGCTCTGTGACCTACAGTTGTCCCATGCATCTTGAACACTGTTTCCAAGTTTTCTGTCTTTATCTGTTCTGGCTGCTGAAACAAAAATGCCATGGACTGAGTGGCTATCAACAACAGAGATTTATTATTCACAGTTGTGGAGGCTGGGAAGTCCAAGGTCAGGGTGCTGGCAGATGTGCAGTCTGGCGAGGGCCCACTTCCTGGTTCATAGATGGCCGTCTTCATGTTATAATTTCACATGGCAGAAGGAGCAAGAGAGCTTGCCCTTTTAAGGCACTAATCCCATTCATCGGGCTCCATTCTTGTAGCCTAATCGTCACCCAAATCCCCACCTCCAAATACCATCACACTGGGGATTGGGTTTCACCATATGAATTTGGGGGGATGTAAACATTCACTCTAAAGCTCCACCATGATGAAAATAACTATCTAGTATTTGGGTAGCATTTTATGGCTTGCAAAGCACTTCTCAGAGTGCCATAGGAGCAGTGATATCTATTGACCCATTCTGATCAATACTTAAATATTCTCCTAGCACCTGTTACACACCAGCCATTATGTTGGGACTTACAGAGAAAAAGATGAATAAGTTTGGTTAGTTTTTCAAGAACTTTAGTTAAAAGATATTAATAGTTGGATGGAAAAAACGAATATGAGAAGTACTGAAAATTATAAGGAGCTTATCCCAGAAATCATAACCTCTCTTGTGCATGCAACCACTTATTCTCTTTTCTTTAGCCCACATTTATTATAATTACCATTATCATTATTTAGAGCCTTTTGTTCACTCGTTCAGCAAAAATTTACTGTTAAGGCACTCTTCTAGGTGCTGGACAGGGAAAAAAATCCTGCCTTCATGGAATTTATAATCTATTGGGCAGAAGAGAGAGAAAACAAACTAAATGAGCAAATAATGTAGGTTTTTTTAAGCAGCATTTCTTTAATATTTATTAAAATATTATATCCTTCTAAAAATGCAGGTCCTTCTGTCCCTATGCTTTCTTAGAGGAAATCTGCCCAGCCCTGTCTCAGAAAATCTAATCCTGTAGGACTTGCTGCTGGTCTCATGATTCCGCCTCTTGGGCAAGGCTGATGGGCCAGGATGGGGCAGTAGTCAATTGGATTTTATGTGCCCAGGTTACCGATGGGAACTCCAGTGAGACATAATGTGAACCTTACTTCAGCCATATGCGAGGAGAAGCAGAGAACACCTCTATGCAGGGGGACAGAAGAATGAAGTGGGGACTTGAAGAAGTGTGCCCAGAGAGTATAAATGTTGTCCCTGCTGAGGTTTAGCTACACTTCCTTCCCTTGAATTCCACAAGGTACACCTGCTCCCTTTCCGTAGCCCCTAGCAGCCATTTTTCTACTCTCTGCTTCTAAGAGTTTGACTTTTTCTTTTTACTCCACATAAGTGATACCATGCAGTATTTGTCTTTATCTGGCTTATTTCACTTAGCATAATGCCATCAAGTTTCATACACGTTGTCACAAATGACAGGATTTCCTTCTTTCTCATGGCTGAATAATATTTCATCACACACAGAGACAGACCCCACTTTATTCATTTATCTGTTGATGGACACAAGTTGTTTCCATATGTTCACTATTGTGAATAATGCTGCAAAGAATATGGGGGTGGAGATATCTCTTCAAGATTCTGTTTTTGTTTCCTTTGGATATATAACCAATAGTGGAATTACTGGATCATATGGTAGTTCTACTTTTAATTTTTTGAGGAAGCTCCATACTGTTCTCCACTCTCGTTTACATTCCCACCAACAGTGCATGAGGCCTCCCTCTTCTCCACATCTTTGCCAACACCTGCCATCTCTCATCTATTTGATAATAGCCATTCTGACAGGTGTGAGCTCATTGTGGTTTGGGTTTGCATTTCCCTGATGTTGAGTGATGCTGAGCACCTTTTCATGTGTGTGTTGGCCATTTGCACAGCCCTCATTTTTATGCAGGTAAAGTATCATTAATAAAGGAGAACCTAGGTCTCTGGGTACATTAGCAATTAGCCAAGTTGATGCAACAAATAAATGGAGCACTGGGTGTTATGCACAAACAATGAATCATGGAACACTTCATCTAAAACTAATGATGTAATGTATGGGGATTAACATAAGAATAAAATAAATAAATAAAACAAACAAACAAACAAACAAACAAAACAAATAAATGGTAAAAGGGGAATTAGAGGTCTTCTGCTCTCCAGTGGAACTTGTTTCACTTCGTTTTTTATTAGCTTTCAGTACTCCCATGACACCCCAAACCATTCTGTTATACTTATTTTACTTTAATAGACTTGCTAATGTTTTGAGTGTCATCAGAAAAAAAGCCTTTTTATAAACTAGATCTAAAAAAAGAGCAAGGATCTAATAAGCATTCTTGGCAGTTTAATTTTAATATTTAAAATATTTTATTTTATTAATGTAATCTATTTATATTGTTAAAAAAACAGGATTCAAAGTTTTAAGGCAGCAAAACAATGCTACTACTTTACTCTTTCCTACTTCCTTGTCTTCTCTCCAGGACCAGTCACTTTCAAATTAGAGCTGGTTTGTTTTTCTTTTCTCTTCTTCTCTTTTTTGTTTTTTATCTTTGTATTTCTTAGTACTCGTACCCATATAACTCCATTTATCCCAGTCCCAGGTCTCTTTGTTATAGTTTTCATGTAAACTCCGTAATACACTGTTATAATTTTTGCTGTTAACTATGCATTCATAAGAGGGATAACATTGCCCTCAAGAGGATGAAAATTGATTGTTGGTGGGGGTGGTGAAAAATTCTTAGATATTACGATAGTCTGTAGCCCTGTAAAGGTTGACCCCACCCAATAGAACCTTATTCCTTAGAATTTAACTTCTCTCATTGGGTTTTTTGGGAATCATGTAAGCAGCACTGACATCAAGTTTATGGAAGAGATACAGAATGTATACAAGATCAGTGCTAAAATCCATGGTGAGCAGGTGACTTCTTTTCTTTGTTTGCTCTGCCTTGAGGCATATTGAAAGAGGAGGCATAATCATGAGATGTTGTTTATGTGAGATCCTCAGTGTTTTTATCTGTGACTTAGGCCTTGAGAATGAAATAAAAATAGTTTATACTTTTTATTCAATTCTATAAGTTATTCAGCCTATTAAGTGCTGAAAAGAAAAAATGTTGACAATATACAAATGCATATCTAGCAGTTATTTAACAGTTATTTTCTCATATCAAGCGAAAGCTAAAGGTTGAGTTCACTAAAAATAATTTTTAAGCAATTTAATTTTTAAACTACAGCCAACTCTTGAACAACATAGGTTTGAACTACATGAGTCCACTTATATGCAAATTTTTTTTGATAAGTACAGTACAGTACTACAAATGTATTTTCTCTTCCTTATGATTTTCTTAATAACATTTCCTCTTCTCTAGTTTACTTTATTGTAAGAATATAGTATATAATACATATACAAAATATCTGTTAATCAAATATTTATGTTATTGGTAAGGTTTCTGGTCAATGATAGGCTACTAGTAGTTAATTTTAGGGGAATCAAAAGTTCTCCATGGATTTTTTACTGTGCAGGGGGTCGACACCCTTGACCCTTGCACTGTTCAAGGGTCAAGTGTAAATTACTTTAAACAAAAAAAAGTTTCAAAACCTCTTATTACTGTGTATTGTGTATGTTGCTAATTTGCATATTAATTTCATACATTATAATTTATAGAACTAACTTACATTAAAATTTACTGTGCAGTCACACAGTTATGAAGTTGTTACATGACACTAGCTTTTTTACTTTTAACTTTTTAACTTTTAAAAGTGTAGTCATTCTGAAACCTGCCTTGAGTAAAAAGAGTAAACTTTGTATTTTTTTCTTTTTATGTATAAAGTACAGATATGCATACAACATATAAGCAGGTATACCATATATCATGGGTATTAAAATTTGATTGCAGGAGATGAGTGATTCGGAAAAAAAAAAGTCAAAAAATTTTCTTAGGGAGTGATAATGAAAAAAAGGTTGTAAAACGGACTTAAACTGTCATACGCATTTCAAAGAAGTTAAAAGGAAAAAATAATTGCTTCTTTATGTATATCGACAATTTTATCATTTCTAATCTTCGATCTGTATGTAAGATTTGATTTTCCAGGCCTAGTGTTTCCTGCTGGAGAAGATGGGGAGGTGGTTGCTTGTCTTGAGTGAGGTAACTTGATGCCTCCAAGTCCTTTGCCTTACAGGGTCCTACAGGTTAAAAATGACTCTTTTAGTAATCACCCCATGTGCCCTTAAGCATATAGCTTACTCTGTTCTAAGTCCAACTGCTTTCTGTCTCCCAAAGTTATTGCAATATGATGTCTACTGACGTCTCTGTTCTTCTTGTCCTTTTGGATTTACAACATTTTCTTTCTTTCGTGTTATAATGCAGATCAATGAAATAAGTTTATATGGCCAATTGCTATGTTCAGTAGAAATTCATGTAGCTTCCTAGGTGGGAATAAATATAATCTTTTAACCATATTCATTTAACCAGACACTTTCCCTATCCTCCTCCCCATCTTAAAAAATTTTAACATGCATAAATCCTTTTGAATTTCTTCTGTAAATTAAGTTTCCCAATCTGTTTTGATAACAGATATAAAGAATACAATTCATGAGACTGTGAGGGAAAGATTTATATTCAGCTCGAAGTTGAACTTGCCTGGGGGATACTATTATGATAAACAAATGCTACGGTTTTATGGTTTCTCCTAAAGCTGACATTTAGGGATTAACAGGTATTGTTACCCCACTGGGCACTGGGGAGATACATGTCAGAGGAGGCAGGAAAACAAAGAGGGTAGCAGAGAAGTAGTTACAAAACTGTGATGATTTCATTATTCTACAAGGACCAGACGGTTGAATGAAACTGTGCTTGAATAAAAGTGCTTTTTCTGCTCTTCTTTCCAGTGATACTAGAGGAAATCAGTGGGGGACAACAATTACAAAATAGACTGGGTGGGTGAGCAATCCCCCAGTGCTAGATCACCAAGCAAAACCCTCAAGATAGTGTGCACATAGCCCGACCCTGCAGGAAAAGAGACCTCAAAATACCTTTTACTGACACCATAGAATATGCCTAATTGACCTTTTGAGTGATTGCATTGGCTCTCTTTTCTAATAGGCGAGGTGAAGCAGTCTATTTGAATAAAAACAGTGTTGTCTCAGCTTAGAAGTATGAAAGAGCACAAAGATAAATCCCATTATAGGAATTTCAGTTTATCCAGTCTACTCTTTTTTTAAACCAATTTATTGAAGCATGATTGACATACAAAACGTTGTATGTATTTAATGTTTACAACTTGATGAGTTTGGAAGTAAGTATACACCTGTGGTGAAACTATCACCACAATCTATGCCATAAACATTCCCATCACATCCAAAAGCTTCTTCCCACACTCATTATTATTTCATGTGTGTGATAATAACACAGTTCTACCCTCTTAGCAAAATTTTAAGTATAGAATACAGTATTGTTCACTACGGCATTATGCTGTAGAATCTGTAGAACAGACCTCGAGGATTTATTCATCTTGTATAACTGAACCTTTGTACCCTTTGACTAAGAGCTGCCCATTACCCCCTTCCCTCAGTCCCTGACAACTACCATTCTACTCTGTTTCTATGAGTTTGTATCCAGTCTACTGTTGATCCAATACAGTTACCAAATTTAGAAGCAATTGTTATAGTGCTTTCATTTAGTACACAGTTTATATTATTCATATTTCAATATTATTGTTTCAATATTATTCTTTATTGTTTTTTTTTTTTTCTCTCCAGTACAGAATCCAGCCCAGGATCACATGTTTTGTTTAGTCATCATTGTCTCCCTTGATACAAGAACAGATTTCTGAATTTTTTTTTTTTAAGATTTTATTTATTTATTTGAGAGAAAGAATGAGAGAGAGAGAGAACATGAGAGGAGGGGGGAGGGTCAGAGGGAGAAGCAGACTCCCTGCTGAGCAGGGAGCCCAATGGGGGACTCGATCCTGGGACTCCAGGATCATGACCTGAGCCGAAGGCAGTGGCTTAACCAACTGAGCCACCCAGGCGCCCAGATTTCTGAATTTTCATTGTCATTAGTGGCATTGACAATTTTGAAGAATAAAGGACAGCTACTTTTAGAATATTCATCACTTTGGGTTTGTCTGACAATGTCACATCTAAAGATGACATCAGTTGGTTTTTGAATCTCAAATCATCATTGCATTTCGAGAATAAGTGCATTTTGGGAATACCTGCATTTGATTTGCTAGTATGTATTTAGGATTTTTGTCTCTACGTTCATGAGAAAGATAAGCTTGTAATTTTTGTTTCTTTAAATATATTTGTCAAATTTTAGTGTTAAGCTTAGGTTGGCCATATTAAACAAGTTGTTTGCCCTTTTTCTTTATTGTGGAAGAGTTTGTTTAAGATTGATGTTATTTTTAAATATTTGCCAGTAAGTCCATATGGATCTGAGTTTTTGAGGAGTAAAATATTTAATAAAATATACAATCAATTTAATAGAAATAGGACTTTATAGGCTATTTATTTCTTTAATTGTGTCATTTTTGCTAAGTTTTTTTTTCTAGTAATTTGTCCAGTTCTCTTTTTTCTTCTTTTTTTCACAAAGTTTCTCAAAGTATGCTTCTAAGGTATTTTAGATTCTGTAGCCTTTTTAGTGATATCTTTTTAAATTATTCCTGATACTAAAATTTTTATAACTAATAATTATTCTCTGTGTCTTAAGTTCTCAGTTTTATTATTTTTTCAAAGCTCTAATTCTTGGTCTGTTGATTTTCTCTTTAGCATGTTTGTTTTCTGTTTTATTGATTTTTACTCTTAACTTTATAATTTTCTTTTCATTTAGTTTAGGTTTAATTTTTTAAAAATGTTTAATAAACTTATATCACTTGTCTTTAGCCTTTTCCCCCTTAACACATACATTTTAAAGTTTTTAAATTTCCCTTTAAACACTGATTTCACTTTATTTTATAAGATTTAATATGTTGCATTTCTTATTCAAATGAATATATTTTCTGATTTCTATTTTTATTATGTCTTTGATCCATAGATAATCTAGAAGTGTATTACTTAGTTTCCAAATATTTTATTATTATTTTTCCTATTAAAAATTTATTTTCTTCTTTATGTTCAGAAACAAAGAAGTGACCTTGTCCACCCCCCCCCCCCCCGGGCCTCCTCTTGAAGGAAAAGGGAGTCAGGGTGTGTGTGGGCCGTGGCTGTTAGTATGAGGTCGCATGTGGGAGTTCTTTCTCCTTCCTTTCCCTACAGTCACTCTTCTTTTCAGAATCCCCCTCCAAAAAATATAGGTTTGGACACAGCTTGCCACCCACTGGGGTATTGGGGAGGCACAGCTGGAGACAAAATGTAATGCCCACATTCAAGAGGAGATGATTCAGTGCATGTCTGGAGGTGACTAGCGAGGGAGGGAGGGAGGTTGGCTGAGGAAGCTGCTAAGTGGAAGGAGGGCAGAGAGGCTGGGATCCTCCCTTTCCCAGCACCCCCCCATCCCCCTTCCTTGCAGCCCCCTTCTATCATAACTGATCCTCACAGTCCTCGTCCTTTATCCCCTTCAGCCACAGTTGGCCAAAGTCCTCAAACACGGTATCACCATCTGTGGCATAGTTGGTGTACTTAGGGGCATCTGTTTTAGAAGCAGCTGTCTGGGGCCCGGGAACAGTGATATGGTTGTGGGGCTTGGGGTGCATAAGAACAAAAGGCAGCTCCACGGAGACATCCCCACCATGAGACACTACCAGCTTCACCTAGACCTTGTAGGACATCAGGATTCCCAGCACCTCCTTGTTGGCACCCTCCTTCACAATGGTGCTGGAAGCCAGGTTGGTGTCCTTGTGCTTGAGCTTCCCATCGAGGGCAAGACCATGCTACTTCCGGTTGTCACTGAGCAGCAGGGTGAGTGTGTACACCTTCAGAATGGGGAACTGGGTGATACTTGGTCATTTTTTTCTATCTGAGCCACAGGACACTTATACTGGGCAGCTGAAGAGGCAGATGTTGGCATGTTGTCTCACAGAGACTTTGATCTTCTTGACGGTCTGGGTGGAGGTGTTGGTGATGTGGACATTGACACTGAGGGGCTCCCCATGATAGTTCAGCTCCTTGTCCAGGGAAGTCTCAAGGTGCAGGGACTGGTCAGAAATGAAGCGGTGGGTGGTTTCTGCTGAAGGCTGGGGTCTGGTTTCTCTGGGGCAAATTTCACCTTTCAGATCACCAGATGCATGGAGCTCTGTGGCTTTTCTCTTCTAGTGATTTGGCAGAGAAGACTCGAATCTCAACGTCTGCTCCACAGGCCTACCCTGTGTCCTCTGGGCCTGGCTGCAGTGTGACGGAGCAGGGCAGATTCTGGGGTATTATTATATCCAGGTCCTCATGGCCATAGCGGAAAGTGCAGGTGAGGGTCGCAAACACTTTGCGGTCCTTTAAGTAGTCAGGGTCCACAAGCCCCATGCCATCCACAGGGTCCACTTTGTCCTGGTGGTCTACAAAGTCCCACTTGCCAAAGTACACCTTGAGCTTGCAGTTGGGGCTCGAATTCTTGAAGACCCTAGTGCCTGCGTTCCCTTCATGGTGCACACGCCCGCTGCCCTGCCGGGTTGCTGCTGGCTGGCAGCCTCCCATCTTGTGGCCAGGTCCCTGCTCCTCCCCACACCACTGCGCATGTGCGCCCTCTGCTTCCAGCTATTTTAGAATACTTATGCATAGCTAAATTCCACTGCTGTTTGGGATTATATTTATATATCTCCATCCTTCTAAACCATTGAGACTTATATTATGGCTCAATATATGATTATTTGTATGGTAAATATTTCGCATGCCCTTGAAAATGTGTATGAAGAAGTTTTGTAGTCTTTTATCTATTTCAATTAGGCCAAATTTATTAAGAGTGTCCTTCCAATCTTCTGTGTCTTTACTGATTTTTAGTTGCTTGTTCTATCAGTTACTGTTGAGAAGTGCATTAAAATCTTCCAAGGACATTACCCATTCCTTGAGTTCTGGCTATGTTCAACATCCTCCTAGCCTTTGTCCCGCAGAGAACTGTGAAGTAGAAAAAAAGCTCTGATCTGCTGGTTTTTGTTAGGACTCTGGCCCACAGCACTCATATATCAGAAAATTCCTTAAAAGGAAAAGTGGCAGAGAATTTCTCTTACTACAGTGGATTTTTCTTTTCTCGGGTTACTTTGTTGCTAAAGTATTTCTTGCCCTTATTATTCTTTTTAATTTCAGCATTTAGAGTTGCTTTTCTAGGAGGTTTGGTTTGACAGAAAGTACTCTGCCAGAGAGAGAATCAAAGTCACAGATTCATAGTTTCTGATTGGTAAAGTAACATCTGTGTTTTGTAGAGATTTGGAAAGTCGGAAAAGTAAAAAGAGAAAATAAAAGATCTTCCAACATTTTCATCTGGCTACTTCCTAGTCATCTTTCTGTTTTCTGACCTAATTAACTTCTTCAGAGTCTAATCAACCTTCATTTATATTCAATTAGATGCTAGTCATAGCACCTTGGTTTTTTGTGTTTACACTTTTTTCACAATGTGTTATTATAGATTTATTTTTGTATTTATTTTAGTAGCATTTGTCTCTTTCACTAGATTATTAGTTCTAGTGTGGCATGGACCATGTCTGCTACTCTCTGTAAACATAGTATCTATTATAGCCTATTTGATATTTATAAAATGTGCTTTTTGAGCAGTAATTTCTTTCTTGTATGTATATATGTGTGTATTTTCAATTAATATTCTATTATGCATATAATCTTTATATGCATTTTTCCATTTTCTGTGTTTTAAAAATTCATTTGACAACATATCATAAACATTTCTCCGTATGAAGATTGTCTTCTAAGACTAGCTCAGTCACCAATTATTTGAAGTCTGGCATGTCAATTAACATTTCTAGGGCTCAGTTTCCTCATCTGTAAAATAAGGAAATGATAATTGCTCTACTCATTCGGAGAATTGTCAAAAGTAAATAAGCCCACAGATCTGCAGGAAATTATGGCATAAAAGGTACTGAGCATGAAATGGTTAAGCAATGAGGGATTAAATTGTTGCTACCATTGTTGCTTGGTTGATTGTCTACAAAAAGACCACTGGGACCATCTATGATGTGACAGACCCATGTTCACCTCAGATCTCTAAGGAAGATGTAATGCTTTCTCTTGACCACATAGACAGAGAAGCTCTTCACATGTGGAATGTTTACATCATGACAGAGGGATGAGTGTCGTAGAACAATTAGGTAAGAAAACAACATAGAGCTAAAACAAGATGCAGCTATTTCTATTACAGAAAAGTAGGCAATTAGCTTTTTGTAGAGCACTTTAGAGGGAGGCAAACATCTGCAGAAATGTAATAAACAGTTGCTTCTAAGTAAGTGCATGAGCAAAAAGAAATAATTGCAGTTATTAAATAAATAAGGGATGAGAAGGGAAAAAAGCTCTCCTGTCTTAGAAGATTTGAAAGAAAATCACTGTGAGACAAATCCAGATGAGATCAGATCATTTTTTCTAGCTATGCTGGGTTATCAGCAGGTGATATGAGAACCTTATCAATGTATACTTTTCCAGTTTAGTTAATTCTTTCATGAAATTCATTTATTTTTCTCTTTTGGTTATCATTAACATAAGGCAGCATTATCACTACTGTATATTGCTTCAATCGTTACCACAAATATTTCTGTTTTCTTGATAAAGTCTTGAGATTAAATGAAAACCTTCAAGTATTGCTATATGTGATACCTGGATGAGTAGGCTCTGCCTAGCCATTAGTCAAGGTTTTGGTAGCCAGAGTTTGCAAAACTAGGTGAACTGTATCACCTATGTAATGCTCTCTCTCAAGAATGATCCTTCCCAGGTAAACTTTGTATTATTTATTTTGAGAAATAAAGGTAAAAAAAAAAAAAACCACTGTGTAATTGCAAGGTATCAATATAGAAACACTCCAGAGTAATAGATTCTTTGTCTCCATAATAGAAATTCCACTTTCCCTTAATTTTCTCTGGGGTGGGGGGGAATTTCAGTATTTTCCCAAGAGTGAAACTTTGTAATTCTAAGTTTCTTTTGTTTGGAAAATGTTGCATTACTCTGGAACTAGAATCATTTCATCAGAGAATTTGGCAATAAATATATCTCCCAAATGCTTGTTCTTTTAAATTCTATCTGGCAAAGTGGCCATTTAATCAACAGAGTAAGAAAATAGAGATTTAGTCTAGAGCTTAATTGGACTAGGACTGAGTGTAGAAACTAGAAGAAGCTGAAAGATTCATTAGTCTGTGGTTTCTCCAATTTTATAAGTGATTATTAGTGACTAATGAAGCAATCTTCTACCTCCTCCATACCATTCGTGGAAAAAGAAGCACAGAAAATCCTCTGCTTTGACATTGCTGTACTAAGGTGATTCCATTTGTTAAAGATGCCAAGTGAATACAATTACTCCTGTTCATTAATTACTAGTTAAATCAGCTTTATTACCATGAGAAACTTGGAAAGTTATGAGAACTCAAGAATGCCAAGGTAGTAAAATATAGAAGCACATTTGCAATTGTGAATTATTCAGAACTCAAGATAGACAATTTATTACTACTTGTTGCTATAATAAATCCTCACTAATGGAACTGTATTAATTTGGAGTTTGGGATGATTTGGAGTCTTGGCTGAGGTCTGTCCTTTTATTCATTACAAAGACAGGGTTTGGAAAGCAAGTTAGTAGTCAAGCAATAAGGACAATATGTATTTTTAAAATCTAGGCTCTCTGCTGCCCTTCTTTATTAATAAATAATAAATGCCATTATTACATTTTTTGACCCAGTAAAAGAGGAAGATGCAAAAGCAGGTCTTGTCACACGTGACACGGTAGTAATAAAACCCTTAGACCACTGGAAAAAAGAGGAGAAGAAGAGATGAAAAGTGTAAGGAAGTAATGGGCAAGAGATAGTCATGAGTAGTGGTGTGCTGGTAAATGTTTAACAATTGTAGCATTTGTCAGTTTCTGTTGTGTAAATACTCACATTATGGACAATTTCAGGCTATGAATCTGATATTATTGGGTGCAGAGTTAGAAAGAAAATATACATAAGTAACTTCAAGGGTATAGGTATTAGTAAAGTCCATTTTATTAGTAAACTGCTAATAAAATTAGTAAAAATGTATTAAGATCATGAGGATGTGATGATTTGGAGTATTTATTACCTTTGTTTTTAATTAACTTAAATGCAAGTTAATATAATTTAATTTAAGATAAAGTCTGTGTTTAACAACTAGCTGGCAACCTTTCTGAACTTTCATGGGCTGGGATAAATAAGCTGGCTTGAGTACACCACTAAATCTTCTTACCACTCTCTCTCCCAGAGTTGGAAACCTAGGGGACAGCAAAACATATCCAAATAAATTGTGGGGAATCCAAAAATACTGGGCCTTGAACTCTGATGCCCTGGACTGAAAAGATTACAAAGCTTGTAGAGAAGCCCTGGATTCAGAATGGTGTCACAAACAATATGGCGGGTGAACAAGAAAGCAGCAATGTTGGAGGAAGTAAATGGGCTAGGGATAATTTTACCAGTTGTGGGAAGCCTATTTGTGGTCTCCACAGCTCTTGTGTGCCTAGAAAGAGTAAGAAGATATTAAGAAAACTGATGGAACAGAAAAGGCCTTGAGTAAATGCTATGACAAGGAACACACATTTCATACTGGGTATCTGCATAAAGCCTTAAAAGACCAAATGGAAAGACTAGTTCAAAATGAATACCAGTGGTAGACGCTGAGCAAGTCAGTACGACAAAGCCCATCACGGCGGTAGCCAGCATGGTGTGAAATGACAGTCTGTGGATTAGAGGCCCTACCCCACCACCTCTATGAGTATGAAACACAGAAGGTAGAATAGAAATCCTATGACAGAGCAAAAGACAATATTGATAGGGAATTTAAATTTTGAACTGACTGAATGTTTACCTTGAACAATAATACTAATTTGGTAATTTAAGATGTTTTCCCTCAATCGTTGAGTTAGAGGCAGAAAGTCAAGAAGAACTCACAGAAAACAAAGTTACATTTTTGAGGTACATCTGAGTTCTAGCGGGTAAATAATACTTCCTCTATAGTCAGCACACAAGTGTAAGGAGAATGTTTCCTTACTTAAGAAATTTTTCAAGAACCTCTCCGTAATCTTAAAAAAAGTCTTTCTATAATCTTTTATGTAAAATAATAATTTGTAAATTGTGTTTCATTCCCAAATACATTTCTAGCTAAGATTTTTTTTTTCTGTTTCCTTTTTGTTATTATGTTCAGCTAGCCAGCACACAGTACATCATTAGTTTTTGATGTAGTGTTCCACGATTCATTAGTTGCGTATAACACCCAGTGCTCATCCCCACACGTGCCCTCCTGAATACCCATCTAGCTAAGATTTTATATCATTTTTTTCTCATGTTTGCAAAAGCTTTCAGAAATCCCATGTTTACGTTTTCAGTCAGCTCTAGAGCAGTGTGTCTAAAGCTTCCAGTTCTCCTGACTTACCACCTTGATGTCACCATTTATTTCTTCCTTTCCGCAGACACCTATGCCCAGTCAATCAACAGGCCCTTTCAATTCTGCCTCCATAGGCTTTCTTATATCTCTCTATTCCTTCTGATTCCTCCTGTCTCAACTAGAATCCAGGCTCCTTTCCCCTCATATTTAAGTAACTATGGTCGTCTCCTAGCTGATCTCTCTACTTCAGCCTCTGCTCTTCCGTCATCCTTCTAAAAGTAATGTTGGTTTTATTTCCTAGTAACCTCTATCATATCCACACTCTGCTCTTCATCCACAATGGCTCTCTTATGTTGAGTCTAAATGCTCAGCTTGGCAGTCACTCTCTTCCATCAGCCAGCTGGTTTTTAACAGAGCATTATAATTCTTTCCTACCACAAACTGTTTTCATGGCAAGCAACATGCCTTGCTGTTCTACTCTCCAACTCCCCACTAGTCTGCTCATTTCCCTATCCTTCCCTGCCCTTGTCCTAAAATCCCTTCAACCCACTCAGGAAAAGCCTGTATTCTCTCAGCCAAATCCCATTTCCTCCCCTAAACTTTCCTGACCTCTCCAGCCCACAGGCACAAGTTCCAGAATATCTATAATGATATATCTATATCTATATCTATATCTATATCTATATCTATATCTATATCTATATATATTCTCAGAATATCTATAATGTTATGATCTGTATCACATAAAATATCATTGAGTAGACGTTTTCTTGGTCTGTTCCTGATGTCTCATAGGTCAAACTAGATTGTAAAGTACTTAAGAACAAAGTTTAGATCTTCTCCTTTTATATTCTTTATTCTTAGTATAATCTTGGGCATTTACAGTTAACACTTTAAAAATTTATTGGAAAATTATTTATTTATTTATATCCATTAAGCAAATCTTACTGCCTTGGTTTATTGCGATACACAATTGGGGAATAAAATTTAATCCCTTTAAGGATACTTCATTAATTGAAACTGGCCTTTTTTCCATCCAGTCTAAACGGAGAAGTTTACATGCAAATGACAATTTTCAAAAATAGAAATCTACACACAGGTGTTATGGATTAGTATGAAGTAGTTTATTTTTGTGATTCAGTTTTAGTCAATATACTTGATTTTATCAAAGGAAAATAAAACGACTGACCCATCACCAAACTATCAACCATCCCTTGAGTTATTTTGCAATGCAGAATTGGGTGTCAACTGGTTTATTCATTCATTTATTCAGCAAATGTAGATCAGACACTTCTTTTGTGTCGAGCATGAGTCTAGGACTCATGCTAGGTTTGTGGCAATGTACATGTGATCCCTTCTTCCAAAAGCTTAGAGTCTTTCAAGAAGATAAACAGTAATGAAAAAACAAGTTAAAATACTCTGGAGGCCGTGAAACCATGTGGGTGGAAGAGCAAATTCTGGAGTTGGGCTCCCTGAGTTGACACCGGACTGGCTTACAGCCTTCTAACCGCATAATATTGGCAAGTTTCCTAACCTTACCAAACCTCACTTTCTTCATTTGCAAACTTGGAATAAAATTAGTTATCATGAGAATCAAATTTAAAAACTTAGTGTAAATTGCTAGAACTTAGAGGGCCACCTAAAGTACTGCCAATAAATACATATAGATAAATTTGGAATTCTATTATAATCACAATCTTCACAGTGTAACAAAGGCAAGGTACAGGATGGCAGGGGCAGAGAGTCTGGAATCAGGGAGGTTTTCCTTGGGAAGTGAGAAAAGAAATGGCCTAGAAACTAATCTGTGGGATTAGAGGCTGAGTTAACCCCCAGAGGAAGATAGAAAGGCAAGAGTTGTGGTCTAGAAGAAGAAAGGAGGGGGTCAGGAGTGCAGGAGAGGAAGGACACCAACTTCTATTTCCTGACCTTTCTGGTAAACTTGGTAAGTAGCAGCTACCACTGGGGAAAGGTCAGGAGAGAGCCTGGTTTTATTAAGGACAGAAAAGAAGTGTTAAGGCTGTTATGTGGGTTTGTTTAAAGTAGAACATATTTTACCTACAACAGAAGAAGGACTAATCTTTGAGTTTAATGTATCCAAGAGTGATGGAGCAGGAAGTTGCTCAAGCTTCAGGCAAACGACTAACTAGCCTAAGTGTCATTTAAAAAAATAAATGGAAGGTGGCTCATCAGTGCAATAGGTAGGGCGTCAGTCTCATAAAAAAATAAAGGGATTGGATGGTTTTCATGTTGACACATCTTATGATTTATGGGAGCGTTGTTTTTCTCTTGGTTTGTGGCATTACAGATGTCACAAATAACTATTCACTTAGGTTAAAGAAATTTTTGTTCTTGGCCTTTTTAAGCTCGTAGGGGGCTTCATAATAATGCATTAGGCTTTTAAAATAGAAGGTCTTGACTTGACAATTGGGGATTTGGTAAAAAGATACTCACACTTTCTCTCCCCTCAGTTGGAATAAGTCTGAGATGTGCTCCACATTGTCTCTTAGAAATCTGGGGTGGAATTAAGTGTACCAGATCCTGCCTGCTCCTGTCCGAATCAGGAAGATTCCTCTGACATATCTCCCTTCTCTCTGTTAATCACCAAATTCTCTTTCCTTGTTGGATGGCTCCTATCAACACGTATGCGTGCTCCCACTTTTCCCATCTTAAAACCAAACCAAAAGAAAACAATTACCCGTATTTCAACCTCCAGCTACCCTCCCATTTCTCTGCTTATGTTTTCAGCAAAACTCAAAGTCTCCTATTTGTATGCCAGTTTTTCTTTTTTTGTCATTCAATCTTTTCTTTTTCTGTGACAGATAAAATGACTTTTTAAAAGAGAAACAAGCATAAAAACTGTCAACCTAAAAACTTTTTAATCAGATTTAAGATTTCATCTAAGAAAATATTTCACCATAGATGGTAACATCTTTTTCTACAAAGCACTGTGTTTCTACTAAATCACAAAATTCGATATGTTACAATGAAAACTTATGATGTACTATATGCTGGCTAACTGAACATAATAAAATAAATAAAATAAAAGAATAGAAATTTAAAAAAAACCCAAACCAAAAAACAAATAAAAAAATAAAATTCAATATGACTTTTAAAAAATGAAGAATAACACTAGGGATGGTTCTCACAAGCAAAAAATTAAATTGCTTTAATTCTCTTGATCACTTTAGAACACATTTATAGTATTGTCCAAATCTCGATTTAAAGTTCTCATTAATGTATTATCAAAAGAAAAGAAATGAAAGAAAGATGAAAAAAAAATAAAAGAAAATTGAAAACCATTGTTTTTACATTGCCTTGCAGAGCCCAAAGTCCCAAGAGAGACCTGTAAAGTCAAATTTTATAAATTTCTTTTTTCTACATGGAATGAAAAAGGTTTCTGACCATTATTCAAAATGTTTTTAGGTTCAAGTTTTGGTATTATAGTAGTTTCATGATTTTATTTAATGTTTTTATTAGCTAAAATATGAGGCAATCACATTTAAAATGAAAATAGGAAGAATATATTATATACTGTTATAGGAAGAGCTTCAGACTTGAAGGCTCCTTTCCAAATGTTAGACCTTGGGACCCAGTTATGTAAGTGCTCTGATGCTATAGTTTGGGAATAATAACATTGAACCTACATGGTTGTTGGGAGGATTATTTAAGAGAATGTCAAAGAGTTCTCTAACATAGAACTGAAGTGTAGTACAACTAACTGTAATGTAATAGCTTAAACGTAGCCAAAAGTCAAATGCAGCTGACCCTTGAACAACATACATTTGAATTACCTGGTCCACTTATATGCAGATTTTTTCAATAAATATATTGGAAAGTTTTTTGGAGATTTTCTCTTATGATTTTCTTAATACCATTGTCTTTTCTCTAGTTTACTTTCTTGCAAGAATATAGCATATAATATGTGTAACATAAAAAATATGTGTTAATTGACTATTTATGTTATCAGTAAGGTTTCTGGTCAATGGTCAACAGTAGGCTGTTAGTTGTTAAGTTTTTGAGGAGTCAAAAGTTATAGACAGATTTTCGACTGTGCTGGGGTTTGGCACCCCTAACTCCATGTTGTATCAAGGGTCAACTGTAATTTTTTAAAAAGATTTATTTTATTTATTTTAGAGAGAGAGAAAGAGAGAGAGACAAAGAGAGAGAGTGTGTAAGTGGGGAAAGGGGCAAAGGGAGAGGAAGAGGGAGAGAAGCAGACTCCCCACTGAGTACATGAGGCAGCTCCATCTCAGGATCCTGAGATCATGACTTACACGGAAATCAAGTTGGAAGCTTAACCTACTGAGCCATCCAGGTCCCCCAAGGGTCAACTATAATTAAAAACTATTACCTACTTTGCTTTCCAGCAATAACTCAAGAAGTTGAGAACGGAGAAATACATAACTAAAACCCAGCTGCACCATAGAAGATTAAAAAAATTTTTGAACGCTCACAAGGCATCTTCTTATATTAAACAGGTATTAAAGCTAGGGACTTGTTGCATGAAAGTAACCACATCTACACATATACAATGAGATTAACCAAGATGTTCATGGGTTTTAGTTCAATAATAAAGAACTGGAGCCAGAGTCATTATCAGCTGAGAAATTACATCTTAAAAACTTGAAAAAAAGAATGTAATAAAATGGTATTGCCTTTAGGAATATTGCTCTAATGGACTTGAAAAAATTATTTCTTTAACTTAAAAATTATTAAATCAAACATTTGATGAAATTTTTAAAAAGGTATGAATCCAACCATAGTTCTTCTTGATGGAGAAATTCCATTTGAAGGATAAAAATGTTTAGTTGGCTAGGGCTGACCTAAATACAGAGCTTATTTTATCCTGTTCTTTGGTATTTATATAGGTTTCTAGAGTTTCTAGAGTTTCTTATGTTTATTCCATCATCAATGTAAACAATGATGTCTAGGCTCTTCCCAGGTTCAACTTTAATTTTAAAACCTATTTTTCAGGTCCAAAGTGGTTAAATCTCCAATTGTCCCAATTTTGAGCACTTAAAATTACAAGAAATCTTTTGTTTTCTTAGATAATAGCACTATTTTCCCACATTAAGATTTAAACTATTTCCAGTACATTGCCACCTTACATAAAACCATCAAACCCCTTGGCACAAACATTGATTTAAATTACCAATTGCTTACAGTGAGTGTTAACTATAATTTTAGGAAGAGGAAATTTGTTTCCTAATTAGTTCATTTTACTGGCCTGAGTCTGCACTGGAAAAGAAAAAAAGAAGAGTATCCAGTCTAGTTTTCTAATATTTCCCATATATCATACCTATTAAGAATAGGGACACCCTCAGTTCTCAATAGGGGTGCTGTTGGCATTATGATGCGAGAATTCTTCATTAAGCCAGAATGTCTTGTATGCACTGAAGATTATTTGGCATCTCTGGCCTTGTACTCACTAAACACCCGGGGCTGTCCCCAGTCATTACAACAATCAACCTCCTCTAGACATTTCCAAATGTCCTCTAGGGAGCAACCCCCCCCCCAAACTTAAACCTCAGAGGAAGAACTAATTTTTTTAATGCGTCTGTTTATTATCCACTTACAGATAATGATTTCTAGGTTATTCACAAGTTATAGCCAAAGTTTTCTAGAGTTTAATTTTTTTAAAAAGTATCAGGCTAATATTTTGTTTTTATTCCACCACAAACTTAATATAAGCTCTAAAACTCAAATATATTTTATTTTATTGTAAAACTCAACTATATTTTAAATTCTCAGTCAGGGCAAATGAATTTTTTCAGGGCACGCACACACACACACACACACACACAACAGCTTTGTGACTTGGTTACATAATTTTCTGCAGGAAAAGGATACGCGGCAAATTTTTGAGAAAACTGGCCTTCAAACATAGTAACATCAAACCGCTTAATCAGTACTTTCAGACTTCCTCTTTCAGTAAATCCAGAATTGTTCACTAACACACACACAAAAAACAACCCTACAACTTCACTAGTCTTGAACACCAGTCTTTAAAGATGAGCAATATCAATAAGGGGAAACAGAATGAGCAAATGAAAATATTAACAAGTTAGATTTGACAACAAGATTGCACTTCAGTTAGTCATGACAAGATACTATGAGAAGTTTTATCTTCCCAAATGCATAAGTAAAATCTCCACTCACCTTACATAAGACCTTGTCGCACAGCCACCTCCTATTAGAAAGGATACTATGTGTTGATGTGCTATAAAGCATAGTCTATAACACTTGGTTACTGACTTAATCAATTCAAATCTAGAAATCTTTTCTTTTTTTTAACCAGCCATTCCAAGAAACACAAACCTCACAGGCATGCTCACCAATACAGGAAAGAGAATAATAATAAAAAAAAAAGTGGAAAACTTACCATTTACCTATAACTTGAAGAAATACTTCAAGAAATACAGCACCTACTTCAGCTCAACAGCTAAGCCCCAAGAAACTTCATATCCCTTATGGGTTCTCGTCAGGAACCTCCCTATGTCCTGAAATGGTTAGCTGAGATGCACTTCTCTTCAAAAACATTCTAGTTTTTAAGACTTGGCTTCAAAATAAAATTTGATAAGGGGTGCCTGGGTGGCTCGGTTGGTTAGGCGTCGGACTCTTGATTTCAGCTCTGGTCATGAGCTCAGGGACATGAGGTCGAGCCCTGTGAGGGGCTCACGCTGGGCGTGCAGCCTGCTTAAGGTTCTCTCTCTCCCTCTGCTCCTCCTCCTTGTGTGTGTTCTTTCTTTCTCAAAAAAAAAAAAAAAATAATAATAATAATAAAAATAAATGTTAGGTTGAAGATTAAATTAAGAGAGACTCACATATATTTTAGCGAGAAATCTTTATAAACTCTAACCTGGGTAAAACATGTTTACGTGACGTGGGAAACAAAAGCAAAAGAAATGTAGCTTAAATTAAACTCTCCTTATGGCGTGCAGCCCACTGACAGATCCCTGAAGCATGCAGAATGTGACCCTCTTCAAGGAACTCGTGGCTGCCTTTAGTGCCTGAATGTTTAAAAGTAACCTTATCTTGGCAGCAGCTAGCCCCTCAAGGTCCCCAAAGCCTTGCCTCCAGATTCCTTGGAGACTCGTGCTATCCCTAACCTCCACTAATTAAAAAGTATACAATCAGTCACTCCTCGCAATCCCAGTATGGCTCTTTCTGCCCATAGGTCCTGTCTGGTGAGCAGGGAAGGGGTAAGGTCTAGGCAGGGAGAGAGGAGGCCCCTCAATCCCCTGACTAGGCTCACGCAGGAGGCCCCATGACCAGCCTCACAGAAATCCCAGATGTGGAGAAAGGCTGAGGCGTTCAAAACCGGAGATAAGGGAACATAACGAGAGTACCTCCTTACGTCTTAAATGTCAGAGATGAGATATCTCCATGACAGTTGCAGCTGGACCACTAAAAATTACCAAACTTCAAAGAGAAAGTAAATATGGTACTATGAGTGAGAGAGACGTCAGGAGGACTTAAGCTCCCTGGTCAGTTCTCACTGGAAGACTGCCCCTAAAAGCCCTCGGTGGCAACCCATTCGGGAACCCCTCACTCTAGAGAGCTTTTTCCTTTCCTTTCTGTTCTCACTTCACTTAATAAACGTTCACTTCACTTCACCCTTTTGTGTCTGCGAGATTCATTCTTGGACTCCGTGAGACAAGAACACCGCAACCCTGCAACAGAAGTTTCTTAAAACTTTTTTTTTTTTTTTAAGTGATCAAGTTTATTTTAGAAGCAGAAGCAGCAGGAATAGGAAGGAGGGATGAGAACAAGACACGAGTCCCTCTTGACAGTCCAGATCCAGCGCAGGCTTTGTCTGTATGTGTGATACCAGCCACCCAGCAGCCTCCACCAGCCTTCTCCTTCCAGGACGGGGCGTGAGGAAAACCTGGGCGGAGGTGAATCTTCCATGAGGGTGGAGGTGGGATAAACCGGCCCTGGGTCCCTCTGGACCAGGTGGACCAGCCAGAACGCCCACAGCACCCTTGGCAATGCAGACAGAGGCACAACTCTGTTGTTCTGTCTTCTGTCTACCATTTTTAATTCCGTTTTCAACAAATACAAATTAAACATGAAATAACTTTTTACTCCAATTTTTAACAATCATGAATTCAGGAAAAGAACTTTGGAGTTGCATCTAAATATTTACAATCTATCCTACAATTAAAATTTTGCAAATGGTAAAAACAGTAGTTTAAGAACTGTGTGATGCTCAGGGCACCTGGGTGGCCCGGTTGGTTAAGGGTCCGACTCTGGTTCCCAGTGCAGGTCTTGATCTCAGTGTGGGGAGTTCAAGCCCTGCCTCACCCAGTGTGGAGCCCACTTAAAAAAAAAAAATTGTTTAAGGCTCACTTACCAGTCCAAAAGTTATTAACATCTGTTATTTCATTTTTTAATTAAATTTTTAATTTTAATTCCAGCATAGTTAACATACAGTGTTACATTAGTTTCAGGACCTTTTATTTCATTTTTAAAGAGATTTTTAAAAATAGCAACATCACTACACCAGAAGGGGTGATTCTTCCTGCTTTCAAAATACTTTTCAAATTCTATTTTTGATTTTGGAAATACAGACATTCAATTGAATGAAACATACTAACTGCTGTAACAAGTAAGACATGTTCTTTTGGGGCAAGAAAAACAACTTGCAAAAAAAGAAAAAAAAAAAAGAAAGTCTGGTCAATATACGATAAGGGAGTAAGCAAGTTCTACTTTTTCCTCCCTTCCTTCCTTCCCTTTCTCCTTCCTTCCTTCCTTCCTTCCCTTTCTTCCTCCTTCCTTCCCTTTCTTCTTCCTTCCTCTCTCTTTTCCTTTCTTCCTTTCTTTTTTCTTTCTTCTCTTGTCCTTCCTTTCTTTCAGATTCCACTCTTAAGCATATTTCACAAAACTGGAACTGAAGAACTGAGGTGGACAGGGAGGAGGAAGAAAGTACAGACAGAAAATGAAAAGGGCTAGATTCACAGCCAACAGAGAATTTATAATGTACGGCCCCACTCCAAGATGGGAAGCAGCTTCAAGTGGTTTAAAATGGAGCAGGAGCTCAGGTTTGTACTGTGGTGTGAAAATCAGGAAGGAATTCACCACCAGAAACCGATTTGCCTTCCCATTGTTCCACATTCTGCTTCCTGCAGCCTTCCTCCTCAGGAAGGGCCTCTGTTCTACTACTTGTTCACTTGCTTGGAGGACTTCTGAGCACACACAGCAAACAGGAAGTTTGAGTTTCCCAGGATGACTTAAAAGACCATTTTCAAGACCATGCATGTTGGTGGATAGGGCCTATATAACTCATTTGCAGATCTGGGGATGAAATTCAATCTTTGCTTATGTTCCCATTCTTAGTAATCACCAAACATTGGAAGACATTCTTTGATTTAGGACAATGGATATTATCAGAAATTTTTCTTCTCTGTATATTGTGACCCAATTGGTCACGACTGAACCTCATATGTCATTGCTGTTTGGAGTCACTCTGAAAACAGGTGTTACAATATTGTGAAAAGACTTAACTAGGTACTATGTTTGGATATCCTGTAGAAGGTATACATGTAAAACAAATTAGTTACGCCCACCGTCTGAAAAGCATTCCTTCAAATGGAAGTACATTCCTCTTATGTCCTTGATTCTTTACCGATGGATCAGGAGGTAAAATAACAAGTTTTGTGTTTCAAATCATTTTGGCTAAAGTGTTTTCATCTTGGCCACAACCTAAGGAAAAAAGTTATTGCGATATGAAATGTTGGAATCTATAAGTCAGTGTGTTTTGTTTTCATAATTGGGATTGAATGGAAGTATGGAGCCATTAACGAGGGAGTAAAGTGACCTAGATGGAAAATGAGCAGTGGAGCAGAAGGCTATTTCATGGAGTTATTTCCCCCACATTGACCATAGAAGTACTGATTGCTCTGGCAGTGACCAATAGAACGAGTGACCATGCGCTGGTAATTTAGAGGCCGACAGTCCCACTGTTCACTTGAGAAGGATGAATCAAAACTTTAAATAAATTGGCTACAAGATGTTTGCTGGTTTAAGATGATTTGACTTTTTAAAGTCTAAATACAAATTTTAGGTAATATATCTGAACAATATTTACTCGTTTTAAGGTCATACGAATTCCTCCAAGTTCACATTCAAATCAAGGATGAGCTTCCCTCAAGGTTTGCCTTTGGTGCTGTCTTGTCTTATTTCTCATCACCATCATCCCTTCCAAATTTACCTGTGGCTCCCCTCCTCTGGGATCTCTCAGCTGTTTTTCTCTAAGCACTGCCTGGGGATCCGGATCTTGTGTGATAGATCCTCAGTGTATAGTGTCCTTATTTTTACAACCTACAAAGATCTGAACTTCTAAGAAATTTTTCTTAATTTTCTCCTCTGTCAAAAATCTTGCCTCTCTTTATGGCTTTGGATTCAAGCTACCTAATCTTTTTTTTTTTTTTTTTTAAGTTACCTAATCTTAATCAAACTTGTTACAGTGCTCATTAGGGGTCAGTATGTCCCATTTCCAGGATATATTTCTATGTTTAGCAAAGGTCATCTGGAGCCATAACACATAAGCTCAAATACAGATGGGACTCCCCTCCTCCAAAATCATGGCACAAATGCATGCCATTGCTCCCAACAAGGACCAAAAGAGGCAACATAGATGGTTGTATTATTCATCCCCATCACTGGAAAACAGCATGAAACACCTGTGTTTTCTAATGTATGCTTGTGAAGTTATGGGGTAGGGGCTCAGCAAAAACATTCATAGTGACGATAGTCAGACTATTCATTTCCCTCTCATAACATAAACCAGAATCAAGTCACTGGAAGCCAATTTTGAATCTGAGGCTGATAATGTTTCCTGTATCCTGGTATTAATTTTCTCCCCAGCATGTGCTCAACGAAGATAAGTCCTGTGAATAATTATCTGACTGCATAAAACCATTAGGCCAGGGTCCAATGAGGTGCCACAGCTGTGCTAGGGACCAGACAGCAGAGAAAGAACAGCACTCAGGGCTTTCTTCACCATACATCTCCACCATGACTAGTGTAGTAGAGAGAACACAGGACCCAGAGTGGGGTGGTCCCAATTTTCCAGGGTAGGTCATGAGACACCAAGGGTGTAGGAGCCAACAGATGAAGTCATCTAAGAAAAGAGCCAACAGGACTGTTCTAGGCTATGTAGTTCCTAAAACCTGGAGGTTGAGATTATTCTTTTAGTCTCTCCTCATGTGGAAGGGATGCAACCAAGATGTTACAGTTAACTTGAGCCTCTAAGATAAAGCCAAAGTGTAGGAGAAGCTTGACGATTCCTAAGCGTATACTCTGAAGTTCTTTCTCTGGAAGCATTTGCAGTAGGTTAAACCAAACCAACTCCTTAGAACATGTGTAAGTCTCTCTTAGAAAGGGCTGGGGGTTGGCCGATGTGCTGCTACTTGTATCAGTCCTCTGACCAAATTGCAATGTTTTGTTTATTTAATTAATGGCTTTCTTCTCATTAGGCTCACTGCCACAACCAAGTGGAGATTTCTCAGCCTGCCAAAGGGATGAGTCTGGACTGTTTGCCTATGCCTTGAGGCTAGCTTTTTGCTTTCTCTCTAATTTTTTAAAAACTGTCTTAAAGACATGACTTTAAGCTACATTAGAACCAGAGGAAAATATCAGCAAAGCCCACTGAAAAGAGTAAGTGAATAGCCTCAGGGGTTTGTGCCCCAAAGGTCAGATTTAATCCAATATCAGTTCTGTCCGGGAGTCAGAATCAGAAGATTTTTGAAAGGTCTAGGTGTTTTCTTCATAATTAGGTCAAGAGTGGTGAGTCTACTCAATGGGGCCTATTTTTAAAATAAACTAAAGCCTTCCTATTCAACTCAAAATACAGGTGGAGTCAGGTTATGTGTATATAACATCAGTACATAAAGGATAAAAGTGAAATATCCATTCTTTCCCTCAGATGATTTGTTTCTGTGACATAAATGCATGTGGTTCCTGAACATTGTTCTGTCTTCAAATCGATTTGGACCGATACCTGAAAAAACAAGAAAACACAAGAAAGACCACAGTAAGATAAGGAGTAGATGTTTCGAGGAAAGTGCGAACAAATATGAAGAAAATTTAGGAAGATTTGATGGCCCTTAATGGAAGAGAAAGAGCAGAAAGACGGATGCACCGCTCAGTGCTGCCCTGAGGGGTGGCTGGCTCCTACTAGTTTCTGCTCTAGTCTACAGTATGTCTACACAAATCTTTCCTTAACTTAGACAATTTTGAAGAAAACATCTGTGGGCAGAAAACAATGGCTCAAGGAATTTCCATAGCAAACCATTTTGATACCAACAAAAATCACTGGAGCAAACATGGAAGTCTCATCCCTTTTGTCTGACTTTCATTAAGACAAATTGAATGTTTACTGATCACCCAGGGCATATCTATGTAGTCCAATTGAACTGCCTGAGGGGAAAATGTCTTTGTGAATGAGCGGGCAGGAGAGATTTTGGAAGCTTCTCTCTGATGTATAGCAAATATCAGCACTTCTTTTTGGAGGAGAATAGCTTTAATTGCATCCTTGCATTCATCAAAAATGAGAATACAATTTTCTGAGAATATTTCGGCAAATCTCTTGCATTTAGACATGGGCACGGCCTGGGAATCAGAAAGCTAGACTCTGGTTTAGTTTGGGTAAGGCTGTCTGGGACCTTAGAAAAGGCTGCTGACCCCTTGGCTTCATCTTTCCCATCTGTAAAATGTGGAGATTCACAAGTATTTTTTTTTTTTTTTACTTAGAAGAATTTTAAGATCCCTTATAGTGCCAATATTCTAGAAATCTGTGCCCCTTCCAGACAGCTCAGAGAAAGAAAACCATGTCTCTAGCACATGTCTTGTTCATTATAAGTAATAAAAAATTAGGATAATACCATGGTTTGAGTAACAAAGAAATTTTTGTCTTTGTGAACAACTGTGTTTTTTAAGCTTACTCCAGTTGAGAATTGTAGAGCAAGTGGAAATAGAACTTGTAACAGTATGTCCTAGTGTTTCTCTAGTTCAAATTTCCTCCACGACCAAAGAAGTATGTGTCAACATATCACTATATAATTTCCAAAAGTTGTGAAGTAGACAGATTAAAGTTCTTTTTATCAAAACAGCACAAAAGTTCTGAAGAAGATAAACAACATGCAATAAATTGGACAGGGCTCTGGAATTTAGCACCTCAGTCGGGGGAGAGATGATGGACTAAAACGTCTTTATAGGCAAGCAGGTCCATGAAGTGTGGATCATGTTGGCCTGGCCTGCCTTTGCCAATGACAAGCTGTGTGATGGAAGACAAGTCCCTTAGGCTCTCTGTTTCCCAAATTCCTTGTCTATAGAAGAAGGGATTGGAATGGATATATTCCCAGCCACTTTCAGTCTTAGAGTCTTATGACTCTGTAAGAAGAGATTAAAATGCCATTAATTAAAAATTAATAATGTAAACAAAAATTGCACAGACACATATTTTAAATCCTTAAGGCAATAAATTTTTCAAAGATACTCATTTACATATAAATTATTTATAAGTTAATTAAAACTAACAGGGTCATGTGACCTTAGATATGAAAGAGACCTTAGCAGTCAGTACCAACTGTTATAAAACTGCATCATAATTGTTTGTGAATGTGCCCCTTTCCTTGTGCATTCTTTGAGGAAATAGTCTTGTGTTTCTTTGTATCATCAGTACTTAGACCAGTACAGATAGAGGGTAGACACTAAGTAAAGATTAATTAAATAAATTTTGCAGATAAAGAACCAGGAACTCTGAAAAGGCCCGCTAAGCTGCGTGAACTCACACAGGTATCTAGATTGGAGCTTCTGCCTCTTCTGAGACCCAATCCAGGGAGAGCTTGTTCTTTTTTAAGGCCAAATTGAGAAGTTTTTTTCAAAAAGTGTCATTGGCAATGGCATCTTTTCCATGAAAACAGGTCTTTTAAGGACTTTAAGGCAGGCCAAATAAAATTAAAGGGACAATAAGGCACAGAATAAATATCCAATAACTATTCATTGATTGATTTAAACTTGAATCAAATTACTGTATCTTCTTTGAAGTAATTATTTATCTTTTCACACCTAGTGCAGCCATGGCTTGTGGTCCCAAGAAGCATCTGAAGCTTGTAGTAGTTCCAAAACAGTGGATGCTGGATAAACTGACTGGTGTGTTTGTTCCTCACCCATCTACTCGTCCCCATAAGCTGAGAGAGTGTCTCCATCTCATCATTTTCCTAAAGAATGGACTTAAATATGTTCTAACAGAGAATGAATTAAAGAAGATCTGTTTGCAGTGTTTTATTAAGACTGATGGCAAGGTTCAAACTGATATAACCTATCCTGTTGGTTTTATGGATGTCATCAGCACTGACAAGACTGGGGAGAATTTCCACCTGATCTATGACACCAAGGGTTGCTTTGCTCTTCATTGGATTACACCTGAGGAGGCCAAGTATAAGTTGTGCAAAGAGAGAAAGATCTTTGTGGGGACAAAAGGAATCCCTCATCTGGTGATCCATGATGTTCACACCATCTGCTGTCCTGATCCCCTCATCCAGGTGAATGACACCATTCAGATTGATTTGGAGACTGGAAAGATCACTGATTTCATCAAGTTTGACACTGGTAATCTGTGTATGATAAGCAGATGTGCTAACCTGGGAAGAATTGGTGTGATCATCAGCAGAGAGAGACACCCTGGTTCTTTTGATGTAGTTCACGTGAAAGATGTCAATGGCAACAGCTTTGCCACCCAGCTCTTCAACATTTTTTTTTTATTGGCAAAGGCAACAAACCATGGATTTCTCTTCCCCGTGGAAAGGGTATCTGCCTCACCGTTGCTGAAGAGAGAGACAAGAGACTGGCAACCAAACAGAGCAGTGGGTGAAATGGTCTCTAGATGACATGATTAGAAGTCTTTATACTTAATTAAAGATAATATAACATGATAAAAAAGTAATAAAGTTATATTTTTGTGGTAACTATTCCCAAGACGATCACCTTCATTTCTTCTTTGCCAACATCACATGCCATCAAAGGATGAAGTCTATTTCTCCACACCCTTGAATCAGCCTGATCAGCCTGTCACTGCTTTGACCAAAAGAGCACAGTGAGAGTGACACTCCATCAGTTCTGGTCCTGATCTTTAGGATGATGATGGCTTTTGCCTTGGTCTCTTGGATCCTGTAGCTGTCATACATAAAGTTCAGCTTCAGTGCTGAAGAGGTCCTGAGACTACACAGAGAAGAGAAGAGTCCAGCTGTGCCTGGCCTTTCAGTATCCCCATCCAGCCACCAGGTGTGTGAGAAAGCAGTCTTGAACTGTCCAGAATAGCTCAGTTTCTAGCTAAATGTCACAAAGTGACCAGAGTGGATAACCCATGCAACAGATGAATCACACAGTTGAGTCCTACTTGAATTTGTGGTTAATAAAATTTGAGATATAATAAAAGGTTGTTGTTTTAGGCCACTTAATTTTGGGGTCGTATATTTGCAGCGATAAGTAACTGAATTCTTTGTTTAAAAGTTATATAGTTCTACATTTTCTGTAAATGAAACTCTATTCTTATCACCTACTCTTACCCCAGATTAACACAGTTTAGAAAGATTTAACAGTGCTGACCAATTGAAGTTTTGCTATGGTAAGAATTTCCCCAGGATGTCAACATTAGGGAAAGCTATAGTTTCTTTTACAGCAAAGAAATTCATTTTAATGGGATCCATAAGATGGATAAGCTATAGCATCAATAGCATCAATTTCTATCCCCATAAATGTAGCTTTACTTTGTATAGAAAAGTTAGTTGAAACAGTAAAAATCTGCCTAGCACAGGTATATGTGTTTGACAAAAAGCATCTTGATAGAATGACTGTCATTTGTAAAATGAGTAATATCATTCCCTTTCTTCCCCTTTTACTAAACCCTGATTTACTATTTCCGCATTCACTTCAAGTACCTCATTCACTTACGTATGGATTCCTTCAGAAAACCTTTACTGAATCCCTACTGCGTTCCTGACATGATCCTAAGCGCTGGTGAAGAAACTATGATGACTAAGAGGTAGAACTGTAACTCAAGAGGCAAGCATTCTATCAGGGAAGACAAGTGCACTACTAAACAGGGCCCACGGGTATAATAAGTGCTAAAATGGCAGTAAGCACGAAGGAGAATGGGAACTCAGAGATGGGCAGCAGTGCCTACAAAAGTTAAGGGTGAAATTTCCAGAAAAGGTGAAGTTGGATGGCAAAAGATAAATTTTTCAGACAAAGGAAAAAAATTTGCAGACAAAGAAATGGTAAAGGACATTTCAGGCAGAGAGAATGACATTTGCAAAGGGAGGAAAAAGTGAGGCAAAAATGGCAAAAATTCTGTTGTGGACGTAGCAAAGGACTGATGGGGGAGGGCAGGGGACTAACAAGAGATAAATAATGGACCATGGTAGAGATGGGTTGGGGGGCACAAAGTGAAGAACTCTTATGCCATGAACTCACAGTCATTTGGCCTTCACCAGTGCTCCTATGAGGCCTACTGGGTGGGGAGCACGCCCACCGCCATCCACAACTGATTAGACAAGAAGCGTACACCTGGCCCCAGATCAGTTCATCCTTTGGTTTGACTGTAATCAAGCAGATTCTCTATCTCAGACATTTGCCTTAGGAGATCTGCCTGACTCTACGGTAGCGCGCACTGGATCAAACGGCCGTGTAGATGTGGGGTCAGCTCTGACCTCCTGGCAAGCCAGAGCCACAAGCCAGTTAATACTTCAGGGCATCAGCAATGCCACAGGCCTTACAGAGTCTGTAGGTAAGAAAATGGAGCTGGCATACTGAGAGAGGCAGAAGTGAAGGGGCAGGCAGGCAGAATGAAAGCGAGAGTGAGAGTGAGAGCGAGAGAGACAGAGAGAGACAGAGACCCATGAAAACAGCCACGGGTAGATAGTTTCTGAGAGGAGGGTGTGGGAGTGCACAATTAGGCCAAACGTGGTAGAGATGTCAGGCACATGAGAACCTGGTTTTACCCATCAGATTTGACAGTTGTTACTGACCTCAGAAAGAACGCAGTCTCAGAAGACATGTGCCTAGAGTCTGGACACTATTATCAGGAGTTCTGAGACTACAGTGTGAAATAAGGTGAATGAAATAGGACAGATACTGATGACTTATCCTATCAACCGGTGGGGTCGTGGGAGACAGCTGCAAGGATGAGGGGATTCAAAACACGTCCAAACGAGGCCACCCCTCTCATATTTCTGCTAATTTGAGGAGAGGAATCCAACTCTGCATTCTTCTGAGATCTGCTGCCTTCCCTTTCGTTAATGATCACAACCGACGTTGCTAACGTTCCACTCATTTCGCTAGTGCACAACTCAGCAAGTCCCCACTTCGCCTAATTACTGTTCATATATTCAAAGACTGGATGCAGGACTTCAGAAAACTTTACCTCTTAAAGAAACTTGGGTCACCTGGGCCACAAAGAGATTGAGCAAAGTGAACTTGTATTGAGTTTTTTCTAGCACTGGGATCTTTAGAGCGTGATTACGCGCCACGTAAAGAGTAGAACAAATGTCGACAACATTACAAGGTTCATTATCTTGTTGCTGGCACAGCAGTTGATGCCTTACCCACAACAGTTTGTGGTTTCCCTTTTGTCTGGTGATACTGTCTCCCAACAAAGAGCAGGGAGAGCGGGTATGCCGAGCAGTCCATAGGAGCATCGGTCGTGTAAGAGGGTCCGTGAGCCATTGGAGCTCGCTGCTTGCTCTAATATTGCATTCCCAGTACTCACCCTCAAAGGAGCGAGCACCTCAAATCTTTCAGGAAAACAGCTCTTGCCTTTAGAACAACAGTAGACTTACTGTCCACCTGTTCTGAAGGAGAAAGGAGAAAAGAAAAAAATAGGCAATGAGTAATGACCAAAGGAAGGGAAAAAACCATCCGCAAAAGAATGTCCTGTGAGAAAGCTCAGAGCTGAGTTTTATTTGCTTATTACGGGCTGAGATATAAAGGGAGTTTGAAGAGTAGAGCTGCCTTCTCTGGGTAATATATTAGCCAGATACATCAAGGCTGATCGTCTTTGCTTACCGCGGGGGTGCACCAAGGCACACACTATCCCAAACTTCTAACAAGATCAGCATCTTTAGACCTTAATAACTGGACTCAAGTCACTTTTGAAAAGAATGCTGGGGAGTTGGATCGTTAAGGCTCTGTTTATTACAGCACAATTCTCACATCCTCTGGATATCTTTTTATCAGATCTGCAGTCTGTTCTGCTACAACATGTGTTTTTAAATGCAAATCAACTAATACGCAATTGGTAATTAGGGGAGTGAGGGCAGCATAACACAGAAAACAAATTGGACCAAACATGGTTTTTCCCAGTGTGTTCATTGCCTGAAGTGATCAACTGTGTAAGCTTTTTCACAGTTAAACAAAACAAAACTTTAATGGTATTTGAAGAGTTTGAAAAAAAAAAAAAGCTGAAAAGGCTCTAAATATCTTCCTTCAGTTGAAAGAAAGGGGCTGGTTTAGTAGCCTCAACTACCTACTGTGTTGTCCCCTAGGCTAAACTATACCTGAGGAAACTGTAAATGGAAGGTTGATAACCTGGGTTGGTATTTTCCTGTATTAAAACAAGACAACAACAAAAAACAAAAGACCTGTATCTCCGGGGGAAAGCTTGAGTTCCAGGCTTTGAGACATCAAAGGGCAGGGTGACAGATTTTCATGGCAAAGACTAGTGGGGATTTAGCTCAATCTTAGTATCTTCCAGATTCTTATCATTTTTCTTAGTGCCCTCATTAAAAGTGCCATGGCTTTTGCGGATCTGCTCCTAACCCTGTTTTTTCCAATGAGTGCTGTTATGTTTAGTGTGTGATTTCACAAGAAGTGAAGAATGTGTATGTACAGTCATCTGGCAGAAACACCTGTGCTAAGATTTTTCTGGAACAACATTTGTGTAAGACCTATAAAACACCAGACATTTTCTACACATTTTACATACATTATCTCATTCAATTCTCACAACTTAATGAGGTCGGTTCTATTACTATCTCGTCTTTACCAATGAGGAAACTGAGATCCAGAGAGAATAAATGGAGAGCAGAATAATGAGTGTTCCAAGTGGCTACGCGTCTGGGATGGGTAGGAGGGAGAGGTCCTATTCTTTAAGTTATACTGGTGGGAGGGCTCTCTTAAAAAGTGAGTTTGCTGGGAAATCAGATTCTGTTAGAATGAGGCTATTATATACAGGTAGCATATAACCTTACCTGATGAGAACTGGCTTTCAAGCTTTTCCACATATGTTTATATACATAGCCAATTTCCCCTTTAACTCAGTGAGGTACTTACTACACTTTTCAAGATTTTAATCAAGTTGTCAATACATATTCCATATGAAGCAATGCAATGCTGTGTGTAATGGACTGTAGTTACTGTACTGGTTATTCTGGTAGGAGTTAATTAATTACAACTTCCCATCTTCCTTCCCTGTTCCCTCCCTTCCTCCCTCGCTCTCTCTCTCCCTTCCTCCCTCTCTCCCTCCCTTCCTCCCTTCCTTCCTCCCTCCCTCCCTTCCTCCCTTCCTCCCTCCCTCCCTCCCTTCCTCCCTCCCTCCCTCCCTCCCTTCCTTCCTTCCTTCCTCCCTCCCTCCCTCCTTCCCTGACTTCCTTCCTTCCTTCCTTCCTCCCTCCCTTCCTCCCTCCCTCCTTTTCTTCCTTCCTTCCTTCCTTCCTCCCTCCCTCCCTCCCTTTCTTCCTTCCTTCCTTCCTTCCTTCCATCCCTCATTCCTTCCTCTTACATTAGGTCAGCACAAGATCAGTCCAGACATGGAAAATGGAGACCCCGTAAACCTCTTGTACACAAGCTTTTAAAAGGCTCAGTTGCTTACTTTTCTACATATGAAATTGCCGCTGATAAAGAAATTCTTTCAGAAATTGATTTAATGAGAGTAAATGAGATTTTAATGGTAAACAGGCATTATGTAAGCTGCCTAAGACACGGGCTTCAGTCACTAGCAGAATGTAATAGGTGATATTATCCTCAGCTGCCTTTCTGTGCATCTGAAGATGAGTAACAACCCTTCTTGTTTTCGTAACGAGTTCATAATGCAAAGAAGTACTATAGGAGTCTGCCGCGTCCCCTGCTAATTGTATTCTGGGGCTCTGAAAGGAGAAAACTTCATCATCGAATTACCATTTTATTTGAAATTTCACAACGAGGAAAGAATGTATAAAAATGGAGAAGATAATGCCTGCAAATTTATAAAGAAAGAAAAATGTGACATTGCCTTTTATAATTCTCCTTTTCATTCTTTTGTAACAAAAATGCTTTTCTGTTTTGGGGTGTTTTTTTTTTCCAAATTTTCTTTTTGGTGCCAAGTACCTGAGGCTTAGTTATAGTTCCTCTTTTGAGAACAAATTTGGATTTTAAAGCATCCCAGCAGATGCAGATCAGTGTTTAACAAAGTGTGAGCTAAGGACCATACCTATCATAATCACCTCAAGTGCTTGTTAAAAAAAGTGAATTCTTGGTGCTAAGATTTATTTACTGAATTAGAATATTCATTGTGGGGTTCTAGGCCTCTACATTTTAACAAGGACCTTATGTCTTTTACACACACTAATGTTTAGTATGCATAAAATTTAGTTTTAAATCACTGACTTAGAAAATTTAGAGAACTCACATAAGTGTAATTGTTTCAGCCAAACAAAACAACCATTGATTGATTATTGGTTATTATAGATCCCAAGTTTTTCTCTGACACTTTGTGGATAGCCTTCGTTTCTTCATCCAAATTGAATCAAGAGAATTAAATAATCCACTCAGTCAATTGAAAACCAAGGACCAAGTCAATAAATCAAAATCCAATTGTGTAAGCAATCTCAGAAGTCTTATTTGACTGAAAAATGACATTTAAAACACCTATACACAAAGTTTGTCAAGATAATTGAATTGATTTAGGAGTGTGGGAGCTGCCTTAAAACAACCACCACCATTAAGATCAGAGATATGTTTACATTTATCCTAAAAATCTTCACTTGCAAATAGTGCAGGTCACTGGAGACCTATATGTTGCTAAATCTAAGAGACTCTTTTCAGTACCTAATTTGCTTGACTTTTCAGCAGTCATTTGACATTGCTGACTACTCCTTCCTTTTTGAAACAGTCTCATCCCTTAGCTTCTGTAAGTCCACCCTGTGTGAGTGAAAGTGATGCTTCTGCTATAGTAGATAAACACCCAAATATTGGTGGCTTAACACAAAAGAAGTGTCTTTCTCACTCATATAAAGTCCAATAGTGTTTTCCCCTAAGGGATGAGGAAGGTTTCGGGCTTCCTCTTGGGGTTGACACTGAGCCATTAGATGGAGAAGAGAGAGATCATTATGGGAGATTTTTGTGCACCAGTTTTGAAAGTGGTCTTCATCAACTTCTGTTCCCATTCCATTAGTGAGAGCTCAATCATATGGCAACATTGAACTTCCTGGGAGGCTGGGGAGAATGCTCTAGAAGGAAGAGGAGACAGATGGGTGCTCAGATAACAATCTTTGCTAAACGAATTCTTCTCATTTTTTCCTACCTCTTTGCGTATTCTTTCTCAGATGCATTTGTGACTCTGTTCTTTCCTCAATCCTAGAACGTTGACTTACCTCATGGTGCTGTTCTAAGTCTGCTACTCTTTTTGGTCTCCAAACTTCCCCTGGTCAATATCATTCTTTGAGATTGCTTTAATGGATGTCTCTAGCCCAGGGAGCCCCCAAAGCAAAGTCCAATCGCTACTGAAACTCTACCTATCAACGTCTCAAAGGTACCTCAATGTCAAACGTGCATAAGTGAACTTGTCAGTTCCATCATTTCTCCTTCCAGCCTTTCTTGACACAATAAATTGCCCAAGTCAGAGGCTCCCTGACTCCCCAGTGTTTCCTCACATCATTCAATCAATCATTAACCCTCAGGATTCTAGTTGCTAATTATCTTTTAAATCTAGTCATTTCTCTCCATCTCCATCTCCTATAACCTGATAAAGTGCATCATTTTATTTATTTTTTTTACTCCGTCCTGGTTTCTACCCACAGTCCTGCTCTCCCCAATCCACACTGCCATCAGAGTCACTTTTATAAAATTGAACTATGGTTATATATTCTGTCTGCTTTTAATCTTTCAATGGCTTCCTTATGTCCCTTGGACAATAAAATCCAAGCCCTTTAACATGGTTTATGTGTCCTTCATAATTTAGTTCCATTCACCCCTTGACCTCCAGCTCCTTCCCCCTCACTCTTTCCCTTGAACATCCTATTTTCTTTTGGTTATTTTCTAAGGTATGTCATTCTTTTTCCTTGGCACCTAGCTGCTCCCTTCATTTGGAACACTTTTCCCTGACCTCTTTCAAAGTCTAAGCCCAAGTCATTTTTCAGGTCTCAGCTAAAAATGTCACTTCCTTTTGGAGATCTATAGTAACTCCTTAGTTTAGATTAGAAGTCCCGCTTATGCTCCTGTGACACCTTGGATTTTGTTGTTATTTTCTTGGTTAAAATGTTTATATACTCCATTGTTCAGCAGTCCTCATGAAAGCAGTAGCTGTATCTGTTGTATTTACTACTATATCTCCAAATTTCTTAGCAGGCCCATTAGGAAATTTGTCGGTGAATGAATAAAGTTATTGAGAAACTTGACCAGCTTCTATCATATTTCTACAAATTCTATGACGCAAATGGCTACTTATATGTCATAGTTAAATTCTCTATGAAACAATTTTCCAGAAGTCCAACTTCTGATGGCATTTTGACCTAGCACCTCCAATCACATTCTCTAATGAGAAGACCCAGGCTGCTCTTTGCTTACATGCCTTTATTCATTCCCATTATGATCAACATCCTCAACAAACTCCAGCAAAGCCAGGGAATGATTTCCCTAATACCTCCCAGAGGAACCACAATAAAGGAAATCAGAGAGACATCTGTGCATTGTTTATACCTCCATGATCCTTTCTCGAATTGTAAATTACTTGACAACAGCTAGGCAAGAGAGAAAGGAGAGCTATTCTATTTGAAAAAGGAGGTATGAACACAATAACCAATTCAGTGCTTTGAAGCTTTATCATTCCTTGAGTTCCTAGACCCAATTTCAATGTGTGGAGGGAATGTTTCTCATACCACCAACAAGCGGTTCTTGGACACCAGCAGTGTGTCTGAAAATTCAACTCAACTCCCCAACTCTCTATGGGGAGATAGCATCAGGTTCCACAGGTTAAAGATTCATTCCTACAAGACCACAAATCCTCTTCCCTGCCCCCACTTCAAATGCCAGTCATAAGCCCAGGTAGTTACCTGTACTTCTGACTAACCGGCTATAAATCAAAGGTTCCCATGACGTCCTCTTTGGGTTCAATTGATTTGCTAGAGCAGCTCACAGAAACTCAGAGAAGCATTTTACTTACCAGACAATTGATTTATTATAAAAGGCTATAACTCAGGAATAGCCAGATGGAAGAGGTGCACAGGGCAAGGCACGGGGAAAGGGTCTGGAGTTTCCATGCCCTCTTCAGATGCACCACTCTCCCAGCAGCCCCATGTGTTCACCAACCTGGAAGTGTCACCAGCAAGACCTCTACTCCCCGCTTCCTCTTCACAGGAAGGTTAACCTTATCTTTTGGGGCAAACAATAGCAAGAACACCGGCTGGCCTAGACCAGTTTGAGCTTAACCACTGACTCACCCCTGTGCAGATGGACTCTGGAGTGTCCCACAGTTACCTCTACCTCACTGTAATGTTAAAATCTCCCAAGGAGAAGCACAAACCTCTTTAACATAACATACAATGTATATATGAGCATGTTTCCTTAAGACAGATGAGCGACCTTATACCCACCTCTACATGTGATGACAAGGATTCCCTTCTAAATATTCATTCTAAACCCTAAATAAAAAGAATCTGTTCACCCTTGCTCAGGGAGTCAAGTTCAGGGCTTTGGAAGTTAATCCCAATGATCTCCAGCCCCTCTGCCGTTACCAGGGATCTGAGGGTGGGACTGAAAGTTCTAACCCTCTAATCATATGATTGGTTCTTCTGGCAACCAGCCCATCCCTAGGTGGGATTCAAAAGTCACAGCATTAACATAACGAAAGATTTCTATTGCTTTCATCTCTTAGGATATTCCAAGGGTTATAGGAGCTCTGTGCCAGGAACAGGACAAATATAGATTAATATATATAATCTATAATCTATTCTGTATATACATTAATATTAACAAATTGTTATTGGATGAAGCTTTTTAAAAATAGGTATCTGCCTAGTCATTTATTCCTCAGCTTGGTTCTTCCATATAGAACATTTTTTTTTTGGCACTCAATCTGATTTTAAGATGTTATCAAAACCACTCTTCAAGGCTGGTTAAATATAAATTTCTTTATACCTTTTTGTTTATTGACATGTTGAATGTAACAATTTCCATTATAATATAAAACTGATTCCAGTTAAATTTGAGAACTTAGTATGTTCCAAGGGTGGGGCAAAATGCTCTACATGCAATCTTGAAATATTTCTGGATTTTGGAAAAAATATCTGCATGATGTATTTTTTTAATTTATTATATTTTATTGTATTTAAATTCTTGGGAAACTGACAATCCACTTAAAGACTAATTAGACTATTTTTTTCTGATTTAGAGTAATTGGTTAATAACACAAACCCATGTTTGGGTGCCTGGGTGGTTCAGTTGGTTGGGTGTCTGACTCTTGGTTTTGGCTCCGGTAGTGTTCTCTGGGTGTGGGATCGAGCCCTGTGTCTGGCTCCATGCTCAGTGGGGAGTCTGCTTAAGATTCTCTCCCTGTGCTTTTCCTCCCATTCGTGCATGCTCTCTCTCTCTCTCCCCCAATCTCTCTCTAATAAACAAACAAACAAATAAATAATCTTAAATAATAAATAATCTTAAAAACAAAACCAAACCCATGCCTTATGGATGTCATGTAACAGGATGGCAAGTGGATTGTGGAGTCAGATTTTAGGCCCTGAGCACTCAGTGATAAGACCAGGTCTTCTGGGAGATAGCCAACCAGGAGAGCTGCTGAATTTTCTTTGACATTTTAATCAGCATGCCCTATTTTCATTGCTGTCGGAATGACTCTTCGTTGACCAATGAAGGAATGAGTTAGTTCCTCCTTCATTCAAAAGGAACGGAGCAGTCAAAAGACCAAGTACCACAATAAACCAGGAAAGAATAACAATTAAACACAAGTGGCTTAGAGAGGAGAATGTAAAGGGGGATGTAAAAGTTCAAATAAGAAGAGTAGATTAAGTGTGAGTATGAGCAGATCTCTTTCTGTGAAGAACAGGGAACTGGCAAGAGGGATTTAAATTAGCAATTAATTTCAGTTTGGCCTTGAGTCCCCACTATATGTCTTCCTGTCACTGTGCTATAGTCCCTGCTTTAGAAGAGCCAACAGTGGGGGATTCTGACGGAAACAAACAGAACATCACTGTCCTAAGGCAAGTGTTGATGGGGGAGTGGACAGAGGTGCCAGTACAATCTAGAAACTTGAACCTATGTCCACAAGAAGCTAAGCCTTTTCTCTCTCTGGGCTTTTAAGAGTTTTTTTTTTGGGGGGGAGGGAATACCTTTATTTTGCTCTATTGAGTTATGTTTTCCAAATAATCTGCTTAAGAAAATCTCTGTGTTTAAGTAAGAAATTGCCTGAAGGGAATTTAACTTTATTCTTTTGTTGACAGTAAGTTCAGCAAGATCATTTACTGTGTGCACAACTTTATCCACCCACAAAAGAGATTGCAGTCAGAATATGTTCTCATGAAAACAAGGCTTCTATTTCCTGCATTTATTTATACAGTGTGGTGAAAATCACCCCACACTTCTCTATGATGTGCTTATACCTGAGAAGTTTCCAGTCTTGGAGGAAGCAAGAGAACAGGTTGGGGAGGGACAGCAGGTGTGTCAACATCAGGTCACTGATTTCAAGATGCCAGCACCTCAGACTGGTTGCAGAGGTGTAACTGTGTAATCAGCAGAGGTTTATTTTCTGTTACTTTATCTGTTCTTTCTAATTAAAAAAACAAAAAAACAAAAAACAAAAGACATCTTTGAAGAGGAGAGGAGATGGTGGCTGTTAGCACATTGCTTTACTTTTTTTTTACCTGAGACTGTGCCATATAATTGTTTTCCACAAATAGGAATCAGTACTATGGACAGAGGACAAATACCTGGGTTTGAATTTTGGCTCTGCCACTCACTAGCTGTTAGCATAAAAACTCATTTTCCAACATCGATTCACTTAGTACTCATAAATAGCCATGACTTGGGGTTCCCGTGCTCTGTGTCTACAAGGGAAGCAACAGTGTAAGAACTATATTTATAATCTGAATTGTTTTTGTAAATATACATAGGTCTTGTTTGTCTTCGATTTGTTTGGTGAGCAAAGAGAAGATATCCTTTAGCTAAGGGAGACTCAGCAGTTTAGGACTTAAATATCAGTGATTCAAGCCACTGTTCCCTTTTCTTGTATCATTCCTTCCTAAAATGTAATGTCACCTAATCAGCAGATCATACTAAATCCTATAATCATATATTTTTAAAAACACTTTTCAGGAAGTTTATAAAGATGCAGCTGAACTAATTCAGATGGAGGTAAACTACCAGAAGATATGGGAAGGCTGGGGGCAGGGGGAGGGATGGAAATCATTATACCACAGCTTAGGACGAGAATCATTACTGCCAACAACCACAAAATTTAACTCTGCTCTTCACGGTGGACAAAGCCATAAAAAACAAAGGCAGTGAGATATAAAGTAAACTTATTGTGAAAGAAGTAGCCTTTCCTGGCAATAAACTCTACAAGAAACTTATAATTCAAATCCTTATGCAAGAGACAGATGGTTAGATTTGCTGCATAAAACAGGAAAACCCCAAATAAAAATGCTTTGAACAAATGAGCACTATTTCTCTCTCTTGTAAAAGAAGGAATCCCAAGGTTTTTGGAGAATCTTCATGGTGTCACCAAGGACCTGGGCTCCTATTTTCTGGTCCATCATCCTCAAGATCTGTGCTTTCCATCCTCAAATATCTTTTGGTCCAGCACAGCTACCAGAGCTTTGGTTATCACATCTGAGTTTCAGGCTGTCAGCAAGAAGGAGTAAGACACCCAAATTATTTGTCCCTTCCTAATTTAAGAGAATTTTCCAAAACTCTCACATAACCACTTCTGTACCTATTTTTTTTATTGGCTCCAATTTAATCATGTGCCACATCATGTAAGGATGCAAGGCTGACTGGGAAGTGTAGTCTTCTTCTGGGTAGGTGTACTCCCCTAAAAATAGTTGATGAGCAACTGGTAGTCTCTGCCACAGACAGGAAATGACAAAATGGACAATGTTTCAATAACCATTTTACATAAAATTCAAATGTGGCCTTTATAGAAATAGTTATCAGAGACCAGGGAACAAAGTCCAATGACCTCAAAATATGGATACATCTACACCACTTTAACCCAGGTCTCCAGGCTTTCTCAAGAGAAGTGAATGCTGGAGCATCAGAGAAATAATTACATGTTTAATGTGTTGGCTTTAGTTTAAGTAATCACTTCTCTAGGTACCAACCTACTGTTAAAAAATGAAGTTCTTATAGGGAAGACAGAAATCTAGTTAGGAGATTTAATCATCGCAGAGTCTTATATTCCTTTAGCCTCCTAACAGGCAATAGATACACAAATCTTTTGCTTTCGGCCTCTGTAATAACTGTGGGGAAAGTTACACAAATACTTTTGTATTCTGGGTGTTTGGAGTTCTCCCTAATTCTTCAGGTCTGAAGAAGATGGATTTGAGCTCCATTCCCTGGAATGTGGAAGACCAGGGCCCTTTCCACGATTGCCGTGAACTCCAGAGGGACTTGTGTTCTCATGGTTACCTCTGGCTTCGGACACCTGCTTCCAACAGTTGGCTCTGATTTTATGAGTTGACTTGCTGTTTTACTCATGTTCTTCCTCTCAGACTGTGTCAACCCTGAGGTAGGACTTGGATCTTTTTCTTATTGTTCACATACACAAAAAAAATGCAACCTCCCCCCCCAAATTAACTAACAAAAAAACCATACACCTACCTAGACAAGGTAATTTTGTGTGAATAGAAGACTTTCCTGAAGTATGTCAGATTACAAATGTAGCGTCACATATAGACGAACAAATTAAAATTAAACTGTAGACATCTTTGGGGTAAAAAAATCCTTTAGCCACCACATACCCCTGGGAGCTTCTTCCTCATTTCTTCTCCTTCTGATCCCTTCTCAGTCCCATACAACTTGGCTTACTTGTCTGTTCTCATATGTAAGGTAATAAAGCTCTCTTTGGTTATTACCCCCAAAGTTCCCTTTGCATATTCAAGTTCCATCGAACGGCACAGCTTATTGGCAGTTGTGATCACATGTAGCAGGTTTTGAAGGTGTCATGCCTATACTGGGCTATCTTTGGTCCATGGGCTGTGTTTAGGATTGTAGCAGTGGGAGTGAGAGCCCTCAGAAGGAGGAACTGAGATGAGGTGTGCGAAAGGCAAATGACAGTATCTGCGAGTAAGTACGTGGTAGTCGTTCAGTGTTAGGTGCTATTATTAGAGTAACAATTGTCAATTGGTAATGCTTTTTCTCAGTGAGAAAAATGCTGAGTCTTTCTATTCTTGTGGCTCAGAATAGTTTTAACTTGAACATAGAGGCCTCCAGAATCTGATTTTGTGTATCCTTCCAGAGATGTGTGGTGCATATAGCATGTGACTGTATTTTTTCTCTTCCATTACTAATACAGAGGAAGGCTATTTGAGTCTTCTGTGTCAACACTTCTGTTTATCAAGTAAGCTATCTGAAAGTTATGTGCTTCCTTTGTAATAAAAGACAAGGTTGCGATCATCAGAATTGGTTAGAATGCCAACTCATTTTCCTGAGAGATACAAAAGAAAACAGAGAAATAATTTGCTGAAAATGGAGCAATACATATAATTAATTTGATGAGGGTCACTGTTAGAAATCTGGATTTGTTTGTATTATGGAGTGTGGAAGGGCACTGTGACCTACCGGCCTCATCTCAAGGAGACATAACCGAGTAAGAGGATAAAAGCTGAATGGCAATGTGACCTAAGCACAGGAGGAGGATTCTTTAGAGCGATGTTAGACTATAGGTGAGAATTATTGTGTAATAGTCATTTTCAGAACTTCAGGAACTTAATTTCAAAGTTATGTCCAGAAAGAAGAAATGAATAGTCTTTGACCTATTGAGTTCTTGTTATCTATGGCTATGGTATCACTTGTTCCCACTGTAAATTCTAACTCCTCAAACTCAGAAACTGTGCTTTATTTACCCTTGTATTTCTTACCTCGCCTAGTGCTTAGGACTTGGTAGATACCCTATAAAGAGGTGTTGAATGAATGAGTAAATGAGTACATTTATAAATGAATCAACCCTTCAAACAATCTACAGTTTAATTTCTGTACTTTTCAACAATGAGTATTTCCATTTTAGCTTTGGTGAAAATAGAAGAAAAGGCATAACAGTCCAGTTTTTAATATCGCTTTATCACAACATTCCATGAACTATGAGGTGCAATTCTTATGTCAGTTTTGCTAGATTAAGATGTTAATTAAGAAAAATTCATGAGCCTTGGCATTCTTTTCTTAGATGTTCTATCTTCACTTTCCAAAAGGGCAAAATGAACATCTGTGTGTCTGGAACAAAAGACAAATTAAAAATAAGAGCTTAATTAGGCATTAAATTGACATTTTAAACACAATTTTAGTGCTATAGAAGTGGTGAAAAAATCATTTCAAATGTTCTATATTGGGGGAGGTAGATTTTATTGATTAGTTTACTCAAAAACTGACTAAGTCTGAACAATTAGAATATTAAGCAAAGAACACATATGAAACAAGCTTTCAAAAAATTGTCCATTAAGTATCATGATTGTTGCAAAAAAAAATAATAACACGCTTTGCACAGCTTTGTTATCAGGAGACTTTACATCTGACATTTCGGAAGCAAGGAAAGCGAATGGCTTAAGAAGTTGAAAAGCCAGTTCATCATGATGTCTGACATTTGGGAGCTGATATTATCGTCTATGATTTAAAATTCAGAATTTATAAAGTGCAATCATATAATACTGCCCAGCAACAAAGGTCTTGCTGAAGAATCTGGGAAATAACATACAGTCACAAAAAGCTGAAGGTTTTGAATTTGAATGTTTATTCCTCCCCACCTCACCCCCCAAATTTTATAAAATAATGAGTTCCTACCTTCTGCATTAAGCAAAATTTTGTATAGGGAGATTTAAAAATCTACTATGACCTTTGTCATCATGGTTATGAGTCTTTTCTTGAACACGTATCATGTGATGTTTGTTGATCATTTGTTTGCTTTATTTCTAATCGAAGTATGATAGTGCATGAAAATATATTCGGAGCTCCTATGGGATTCTGCTGAGAATACCAACCACAGTTGTGCTGTTGCTGTGTGCTTATGCATAAGGTTTTCTAGTCCAGAGATTCCGATCTGACAACATCAGGAAGTATTTTCAGTAACAGCTGCATCAGAATATATCCAGTTGGAGAAATTCTTCAGGAACCCCAGCCCCTCAGCATCCTGGGGCCCAGGTACTCTCCTTGGACCTGAACCTGATCTTCCAATTTCTTTTTCATTAAAGGAATCAGCATTAAGATGGAAAAAAGGACAGCCTTTCCTGGTCTGGCATTGATAATCTTGCTGCTTTTCTAAAGATTCGTTTGCTCTGTGCACTATGCTCAGCTTTCTTGTAGTTACTCTTGGATCAGTGAAGCAAAATATTCCCTTTCTTCCTTTCATACAAATACTTCAAGAAAAGATACCCAGTGATTTGTACAATGGACAACTGCAACCATTGCTCCAGGGCAGATTGAGAAAAACTCATATGCTCTGTAGCACAACCCAGAAGTGGCCGTTCATCTACCTTATGGCAGAGGCGTGTGTTTCGTTGCTGCGCTGTGATCTAATTCAGAGGAGAGATAGCTGTGGCATTTTCAATTGATATATAAAAATAGCTGGGTGCACTAGACACTGTCTGACGTCAATGAAATCATTAAAAAGCAGTGACCAGTCTGCAGAATGTCTCTGATTGCAGCTCAGTGTGCAGATACTTCAGCCATATCATTTTTTTCTTTTGACAGACAGCCATCTTTTCTTTCTGTAAGATAAGTTTCATCAATCATTTAGCTAATATGTGGTTAAAGCTCAAGTTCTTTCTATTCTATTCTTATGTAAAAGGTCAGCCACATTTGAGAAGGGTTTATCCTGTGAAGATGGTGAGAATGGATAGCTGAGGACCCTTGGAAATTTCTCGTAGACTTCTAAATAAATGTGAGCCCACAGATTAACTATTATTGTATTGGTTTCCAACCATAGGATTTTGTGCTGAAATCTTTGAAGGTGACTGATGCAGGAAGTCACTGGACAGTAACCGATATGGTACTGAGGACACTTACAAATTCTTTCTGAAAGGTAAAACTCTTACCAGGAACCAGATATGAATACCAAAATGCCAGATGGGGTCTGGCTCAGGAGTTTTCCAAATCTGCTATCCTGTAAGAAGGTCTGCTACCTTTCCCTCCAATACTGAGTCCCTTCCCCATTCCTCACTATCAAGCTAAAGTCTACCAGTCCTGCAAATCACCCTGGAGTCTTGCCCAACCACTCTGCCATCATATTATCTTTCCTCTTCCTGATCAAACTACTCCAGCCCATAAACTCATTCTGACCTTTATAAAAGGTCACTTTCACTTTCACTTTCACAAAAGAATGCTCTCCTGACCTCTGTTTCCCTTCACTCCATCTTTTACCATACCTCAGTGCAATTCTTCTAAAATACCAGTCTGGTTTTGTTAACTCCTTCTTTAACAATCATCAATGTCTCCCTATGTGAGAGCTCACCAACCTGTATGCCTTTTATTTATTATTTTTTAAAAAAATTTATTTATTTATTTGAGAGAGAGAATGAGAGAGAGAGAGAGAGCACAAGAGGGGGGAGGGTCAGAGGGAGAAGCATACTCCCTGCTAAGCAGGGAGCCCGATGTGGGACTCAATCCAGGGACTCCAGGATCATGACCTGAGCCAAAGGCAGTCGCTTAACCAACTGAGCCACCCAGGCGCCCCCCACCCTCCCGCATGCCTTTTAATCAGATGAATTCGTCCATGTCCTAGCCAGAGCCTATTAAATGAATCTGTTGTTCTCTAGCTCTTGGGACCCTTTATTTTACTCTACCCTTGCCTTTTTGTCATCAATCCTTTCCTGCAACCATGTGCTTTGTGATACACTTCATCTATAGTGCTCATCCCTCACACTTGACAGATTTGGCTTTCTTAATGTTGAACAGTTGTGTTCTCTTTTGAACTTGGTTTGTAATAGTGCTATGACAACTTAGGGCACCATTCTAGAGGTTCCATGTCCAGACGAGGTTCCACCTGGAACATGGCTCACCTCCCTTTTGGGAATAGATCAGATGCTCCCTTATTCCTTGCAGGATAAATCCTGTGGCACATTACACAGAACCCCAATCTGCCATTCCAGACTCTTTTTCCACCAGTTCCCACCATATACCTGTATATCAGCCACTGAGCCCATCACAAACTTTCATTTTTCCATTCTTTTGCCAAACTAAGCCTTATGCTCATAAAGCCCTTCCACCATTTACAATTTGGCACACTCACCCTTTAATATTAAACTCAGATATCTTTACTCCAACCAATTTATTTGATCCCATTTACATGTTCCCATGGAATTTCCAATGGAAATGCATATTTATTTTTAGTACTTATGTGGTTATCTGTTTTTTCCCTAAAACTTGACTTTCCACAATGTAAGAAACTAAATTTTATTCTTCTCTATATCTTGAGATACAGATACAACACAGGGTCTGTCAAATGATGGTTCCTCAACAAGTGTTTATTGACTGAACACATAATCTATACCATATGTTTGAACATATCTTTAAAAATTTTTTTTTGTATTGCCTAATAATTAAATATCTTTCATCTATGAATCATTACCTTTAACTATAAGCATGATGTACAGCAAGTATTTTTTAAACACCCTGTATACCACCTGGGTCAGTGTTGAGAATTTATTCTTGATGAACTATGTTCTCTTTCTTGATATTAACCTCTGTTTTCTGTTAAGCTACATTGTAAAATTTTCATCTTTGACTATGTTCTTTCATACTTAAAATTTTAACCTTTTCCACCTCTTAGGGCATAAACTTCTGGGCAATGTTGCTTTCACATCTCCATTTCCATTTGTTGATGGCTCATATCTTATTCCAGCAGAATTAAAACAAGAAAACCACTTAGATGAAGAAGGATTAAGGCTGATTAGGTCAGTTAATTTGAGGGTCCACCTGGGAGGAGAATACTTGTCACAAGTGGTATCTGTTACTGGTTTCTCCTTTGCTCATATCTGTGTCCTGCTATCATCCTAAATAATTGAGAGGGAGACTGTTCCAATCTAGGTTCTGTACCTAAGTAGATTTGGAGATGTTCACCTTGTCCTCAAATTTTTATCTTCAGCCAGTTCACCCAGAAACCTACCAAAGAGCTCCTCCTCATCACACAAGTATCTAAAATTCATTATGCCCAAAGTTTGAACAATGATGCATCTTTCCAAATGTGTGCATCCTGAGATTTCTTCCATTTTTATAATTAGTACAATTTTGACTTTTATTGAGTTAAAAACTAATTCTTGTGTTTTCAAACCTGCCTACTTTTCTCCACCTCTTTTGCCCTTATTCTAATTCAAACCATCATCATCTCTCTCCTGAATTCTTGCAAAATACTTTTATTTTGTCCTTCTAATTTATTCTTTACATAGCATCCAGAGAAATCTTTTAAGAAACAAATATGATTAGTTGCCTCTCTTGCTTAAAATTCTTTAACAGTATTAGATTTTCTTTAAAATACAGTCCAGAATGCTTCTCACAGTCCACAAGACCTTGCATACCCTCTTTAGCTCTGTCCCAAGCTCTTCCCTCCCCAGTCTCCATGAGCATTACTGGAATTCTTTCTGATACCTGAGTATTCCATGCTCCCACTTAATGCTTCCCATGCTTCCCCTGACCTTTCCTCTCTCTTTAGCTAGCCAGCACCTACTTGTCCTTTTGAACTCAATTAAAGTATCACTTCTTCTAGGAGCCTGCTATGATTTCCAAAATAAGTCAGGTAATTTTTTGTACACTCACAACTCATTAATTTCACTCCATGTATTGTATTACATTTGAGATTATGTAATTATTTGTATGAAAATTGGTTTTAGCTTTCCCTGTTATAATGTAAGTTTATTCCATGAGAGCAAGTATGTTTATATTTTGTTCACCTCTGTATCTATAAGATATAGGAGAATACCTGAAAAATAAGAGTATTTCATATTCATTCAATACGTGAATGTCTCTTTCTTATAAGAGTTCAATTATTCATTGAGATTATGAATCTTAATTTAGGTTTGGGCATACAGTTAACATCTGTGTGGCTAAACTGATGAATACAGGTGAAACATTGGATTACACATTATTCTTTTTGGCAAAATTGCCTTCCTTTTAACTGCCTTGGTAAGAAGCTATTCACATTTGAAAATAGCATGTACGGGAAGATAGCAGGCTCTATCACAGGCTTCCCAAGACAAGACATCTTGTGATTCTGGATTTGTGTTAGTTAATTGCCTAGGTTGGCACATCATTGAGGAGTAGGACTTTGTCCTTTTGTTTAAGTGCTCCATTATATATGTGTTTATATCTTGTTGGACAGACACAGGTTGTAGGTAATGACTGAGAGCCACCACTGAGCAGCTGTCAATGAAAAATATAGAGCAATCAAATCAAATCAATAAAGATAGTAAAGATCAATTGCAGGAAGAGTGACATAGTTAGATTTCATATTGTCTGGCCTGTTTCAGGCCCCTTGGAATGTGTTTTTGGCTTAAATACATTTACTGTAACCATGTTGTTATTGGCAAGGTTTTTAGGACCCTTGGGGATAAAATCACCTTTCCTTTTTCTTTTTTATACCTTCTATTTTAGTGCAAAGAACATGAGGTTGAGAGTCAGGGAGTCCTGGGTTGAAATCCTACTTACAAATTTTGCAATGTTTTGAACATTATTAGCCTTTGAGAGGTCCTGCTTCCTCTACTCCATGACTGTCAAGGCTGAAAAAAATAATATGTATAAAATGCCTGGCAGATTACAGAAGCTGGGTATATATTAGTTTTCTCTTCCCACACATCATCCCTTGATTTTATCTTTGCTTTCCTTACCCCAACTCTTTTGTCATAGTCTTCCTGGTCTGTGAGACTCTTGATGATTTCCTTTAAATTCCAAGGTATTGGCTGGCTAAAATATTAGCCTGCAGATTTTTCCAGAATTCTGTAACTTAGGGAAATTTAGGTCTTCCTTAAGCATATTAGTAACTAGAAAACTTTGGATTCATCCTGCCTCATCACAATATCCAGAGTCCCCTAGATGTCTACCAGAGAAAGTTGGTTCAGCTTTTTCTCAAGAAGTCATTCCATGCAAGAAAAGAAGCTCTGCCTGAATCCTCACCTACAGAACTAATCTGGTATCTATTGAGCCTTTGGGATGGGACATGAAGATGGATTAGTTGTTGCTAAAAATATTTTAAGTGATTAAAAACAGAGCCCACTCTTGGTCCCATACCAAGTGGCTCAGGGAAAATAGAGGAGTTGAGAGTTGTTTACCTGCTTGCTATGAAACCCCTCTTTGAATTCTTCTACTTTGGTTACCATTTGGCATTGGTAGTTGGGGTAGGTGAGATGGGAGTACATAGCTTAGAAAGAAACAGAAAGGATGATAGATGACTATTTCATGCTCTCTCCTCTCTTTTCTTACCTCCAATACCTACTCACCCATCCTTATTCTCAGCTGATGAATTTGCTTTCAATTTTATAGAATACAGGGTGGCAATCAGAGGAGAAGGTCCACAAGTTCCCACATTACCTCTATTCACTAGCCAGCGTCCGCATCCTTATATTCTCTCTTTTTTTGAGCGAGCGAGAGAGAGACTGAACGAGCGGGGGGGCAGGCGAGGAGCGGGGAGGGGCAGTGGTAGAGAGAATCTTAAGCAGGCTCCTTGCCCAGCGTAAAGCCTGAGGTGGGGTTCTATCTCACGACCCTGAGATCATGACCTGAGCCAGAATCAAGAGTCCAGCACTTAACTGACTGAGCTATCCAGCACCCCTGAACCCTTATATTCTGCCCTCCCTTTTGCTACTGCCGATGAGGTCTCTGTGTTCCTAGTAGGGACAACCTCTTCAGTTGTCCATCAGATGCCATTCTCACATTCTCAGGGCTATTTCCCCAGTAATACTCCTCTTCTGCATCATCAATTTTCCCTCCTGGTGGATTATCCTCATTATCTACTTATAACCTCTTATTTTAACAATCTCAACTAAACCTTTCCTCTCACTTTAGCTCTAATAATCACTCAATTCCTTTACTCTTCTTTACAGCAAAACCCTTCAAAGTGTAGTCTTTACTCACTACCTCTATTTCTCCTCTGCCATTCTCTCTTGAACCCATTCAAATCATGCTTTTGCCTCTATTATTCCAACAAAAGTACTGTTGTCAACAAGTTCCAGTTGCTAAATCCAAAGGTCAAATATTAATGCTCATCATGGTTGTCCTTTCAGCAGTATTAGACACAATAAATCACTTATTTCTTTTCTTTCCTTTTATTCTCTCTTTTTTTTTGAAGTGCTTTTTGTTTTGTTTTGTTTATTTATTTATTATTTTTTTACTGGACTTCCAGGATGCCACTCTCTTCTGGTTTTCATAATCCTCACTGACCACTCTTCAGTCTTCTTTGCTGATTCCTATCTCCCTCACTTTCATGAATAATGTTGGAGTATCCCAGGGGCTCAGTATTTGCACCCCTCTTTTCTCTGGTTATACTCATTTCCATGGTAATCTCATTCACTCTCATGGCTTTAAATCAACAATTTGATGACTACCACTCTGAAAATTGAAACATAAACCCTTAAAATCCAGACATATATATGCAACTGTTTTGTTGACATCTGCCCTTGGAGTTTGATAAGTTTATTAAATTTAGCATGCCCAAAACTGAATTCTTGAGCTTTCCTCTCACACCTACTCTTTCCTTGTCTTCTTCCTTATAGCTTATATCAAATCAAGTTTCCTTGGAGTCATCTTTACTTCCTCTTTCCTTCTCACTTCATAAAGAAAGTCTTGATATATTTACCTTCAAAATATAACCAGAATCCATCACATCTTTTCACCTCTGCTGCTACTGGCCTAAACTACAGTCATTTCTTACCAGAATTACTATAGAAGACTTTTAAGCAGTTTTTCATGTCTACCCTAATTCCCCTTACCTTCTTGTTAACACAGTGACCATAGTGATCCTGTTAAATCATAAGTCAGATCATGTCAAGAACTTTCTACTTCAATCAGAATCAATGCTGAAGTTCTCCAGTGTCTGTAAGATTTTACATGGTTGGTTCTCAATTACCTCTCTAACTTAGTTTCCTTTTATTCTTCCCTTTGCTCCATCTGGCCTTACCACAATGGCCTTCTTGATGTTCTTTAGGGTGCCAGTCAGATTTCTACCTCAGGACTTGGCACTTCTTTTTCAGTTTGTGTCTTAGATTAGGCTACCCAGAAACAGAGGCACAGGGTTTATGTGATATTTTCAGGGAATCCAATGCCAGGGAAGAGAAGAAAGAAAGAAACAGGAAAGGAAGGAGACACAATGCAAGAACATTGAGCTGGCTTCCATTTAGTGCAATTAGTTGTTTGATTCAGTAGACTGCACTTTTAAGCAGCAATGTTCCTGGGAACATTAAGGGGGAAGAATTTATCCACAGGCCCCTCTTTTGCCTTGTTCAAGTTTATCCACATGGGCATTAATTCCTCTGTACTTCCAACTTGTGCCAGCATGGGTTTAGGTGCCTGAGGGTCTGCAGCAGTAGCAACAGGAAGTCCTGGGGCAGAAGGAAAGAAATTATATCCATCAAAGTCCATGCAGAACTGGAACAAGACACAGATGAAGCCAAGAGGATCTCAGGGAGGCATAAGAGATGTCTGATAGACTGCCTGGAGTGTTCGTCTCCAGATGTTGACATAGCTCACTTTTCCTTTGCACAAAGAAGGTTTTTACTTGAATGCCACCTTCTCAGTAAGACTTTTCCTCAACCTCCCATTTAAAATTGTAGTCACCTACATATTGACAATACCCATTTCCTGCTTTATTTTTTCCCATATTACCTTCTAATAAACGATAAAGTTACTTATTTATTTTTGTTGTCAATCTTCCTCACTAGACTCTAAGCTCTAAGACAGCTGTGATTTTTGTCTGTTTTGCTCATTGTATTACCAGACTAGCACATAGTATGTAGTCAACAAGTTGTGAATGAATTATTATACAAATTCTTGACTGGTACTGTAAACTTTCACGATACACTTGAATTAAATATATGGAACATTCTAATCAATGTGTTTGTCAAATAATCAAATATTTTAAGCATTCACAGATAAGATGGAATATTTCCTAGGTAGGTCCTAAAGCAAGTTAATGAAGGAGAAGATTCTGAACTATGGATGTTTGTTTGCACAGCTTCTTTATTCTTCTAAGTTGCCTTTTAATAATTTTCTTTATTGATGTTTTCCATTAAATCTCTATGGAAATAACTGCAAGGATTGGTGATAAGCTCATTCTTTGTTCTACCCTCCTGCAGATGTTAACAGTGAATTCCTGTGAGTCAGACAGTGATAACAGAAGACCTATGAACACAAGATTCTGAGTGAAATGGAATGTTGAAACAAAAAGGTGAGGTGGAAAAAAATGACCTAAGTTAGTTCCTATAAGCATACATAATAAGCATCATAAGTTATGATGCATGTTATTAAAAAATAATCATCATTGATCTGCTTTGTGTCATCTAACTCTGCAAGAAGGAATAATGTTCTCTGCCATTATAACTGAAGGGAAAAAGAGCCAAATAGTCAGTAGCAGTGGTACAACTATTTTATAATTTTTTTCTTAACATTAGTATTATTTTCTTCTTCTTTTTTTTTTTTTAAGATTTTATTTATTTGCGAGAGAATGAGAGACAGAGAGCATGAGAGGGGGGAGGGTCAGAGGGAAAAGCAGACTCCGTGCTGAGCAGGGAGCCCGATGTGGGACTCGATCTCATGACTCCAGGATCATGACCTGAGCCGAAGGCAGTCGCTTAACCAACTGAGCCACCCAGGCACCCCATTTTCTTCTTTTTTATTAACACATAATGTATTATTTGTTTCAGGGGTACAGGTCTGTGATTCATCAGTCTTACACAATTCACAACACTCACCATAGCACATACCCTCCCCAATGTCCATCACCCAGCCACCCCATCCTTCCCACCTCCCTCCCCCCAACTCCAGCAACCCTCAGTTTTTTTCCTGAGATTGAGTCTCTTATGGTTTGTCTCCCTCTCTGGTTTCATCTTGTTTCATTTTTCCTTCCCTTCCCCTATGATCCTCTGTCTTGTTTCTCAAATTCCTCATATCAGTGAGATCATATGATACTTGTCGTTCTCTGATTGACTTATTTCACTTAGTATAATACCCTCTAGTTCCATCCACGTCATTGCAAATGGCAAGATTTCTTTTTTTAATGGCTGCATAATATTCCATTATATATCTATGTATCTATATCTATCTATCTATCTATCTATCTATCTATCTATCTATCTATACCACATCTTCTTTATCCATTCATTTGTTGATTGACATCTAGGCTCTTTCCATAGTTTGGGTTTTGTGGACATTGCTGCTAAAAACATTGGGGTGCACATGCCCCTTTGGATCACTACATTTGTATCTTTGGAGTTAATACCCAGTAGTGCAATTGCTGGGTCGTAGGGTAATTCTATTTTCAACTTTTTGAGGAACCTCCATACTGTTTTCCAGAGTGGTTGCACCAGCCTGCATTCCCAGTAACAGTGTAGGAGGGTTCCCCTTTCTCCACATCCCCGCCAACATCTGTCGTTTCGTGACTTGTTAATTTTAGCCATTCTGACTGGTGTGAGGTGGTATCTCATTGAGGTTTTGATTTGGATTTCCTTGATGCTGAGTGATGTTGAGCACTTTTTCATGTGTCTGTTGGCCGTTTGGGTGTCTTTTTTGCAGAAATGTCTGTTCATGTCTTCTGCCCATTTCTTGATTGGATTATTTGTTCTTTGGGTGTTGAGTTTGATAAGTTCTTTATAGATTTTGGATACTAGCCCTTTATCTGATAATAACATTAGTATTATTTTCTTCTGGGAGCTTTGTGGGGGCCTGATGAGTTACTGATCCAGATATGCCTGCATCTACATCCTGGTTCAGCCATTTATTAGCTTATGTAGGCTTGGGATAGTTATTAAACTTAAAGTCTTTTCTTTCAATAAAGAAAGTGGAGATGATCATACTTAAACTCCAAGGTCAATATTTCACAATTAAATAAGATGAGATAAAGAAAGTACTAGTACCTAAAAGATGTTTAATACAAGCTAGATCCTTTTGTTAACAGTTATCAAGAATCAACAATGTCATCATAAAGTGTAAAAAAAAAGCATGAAGTGAGAAATAAATAATTTAAAGTAACTAGACTTTTTAATTAAAAATAATTTTATGCAATGATGATTTTAATTTTATTCATATTAAAGATGAAAAGCATTATAATTGACCGAGCATTGAAGATCACTATGTTGAAATGTCACAGACAGGACACCTCAGGTATCTGAACTCCAGTGTTATGGCATTCTCTTAGCACTTGTATAATTCAGAGAAACTCTCTCTTCCCCATAAAAGTTAGTTGCAGTCTAGAATATCTCATTAAGCAACAAAAGTCTGCTTAAAGTTAGCAGTCTAGAATGTTTCATTAAGCCATGGAGAGATAATTAAATTCAGTTTGCAAACTAAGGAGGTTGATGTCCAGATGTGCCAGTTATGAATTTATAGCTCCAAATCAATACTACATTGCCTGTGTTGTGAAAATATAGCTGGGTCCTTTAAATAGATTTCCTTTGTCAGCTGTCACAATGTTAAGTTTTAGGGATAGAGCACATTGGAGGGAAAACTCTTTTTGGTTCCTGGACCCAACTCCAACATGGGTGTGGACAGGGCTTCCTATACAACATCAAGCACTTTTCAGACCCCAACAGGGTGTCTAAGAATTCATCTCAACGCAACTCAATTCTAACACTATCTACCCAGAAATAGCATTAGGTTGCACAGGTTAAAGTTTAAGTCCTCCATACTCCAGATGCCAGTAGCAAGTTCATATTGTTACCTGTACTTCTGTCCAACTGGCTACAAGTAAGAGGTTCCCAAGACCCCCTCCTTGGGTTCAATTAATTTGCTAGAGCAGCCCACAGAACTCAGAAAAACATTTTATTTACTAGATTACTGGTTTATTATAAAAGGAAATAACTCAGGAATAGCCAGATGGAAGAGATACATAGGGAAAGGCATGGGGAAAAGGCGTGGGAGCTTCCATACTCTCTCTACGCCAGAAGCTTCATTACATAGGCACGATTGATTAAATCATTGGCTGTTGGTGATTGATTCAACCTCTGGTCCTTCTCCCCTCCTGGAAGGTCTGGAGGTGGGACTGAAAGTTCTAACCCTCTCATCACATGATTGGCTCCATTGGCAACCAGCCCCCATTCCTAAGTGGGGTCCAAAAGTCTCTACATTAACATAACAAAAGTCACCTTTATCACTGTCAACACTTAGGAAATTTCAAGGGTTTTGGGAGCTGTGAACAGGGAATTGTGGACGAAAACCAAATATATCAGTCACAATATCACAGGAGCTGAAGGAAGAAAGTGTTATTGTCTTACTGGCCCCAGTTTATACCTCTTGCCACCTCCTGCCAAGTGATTGCTCCAGTGCTGGGTTCCTGCAGTGCACAATGCTCAGAAACACCCATTGGCCAGCGGCTTCCCCCAGGGATGGCTCTGCAGCAGAGACTTTCGGGTGGGGCACACCTCTGTCCATGGTTACCCCTGCACCCACTTGAGCAACATGCAATGGGTTCTGAGGCATTACACCTCCCTCTGGATGGCTTTCTCCAGAGGGCAGATTGCCATCAAGTTCCAGTGACAGAGCATCTCAGCAAATGCCCAATAAGATATGGATCTCACTCTGGGAGGACCTCTTTTTGGATGCTCTATCTCAGACCTGGAGGTTGAGACTGCTCCTTGTTTCTGCTATTTCTATATTCTTTAGAATTCTAGTTCTCCTTACTTCATGCTAGCCGATTCTCTATTACTTCAATCTCCTGTTATAGTTAATAATTATTTATGTTAATCTTTCCCTGTTCAAATGACTATGTGGTTTCTGTTTTCTTGTTTGATCCTCATGGATACACCAGAATTTATTATTATCTATATGGGACCATGAGACAAAAAATCTCTTCTATCTGGATGTCGTTCTGTAAACTTGTTAACACAAGTTTATTATAGCTCTTTAAGTGCAACCAAAAATGGTAAATAAAGAAGGATAAAAGGATTATTAATCATGTAGTCATTCTACTTGGGAAGACATCTACGGAGACATGTAACAGGGGGGAGGTTGTAGGAAAAAGACACATTATTTGAGCAGAGTATGCTAGAACATTATTTTTTAGAGCTACATAGTAACAATGTGAGAATGTTGTTTTTGGTGTCCGGGCCTTCTTATATTGTCAGTCTATAAGAAAAAAAAGTTCCAAATGGGTTTTACACACTAGTACTTTGATTTTATTTGACACTGTTTTGATTTAAATTAAATTTACTGAACAACTAAACCACCCACTGAACTATAGGGGAATTTATCAAAAGGAAGATGGATGATACATTGATATTATTTTTTAATGCACTGTGGTTATTTCAGTTTTTCTTTCAGATATATACTGATTGGTAGTAGGTTGAAGAGTATCTGTCAGAATCTCAGAATGCAATCTACTTTGGAAATTGGGTCTTTGCAGATGTAATTAGTTAAAATGAAGTCATACTGGATTAAAGTGGTCCCTAAGTCCAATGAGTGGTGTCCTTATAAGAAGAGGAGAGGACACAGACATAAGCATAGAGGACGAGGCAATGTGAGCATGGAGGCAGTGATTCATCCATAAGCCAAGGAATGCCAAGGGTTTCCTACAACTACCAGAAGTTAGGAGAGACGCATAGGATGGTTTTTTCCCTCCCAAATCTTCCAGCAATAACCAACCAAATGTGCCAACACCTTGATTTCAGACTTACAGTCTCCAGAACTGTGAGAGAATAAATTTGTTACTTTAAGCCATCAGGTTGTTATAACAGCTCTGGGAAACTAATACACAGTTAGTGGGCTAGGTATTGGGGATTCACTGGTAAATAAAACAAAAACCACTCATGTCCCCATGGCTACTAGCCAGCTTTTGATATTTCCACTGACAGTTTAAGAACTTGTTTTTATATAATATTTTTTATTTAGAAGGCCTTTTTCTTTTTGTGGCATCATAAGAAATTGTAGCTGCTGAAATGACAGCCAAAATTTGGAAATGTGGCCTTGTGGAGAATCTTAATAGAGGGGGGCATCTAATAAGCTTTCAATTCAGTTATTAATAAATAATTTTTGAGATGAAATCCTGCAGAAAATCCTATGGAACTCCTAAACATTGACATACACAACCCACACTCTACTTCATTCACTTCCTTAATTCAGAACTGCTTTATCTCAGATATCAGGTAGATTTGGTTCAGCCCATAATTTCAACAGTGACCCCAAGGACAGAGCTGATGACTTCTGGACCTCCTGCAATTAGTGTTGATTAAGGAGAAATGATTTGGTACTACCAAGGCTATAATTTCTCCTATTATAAAACCATTAATTTCACTGTATTACCTTCTTCTGAAAACAGTCTTGCTCAGAATTGCCTGTCACTTCCCCACAGCACGAATTCTAGCCTGCATCTTGTTTGGACTAAAGAGTGCACCTAACATCCTCTCCTATATTCTACATCTTAGGGTTTTTCCTCTCTCCTCTGTTTATACAAACCACTGACTTTATTTTTATACTCTCATGGTGCTCTAGTATATTGTGCATTTTGAATGAAGACCTACTTTATTATGAATGGCTTCAGGGATATAGATTTTTAAAGTTTTCAGTACTGACATCTCAATTGCTTCTGGAATGTGAATAATACCTTAAAACATACTATTTCCCAGATGATAAGAGCCTAACATTAAAAAGAAATTAATTAAAAATGACTCCAAGGAAAGTCTATGTGAAAGTTTTCTCAAATATTTTTGCAACTTTTCTGTAAGTTTGAAATTATTTAAAATAAAAAAGTAAAACAAACAAAAAACCCACCTCTAAAACATAAAAGTTAAACATCTACTTAATGTTACTTTTTACTTTCCTATCTCCTCTGGGACTCAGAACTGAAGTCAAGGCAATCAAGGCCAACCTGAGGAGGAAGAAAGGCAGTGCCCCCATCCAGGGCCTGATCTCAGAGGTGACAGGAAAGCCTTGGTGGAGGACATCGGTCTTGGTGCCTGATGGGAGCACCTTCTCACGCCTCGTAGCAGAGTTTCGATTATCCTTGTAAGCAACCATCTCCCGTCCCACTCCATTCTCATTTGTGCAGGGCTTGATTGGGAAATTGACTTCAGCCCCAGCTCAGAGCAGTCAGATTCAATTCTGTTTCTTGCTTGAAGTTACTAGGAAAGAGAAGTGCTCGTTGGTCATCTTGACTCAATGTAGAAAACTCTACTTAAATAGAGTCAATGCAGAGGAAAGTAAAGCTAAGGGATGGAGAAAATTCAAGCCCTCATGAGACTGTGTAAGATCCCACATCCAGTTATCCCAAAGCAGCTTCTCTTTCAGTTTCCATTAGACTGAGAAGTAGCCCCCTCCTTTTTTTTTTTTTTTGACTTAAATTAATTTGAGTTAGCTTTCTATCACTTACAAATTGAGAAGGTAAGAATTAGCTTGGAGTGAGAAAGTAAAATCTGCCTGGCCATTCATCAGGCTGGAATAACAGGCAAAGATAAAACCAGCTTGGCAAAGTGAACAGGAAATGCTGTTTCTCCCAAGGACACACCATGGCTCTAAAGTGCCCTAAGAACACCCTTCTTGATTGATGGTGGCTATTTGAAATTCTGTCAGTAAGAATGAGACATCCCACTCCTGCATGCAGGATCTAAGTCACTCTGATACAAGAAAGCAGCCTCTACTCACAGCCCAGGAGCAGAGCTTTGGAGAAGTGGGTTTCTCACACAGCTATCTTCTTTGGAGGCCAAAGGCAATAGGACCCTGGGTCCACTTTGTAGTCCAGACTCTTTACACAGCCTTACTTGCTTCAAGTGTATTAAAATAGTGTTGCATTGAAATTCTATCTAAACTCCACCCTTCCACAGAACTCTGTAACAGCTCTCTGTTTTCCTTTGGTAAGATGACCCACGTTTCATCTTCTGCGTGGTCTCTCATATCGATGGGTAAATAAATCTGATTTATTAAACTGATCAAACCCATAAAACTGATTTGTGAAACCAGTAACCAGTAGTTATTGGTGGTTTCAGGTTGACTAGGTTTAGGAAACAAAAGGGTTTTAATTACATAGCCTTTTTTTTCCAGTAGTAATTCCTCCACCCAAATTGGTTTTAAAATTAAAGATCCAGTCATATAGTCCTTCCCCCAAAGTCAATCTCATGGAAAAGTTAAGACTTCAAAGTGTTGTTTTATTTTATTTATTTATTTATTTTTAAATTTATTGATTAGATTTTATTTATTTATTTGATAGAGACACAGCAAGAGAAGGAACTCAGTGAGAGGGAGAAGCAGGTTTCCCACTGAGCAGGGAGCCCGATGCGGGGCTCGATCCCAGGACCCTGGGATCATGACCTGAGCCAAAGGCAGATGCTTAACTGACTGAGCCACTCAGGTGCCCCGAAGATAAATTTGACCAGAAAGAAAGTGTGGTCCTCAGAAGGGAGTAGTGACTTTGAGAACAGCATGGTGGCTGTCACTGGAATTAATTTTTGTCCCAGTCCCATAGAAAATGGGGTGAGCGGGGAGGAGAAAGAGAGAGAGAAAACTGATTTTGGGTAACTATCAGGATGCTAGAGTCCCTCTGTTAGAATGCAACATAAAGGGAGGAGAAGCATTTCACACCTGCCTGCGTTCGGCCGTGATTACTTCAATCCTTGGCCTTTGGCACCTGAGGGCTTTACCTTTGCAGTCATGCCCAGTTGGGGATAAGCAGATTCTTGGATCTGGTAGAAGAGAGGCCAAGATTGGAGGCTGAAGTGAGCATCAAGCATCAAGGAAATAACAACAGCCAGCAGCCGGAAAATGTGGAGTTTTTTATTAAGCATGCAGGAAACATCCCCTGGGTATCCAGGTGAGTGTGGGGAAGGGAAATCTTCCAAAAGGGTGTGTGAGCAGAGGCTTGTGTAGAAGCAGGAGTCTGTGGAATTCTAGTTAATGTATCCGTGCAACCCCACTTGTATCCAGAAGTAGAAGAAGCATGGAAAATTCTGCAAGAGATTTTGTCAAAATTCAAAATGTAAACAAAAACAAAAATAAACCCCAAACCAAACCCCAAACCAAAATATATGTTGGCTAACTGAACATAATAAAAATAATATAATATAAACAAAACAAAACTCAATGTAATCCCCTCCCTCACCCCTTCTCAGCTCTTTTTAATAGATGCATCATAAGCCAGTTCCCCTGGCTGGGTGGGTATTCTTTGCCACGCCTGAGCTGACTTTATGGCTAAGAGATGGGGTTTTTCTGCATTTGGAGTGAACAACACAGAGTATATATTCCCCCTAAATTCCTCCGATGTTGTTAGTATTTCTCCAAGGAATACAAGAGGTGGAGGATACCGCCTTGTACTTTTTTTTTTTTATAAAGATTTTATTTATTTATTTGAGAGAGAGAGAATGAGACACAGAGAGAGCATGAGAGGGGGGATGGTCCGAGGGAGAAGCAGACTCCCCGCCGAGCAGGGAGCCCGACGCAGGACTCGATCCCGGGACTCCAGGATCATGACCTGAGCCGAAGGCAGTCGCTTAACCGACTGAGCCACCCAGGTGCCCCGAAAATACACTTTTTTAAAAGAAAATCACAAAAATGATAGATGTCCATTGTGGAAAATTGAGAACATACAGACAAATGAGAAGAAAATTTTTGAAACTGTATCCCACCCCTGCTCATATTTTAGGACTTTGCCCTTCTGTCTGATGTGTAAAGTTGTTTCTGTAGAAATGGGAATATACTGACATTCTGTTTTGCAAACCTCTTTTATTTTTTTTTATTTTTTATTTTTTTAAAGATTTTATTTATTTATTTGAGACAGAGAGAATGAGAGACAGAGAGCATGAGAGGGAGGAGGGTCAGAGGGAGAAGCAGACTCCCTGCCGAGCAGGGAGCCCGATGCGGGACTCGACCCCGGGACTCCAGGACCATGACCCGAGCCGAAGGCAGTTGCCCAACCGACTGAGCCACCCAGGCGCCCCCGCCTTGTACTTTTTTGAAGCCCCTCAACCAAACAGTGCTCAGCTTGCGCTGGCCCTTCTCAAGCACTTGTCCACCATTTGACTGGGTCACATCTACTCACAATTTAATTTCATTGTTTCCAAACATGTTTTAATAACTCCCATGCCCTGGGAATGCGGAAAGAGCTAAGATGTGCCTCTTCCTGTCAAAGTTTAAGTCAAAGACTCATCATCTTATAGTCCAATGAGAAAAGGATCATTGGTTCTATATTAATATTTTCCGTCTTTTCCTCATGCCAAAATAAAAACCAGTCTGCAGACACACTTTCCTCTCAAAATGAAAGAGCACAATTTAATAATAGCTGAGCACTTGTGTTGAGGCAAAAGATTTTCTCTCAGTTATTTCTTGGTAAAACCCCAGGAGGTCAAGTTTACACATTTCTATGAGGTAAAAAGTGTGAGGGGAGAATAAGGGCTCTGACAAGGAGTTCTTCAGGAAGCGCCAGCATTGGACTTCTTCACCTCCTTCCTCTGCCTGTCACTTAGGGCACTAAATCCCACTTTCTAGAACTTGATGTGGTTTTAATGTGGTTCACCTTTACTTAACAGCTAGCTCCAGATGGTTCCAGGAATACTTCTATTCACTAAACCGAAGGATGAATACGGTGGAAGATGCCTAGTTACGTTGAGGTTTGCTTCTCGAGCTTAATTCCAGTGCAGCCTTTATTATGGTTTATGACTAAGGATTTTGGTGAAGCACATGCTGAGAGAGCTAATGCTGAAACCGTCCATCACAGTCTTAGTAAGCCACAGTCTTATTTTTTACTTTAAAAGAAGCATTTCCTCCAATTCCAGATGATGTTTTCACTCTTGATCTAGACAGCATCACCATTTTTACCCTGTGTGGAAGAGACACTTCTTTATGGGGTCTGCTTTACTTTACGAAGTCAGCCTCTCCTGGCAAGAAAAAGTTTCATCTGAAGTCCTGGAGGTGAGGAGGGAGAAAAGATGAAGCCTCTGCTTTCACTGTTTTAGAGCCACAGGTCAAATGGGGCAGCCGCGCTTGTACAAAGTACTCCTGTGCATGATGACAGGGAATGTGGCAGGGAGACAGGGGGAATCCATTCTTCGGTAACACATGGACCTGACCAACCTATTTCCAATTATACTTACTGCAGAAATTGTCCTTTTCTTCTTAGGTTTGCAGGAACAACTGCGTTCAAACAGCTCTTCTATCCGGGGATATTATTTTGAAAAGTTCGTTGAGAATAAATGTATGTTTGTTGTTTATTTGTTAAAGGACAAAATGATGCCAACTGTTCGCTCCATTGAGAAAGTACCAAAGATGTGCTTCATCCATTTTCCTAAGGAACATTTTAAAAATGTGTTGTAGTGCTTGGTGGAGAGCCTACCATACAACAGGTACTTGGAGAATGTTTGCTGAATAACTGAGTAAATGAATAGTGGCTCTGATAAACTATAGCAATATTATGTTAAGGACAAAGATATGATTATGTGGAGTATTATTTGCAGATATACACTGTTTCACAAATGTAGAAATCATTACAGCTTTATAAATAGAAATCCTCTAATGTCATGAACCCACCAAAGTATCTAACAAGCACAACTTTTGAGGCGACTTATGTCCAAGTACAACCCCCCAAATAATCTTAGACCATATGTTTTTTTGTGTGTTTGTTTTGTTTTGTTTGGCTGGATTGTCTTTAAAATACTATTACAATGCTTAAATTTTGTTTGAAGTCTGATTTAACCTCAGCACATAGGGTTTATTTGGTGAAATACAAAGGCAATTTCCTTTTTGAAATAGTGTTTCATGCATTGGGTATAGTGAAGATTCAGCAAAAGTAGATTTCCTTCACCCTAAGCTTTTAACCTCAAGATGGCATTTTATAATAATAATAGTAAATTAAAGTAATATTGCTATATTGATATTGGTCTTCTTTGTGGTAATATCAGAAGCTAAGAGCATCAGACTTTAGAGATATCTAATTTGATGTAATGGAAATATTCATGGCATTGCCTTATTGGTGGAGAATATATCCTTTCACAGAGGAAATCCTTATATGATGATTCATATTTTAAAAAAATGATTATACTTTCTCATGCTCTGAGTCATGTTCTATTTAAGAGATCTAGTTTTGGACTTATAATGAAGCACTGATGAGTATGAAAGAAAAAAATAAAGATAACTGGTACCAAGACTTTATTAGGCATTTCACTGGATACAAAGAAACTTTTTTTTTTTACATTAAGAACAACAATCTTATCCAAAAAATTCACATTTGCTAAACAGAACAGTGGTAGGCATATATTTTCTTTACAACACATTTATTAAAGTATCAATGACCAGATCCTAAAAAGAGAAGGCACAGATCTATCTCCCTCTGGTGAATTTCTGGTGTCTAATGAAGGAAATGTCACCAGCTCTGCAAACTCCCATCCTTTAGAAATGAAGCAAATCAATACAAATGTGTGCAAGCAGGGACCATGAGATGGAAATGTTATATTAAGGAATTTGGATTTTCTTGTCACTTATAGGAATTTCAAGAGAAGAAGTAGGTACCAAAACTGTTCCCAAACTCCATCCACATTCAGACCACATCAAGGATTCACTGTTGGGTACAATGGTCTTTGAAAACTCTATTTTAGGAATTCCAACATAATTCTATTCTCTGCAAACTGTTCTAGAAACTGGCCTTAGATCTCATTGTTCTTACCCTGGGGTGTCTTGAGTTTTCAATTTCTTAAAAAAAATGCTGGTTGTTATAATTTGCTTTGGCAAATCTCCCTGGCAGGTACTGGTTCATTGTCAGGGTCCATATTCTATCCCCTGCCCAACTCCAACCCAGTCTCCTGAGGCTATATCTATATATCTATATCCCAGGCTCTTTTCCTCTCTTTTTTCAGCAATCAAGAGAGTTTTTTTTTTCTATGTCAAATTTTCTATAGTTCCATAGATGATTGGTTCTAAACTGATAAAAGTAATTTGTGGTAGGGTGTTAATGAGGGGAGTAATGAATTAGTTTACCTCTCCGAATGAAGAAGAAATTGAATTTTAAAAGAGGTCCCAGTATTGAGTTGGAAGGTGCTATCACTTTCCAGGGAATTTTTAATGTGTAGTGTGTTTTGGGGTGTCCCAGTTACTGGGGAATGTTACTTAAGGGGTTAGTAGGGGAGACTCTGGATCTTGCAATGGTATGGTAAAGGGAAATTTTGAATGTGGTGGCATTAATCTTATAGAGGCAGTTGCTTGATTGATTATGCCGTCTCTATTTGAGTTGGTCTTTTGTAAAGCAACCATGGAACTTTGTATGGACCAACATTTTCCTTCATGAAGGGTATTAGGACTATAGATTTCCATGAGATATAATATAGGGGTTTAGAAGGAGGTAGAATCTCACCCTTTATAGGGAGCCCAACTGAAAAAGAGAGAGAAGCAAGATAGATAGGGTTGCCAGAGGAAAAAAATACAGGACACATCCAGTTAAATTTGAACTTCAGATAAACAATGAATAAGTTTTTAGTATGTCTTATGAAATGTTTTGGAAATTCTTATACTAAAAAATATTGCTTATCTGAAATTTGAATTTCACTGGGTGTCCTGTGTTTTATCTGGCAAGCTTAAATATGGAAAAGAAATAATTGAGGATAGAGAAAGAAGAGAAATAAGAAGACTGATTACTATTCCACACCCAGATCCCAGGCTCAAGGAAGATTACAACATTTTTGCTTTGAGCATGACAACTCATGCAGGTCCTTGAACTAGTCATGCATTTTCCATTACTAGATTACACGTAGGCAGATAACAAAGGTGTAAAAGGATATTGTATGCCTGTGTTTTGAGAAGGGAACCATGTTGGAACCACCTAATGTTGATGGGTCTTTAGTGACTCTCATAGAACCTAGGCAGTTCATCTTAACTGAGAAGATCTAATCTTTAAAAAGAAAAATTGAAGAAACAATTTTTTATGGAAAACTTATCCTCACATGGTTCCAAGTTTGGAAGAACAGCTTTTGAAGTGTACTGGTTCTGTTGCTGATGGAAACAAATGTGAAATCTAAGTTTTTGCCTGATAATGAAGTTAATAAATGACTGACATTGGAAACTTTTGAGAAGCTTCAGGTGCCCCACAAGCTTAACTATTTATGCTTGGGGGAACTCAGGTAATTTCTAAAGCACATTCCTCATATGATTTTTTTTTTTAAAAGACCATTTTAAACAAAAACATAATTTCTCTTTAAATTTTAATCCCAAATTACAACAACAAAAAATGGCAATGAATTAAGGCTGGTCATAATGTGCCCTTTTTCTTTAGGATAAGTTTAATTTTTTTGTAAGATACAATATATTAACACATGAACCACATACAAGCACATACTTCTGACTCATACAAATATACATTTAGAACTAATACCTACGCACATACTTTTGACTCATACAAATATACATTTAGAACTAATACCTACAAAATAGTATCACAAATGAAATAAAAACTGCACAATTTTCAACAGACTCAATCAATACATTTTACAAATTCTACAGAACATTTTATTGATGTTGTTGGGAAAACAAACAATTTAGAGCATTGTTTAAAATTGTGTGTAACACAGGAGCCACCAAGAAGTTATGGCAAATATAGCATTTACACCACTGTGTCACTGAAATCTAATTGAAAAGACTAAAGTGCTGTAAAATAAAATACTTTTTAAAACCTTGCTTAGCATATCCTGAGGGACACTGTGCATTATTTTCTGTTAGCAATTCAAAACTCAAGCACTCTACCTATGGAGCTTTCTTTCATTTGGATGAGTAACCAAATGTTAGGAGATTGTGTCATTGAATCTGTAAAACTATAGAACGGGAAACTCATGAGAACATGCATTTCCTGAGACTTTCAACTTTCCAGTCTGGAATGCTCACAGGGGAGAACCTGAACAGGTAACTGGCTAAAACATGTCAGGACCTCAACGAACTTAAAACAACTTTAAGTAAAGATGAGTGTTTGTTTGTAATTTATATTCAAGTCCATCTTCAATTCTCCAGCTTGAAGTATAATTGACAATGTATTTAGACTATTACTGCTAGGCATTTCTTATTTATGATGGTCTCATTGTTCACCGGTTTTCTAGTGATTTCTTTCTCTCTTAAATATTTAAATATCTGAAGTATGTTTATGCCCATTAATGTAGGAAATATTGATTTTAAGGGTTCAAATGGCAATAGAATCAAGTTGAGTGATTAGAGAGTGCAGTTTTAACTTGAATAATGTGTGTGTGTGAGATGTGTATCCCGTGTGTGTGTGTGTGTGTGTTTGTGTTTGTGCACACATACAGGCGTACACATGCCAAACACTTCATGCTCCAGTACATTCACTGTTAGGTGGCGCTCCATGAAAATGAGTTTTCCCAGTATGGCTGAAAGTGAATATTGAGGTCATCATATAGAATATCCTAAGGCTTTTAAAAGATGGCTCCTCATTCTCTGCACTCACATGATTGTGTAGTAATAAGGGAGACAGAAATGATAACGGCAGGAGTGTTCACCATTTCGGTCCTTCAAAATTACAGACAGGAAAGCAAACCCAAAAAATGATATTCTTTGCGTATTTCCCCCTCATCCCACCCGCTTCTTTGATTTCCTGCTGCAGATTGGGTAAAAGTTGGATTTTGTTTCTGTTTTTTGCCTTGCAGGACTTGTGACATAAAGTCTCAAGAAAAAGCAAAAAAAAAAAAAAAAAAAAAGTGCACCAAGATGTATCTCCTACTATCTTGGGGCCTATTTGTAGCCCTTGTGTTCCTAGCTCTCTGGAAAGACAATGCCCTGCTAAGACAAAGGAGCATAGGCTGAGGGTAAGCTCTGACTGCATAATACTAGTCCTCACCCCCACTTTTTATTTAAGGCCCACAGCCTGCTCCCTAAATGTGCTCCAGGGCAGGGCCAATGGACAGAAAACAGCCAAAGGCGCCTTCTCTCCATTCCCCTTTCCAAGGACTCCCTCCTGGTGACTCTCCCTCTAGCTGGAGGACCCATAATTCACTTCTACCTGTTCCCTCCTTTAGAAATTAAGGCAAGTCCACTTATTCTTGGTGCCTGCTACATAGGGACTGTATGTCCACATGGAAACCATAGCATTGACTTGAAAGTACCTTCTGTCAAGGTTTCTGTGTGCATATCATTAATAGCAATAAAAAGCTTTCTCCAGTTAAAAAACTGCACAATTAGTCTAAAGCTTCAGCATGTTTGTTTTTTCCAGCACCCAAACGACAAATATGACAAAGCTAATTCTAAGCAAACATTATAAGAAAGCATCTAAGTTCAAGAAAATACAACATAGTTACCTCTATATTTTATTCGTTCTTCATTAATATGTTGAAAGATTTGTTTTCTGTCATATTTATAAGTTAAATCCTTGTGTCATTGCAAGTGTGCTTGGCTAAAGATCCTACTGAGGGATGAATAATGAATTGTCAGAGAGAAAGTCTGCTCACAAAGCAAATTTCAATAATCCATAGTCCTTTAAAAAGGATTCATATTCAATTGCACACTAAGAGCAGGTGAAAGAGCTAAAAAGACAATAAACCGCAAGAGGAGGGAAGATGGAAGGAAAACTCTATTTGTAAATAATTAAGTCCCAAGCTAGAATATTTTTACAAAAATATTTGAATATGGTCAGCCACTCTACTTTCAAAGGTCTTATCACTCTTTTCATACCTTGAGGGTTTCAGTCTCAAAATTAAATGATTGAATATTATCAGTGTTTTTGCTTAAAAAGAAGAACTGTGGCCGTGTTTGCCCATGTCTGTGTGTCTGTCTGTGTGCATTTGTATCTGTCCACTGGCAGGATGGGTAGACATTGGCATCCTGTGCGTGGTGAGATGTAGACACACAACTGGCATGTGGAACTGTTGCATGCTACCAGGTCTACTGAGCAGACCAAACACTCTGCATAAACATTTTCTTCAGTATAAACAATTTCTCTTGCTTCCCTGCAGCTGCTAATAAATACTATGTTTTGACAATGAGTATTTATAATCTTATAACCAGCTCTTGATTATTCACAATCTTGACATAATCAACCCCCTTGCCTAGGTCTAAGAGATTAAACCACATGCTCTATGTTTAAATTAATTAAAAACTGAGGGCATGCTTTTATTTTCCTATGGCCCTACTTTGCATGGACCGCATTTTCCCAAGGGACTATTATTGCAATTATTTCTAAACATGAAGATAAAATAATTCATAATTATAAGAATTTCAGGAATTTATAGATTTTTAGTTGTGCCTCGCAATATTCCTGTGAGGCACACAGTTGAGGGTTATTGTGCTTTTTTAAAATCATCTTAGCATTGTCAAAAATCACAAAGACACCACGGAGGAAGTGAGGCTCAAAGTCCTGCTACCATTTTTCTTCCCCGTAGACCTGGACTATCAAATCTTGGGACACTGAAATGTTTTGTAAAACTTTTGCTTCTGCCCCAGTCTCTATCCTGGGGTAGGACAGAACCCAGAAATGATGGGTCAGTGTTAATTTTCAGTGCATCTGCCCAGATCACGTGTATGTAAGAATATCCTAAAGACATTTCATGATCTTTGAGATTTTATGGACATCGTTTCAAAAACTGCTCTATTTCTTTCTTCCATCTTTCCTCTTTCCTCAACTTCAAGTAAAAATTTGAATCGAAGCTTCTCAAAATATGTTCCTCAAAATCTGGGATTTAGAATTACATGTTTGTAGATCCCAACTTCATACGAAAGCTTGCACAATCTTTTATTTATTTCTTCTTTCTTTTCTACCTTTTTTTTTTTAATCAAGAGAATTGTCAGGGGAGATTTTGGTAAGAGTTGTTTTCAGAGTTGCCCGATTTTAACACATTTGTCATAATTTTTCATTTACTGAGCATTTGCTGGGCAATATTATTTAAGAGATTCCTGAATTAAAATGGCATCCATCTCTTCCCCCCTCCCCCATCTTTTGCTACAGAGTTGGCACTAATTGTTCTTCCAAAAAAGTTTTTACACTATATTTATAGCTGCCTTAAATAGAAATACTGTGAAACACTGTTATTTTCATATAACACAAAAATTACTGATTATGTCCTCCAATATTACTGATGCAGGGAAACTGACTTGATGCATATTTTCTATGACCAAAAGTTAGCAATGATGGACCAATTGCAGATGACTAGAGGATATTATATTATACCAAGTCTCACAAAAACAAATTTCAATACAACAATGTAGTACACATTACGTTGGGCATTCAATTGTTTTGAGTCCCGTATGGCATCTGATTAAAAAGAGCGAGCGAGAGAGGGAGTGGAAAGGTTCAGTTAGAGAAATCAGTGTAGGAGCCCTAGGTTGAAATCAGAAATGCAATCACGTAAACACTCATGAGTTATACGTTGCAAAGACTAATTCTGAAAAACAAAATTCACTGGTCTTTTTTTATCCCTAACACTAGAAGCAGATTTTGCTCATCAAATGGGAAATGAAATATTTATAGTAATGCAGTATGATAACAATCACTGAAGAAATGGTTTCCCCCTTTTCCCACCCACTACCAGTCTAATCCCCTCAGAGACCCAGTGGAATAGGAAGATCAGAGTGTTTATAGATAATATGCCTAATACAATGAGTCTTCTCTGTCTTACTCATGGATGCTCCGAATGGTACTATCAAGTGTTGGCTTCTCCCTCATCAAAGACATAGTTGAGCTTTATGACAGTGCTGATGAAATCACCAAGTTCCACAAAATCAGCAGTGACAATATTGATGCCACTCTCTCCCGGCTTCTGAGTGCGAACCCACTGCATCATGGCAGGAAGAGCTCTGAGAAAGGAAAGAAAAAGAGAAGTCACAGAAGGCAAGATACTATTTTTCAAGCTTATGCTACCCAGGCTTTCCTTTAGTTTTCTTTTTTCTTTTCTTTTTTTTTTTTTTTTAAGATTTTATATATTTATTTATTTGAGAGAGAGAATGAGAGAGAGAGAGAGTACATGAGAGGGGGGAGGGTCAGAGGGAGAAGCAGACTCCTTGCCGAGCAGGGAGCCCGATGTGGGACTCGATCCAGGGACTCCAGGATCATGACCTGAGCCGAAGGCAGTCGCTTAACCAACTGAGCCACCCAGGCGCCCCTCCTTTAGTTTTCTAATGTACCAAAATAAATGCCCCAATTATAGACACAGAATAGAGAAAAAAGCCAAACGGACAATGGTAAATTTTTAACCTCTGAAGGGACTCTGCAGGAGAAACGTTCACCATAGTGGTCCGTATTGGATTTTTCATCTTTGGAGATCTCAGATGTGTGAGTTTACAGGGCAGCTTTTCCACTAAGAAAACGACACTTTTGCACTCACATTCTAGTTTGGCATGGTGTGATTGCCAACCCTGCAAAGCTATGGGGTGGTGAGGTCAGAGATGAATACATGTACTTAACGAACATTTATTATGAGCCGGCTATTTTCAGGAAATGTGCTAGGTACTGTAAATAGATACAACAGCAAAAACCCCTGCATCCAAAGAGTGCATGATTTGGTGGTGGGCAAGTGGATAAAGAAAAAGTTTTAACATAATACAATCAGAACGAAGAGGGAAAATCATAAATAATAATCATAAATAAATGATATCATTTGATAGGAAGGAATAAGCACTATAAAAATGGGGACGAAAAAGGAGTAGGAGTGTGCAGGTAGAGAGGGGTGGTGTAGATGACAACCTAAAATAGGGTGGGTTAGTAGACCTCATGGATAAGGGGACATTTGTGCAAAAGTTAAAGGACACAAGGGAGTGAGTCATGTGAATATCTAGGGAAAGCATTTTGGTTACCACCATGGCCCTAAGGGTGTAGCATGCCTACTTGGAAAAAGGAAGGAGAGAGTAGTAAAAGATGAAGCAAGAGGGCAGAGCCTGCAGGGCCCTGTAGGCCATTTTAAGAGCTTTGAGGGTTACTCTGAGTGAAACAGGGAGGCTTTGGAACATCTCGCGGGGAAGAGTAGTACAACCTGACTTTCATCATAAAGGTGACTCATTACAGGGGCGCCTGGGTGGCTCAGTCGGTTAGGCATCTGACTCGGTTTCAGCTCAGGTCATGATGTCGGGGTCGTGAAATTGAGCTCCATGTCGGGCTCTGCGCTGAGCGGGGAGCCTTCTTGAGATTCTCTGTCTCCCTCTCCCTCTGCCCCTCCTGCCTGTGCTCACTCTCTCTCTAAGATAAACAAATAAATCTTAAAAAAAAAAAAAAAGATGACTCATTACCATGAAAGCATAAAGGCGAGTCACTGAGTCTGGCCTGAGAAGTCAGGGAAAACTTTTCAGAAGCTGCTCCCTGAATGTTGAGGATCAGGAAGACAGTATGGTGTGTGCCTAGTAGCAGCGCACGTGGTCAGGGAGACACAGGTGATGTTAATATGGCCGTGCAGTATCCTCTGAAGCACACAGAAGTGACACCTACTCTGACTCCAAGTGTCAGGAAGGGAGGTTTACATGGGGAATGCATAAACAAGCAGCCCTGAGAGCTGACAGTTCGACATCAAAGAAAGTGTGAGGAAATCGATGTGAACTTTGAATGCTTGGGGAAGATGGAGAGGGACGGAGAGAGGGGAGAAGGGGAAGAGAGAATGAGGTGGTGGGTAGGAATCTCAGAGTAGTTACATCATAAAATGTAAGGGAGCCTTAAGTTGGAGAGATAAGAGATAAGAACCAGAAGAAAGAGGGCTTTCAAAATGTAGAACTGTCAGCTATTAACTAGGGAAATCGTAAGCTTAGATTTGTGATTTGGAGAGAGTGGCTTCCCTTCAGTGTAGGCCAATCAATGGGACAGAACTGTAGTAGGGGCAGGAGTAACAATTAGGGAGCTGTCAAAGTCATCCAGACCAGAGACAGTGGTAGCTTACGTTGCACCAGCAGCCATAGAGAGAATTGAAAGGAACTGAGGAGATAAAATGATGTTTGCTTAGTGTGGGTGGGATGGAGATGGAGAGGGAGAAAGAGGCCATGGATGGATGCCTAGATTGCTAGCAGTATTCTGGCAGGTGGACATCATTCTCTAATCTTGGAAAGACAGGAGGGAAGTCTTTCCAGTGGATGTGCTAAGTTTGGTCTGAGACATTGATTTTGAAGTGACTTTGGGACACATGAATTGAGATCTCAGTTGGTAGGTAAGTACAGATGTGATATTCAGGACACAGAGCTGTCAAGAGCCATCACATAGCATAGTTAGAGCTATGAGAGTAGATAAGGTTACCTGATTTTATAGAAGGAGAGGAGAAAATGTGATCAGCAGCATGTAAGGGTTGGCTGGAAAACTCGATTCAAGAAAAGAAAAAGAGAAGTAGGCACAAAGTAGAAGGAAAATCAGGAGCATGTAATCATCATGATAATCAGCACAAAAAGGAAACCATGCCCCTTTTGGTTTGTGAAGCCAAAGTGTAGGATGTAATACATGTGCATTTCCCCAGATCTCAGAAAGCAAATCTAGTCTAAGCAAACTCAAGCCATCAAGGCAAAACTGGCTCAACTGCCTTGGACTACATAAATCTGATGGGTCATCCCTTAAAAAGTCTGATCCATGTTTTTCAGCATATACATTTTTCCCATTAGACCCAGATAGAGGAGGATCCAATTGCTCCTAAAAGCGCATAACATGGATCTAACAGGCCCAATGCCTTCAGAGAATAGACTGGCAGGTGGAGAGATGTGGTCTTCTCGGCACCAGTTTCAGAAGATAATTCTACCTTACAGTGAAAAATCTGGATCCCTCAGCACAGATGCAGTGTGTTCAAGTTCATTAGAAAGACAGATGCAGTGGCAATGTGTGTGTAGCCACTTGGGTTCGAATGTCATGACTTTTTCTTCTGGACTTGCTGGAGCAGATGATATCTCTGTGTCGTGAATGCAGTATCACCTTGGCATTTTAGAAAAGGCAGACTTTCTGCAGACAAAGCATCAGAATTGGGCATTTCCTGGGAAGAAAGGGTGGGAGGTGGGAGGTGGCATGGATGGGATAACACTGAGGCCAGTGTTGACTCTGTATTGACCTTAACTGAGTAGCTGGTTCACCAGATTCCTTGAGGTACTAGGTCACAGGAGGTTCCAGAACAACCAATTCCCATCTTAGAACCATGACCACCACAAAAACAGCTCCTCAGATGCCTTCTGCTACTCTAAGATTAAAATTCCTGGGCCTGAATTTAGAGCAACTAATTATCATCCCCACAGGGAGATGTTAGAACCTAAGAGTGCTCTGCTCTGTTTCCCTATAAAATAGACTGCTCTGAGGATCGATGAGACATCCTTTTGGAATGGCTTGTGGGCCTCAGGTAAAAAATGAGTTTTACATTCAAAATGCCATTTCTCTGAGTCGTGGGAATACTTTTATTTTTCTGTTCAGATATATTTTCCTAAAGTCAGTATGATATCAAAGACAAAGCAAGCAATAATGCCAGGTTGAAAATCAAATACTCAGATGGTCTTAAGTAGAATTATGTTGAACAAAAAGAGTCAATATCCTGGATTAAAACTAGCTGATGCTACTGAAGTTATAATAATTTTTTAGAGTGCCATTTCTTAACCCATTTTCATTACTGCCCCCTCTATGGAGCCTTTAAGAATATTTTTTTCTGCTCTCCCTCCTGCTCCATGATATACCACAGATAGACTGTGTTTCTGCTGATATACTGTTTATATAGCTGTGTTTTATACACAAGAAGAGTAAATTTTTTATTTGCCCTCCCAAAAATCAAGTTTAGCCACTTTGGGCGCCATACTGATGTTGACAATGCAACTTTATAACTAACTGCCAAGTTTTGATTACATTTAGTGTTGAATAGAGTGAATTGAAAACCCTACTCTGGTGGAAATAAAATATTGTCTCAATGTCACAATTTCCATGGTATAAGCTAGTTAAGCTTTAGCTTTTTCAATCACTCATTCATTCATTCGTTCATTCAACAAAGATATATTGCACACCTGTGGAGGATGCTGTTGTGATTGCGCCTCCCCGGAGCCACCCGGGAGTTCAAACCTTCTTCATCTCTCTTGGAGAAATGCTGCCATAGCCTTGCCCACACACTCCTTTTTTGCTTTTTCTACACTTCAGTCAGGACAATCTCTTTTTCATCTGAATGCTTTATTCTTCTACAAAAACAGTCACAGAGTCTTCTCTCCCCTACAAGATACACCCAGCTCTTCAGCAGTGTGGAAGACTCTGTCCCTACCTCCCTCACACCATCTACCACACAGATCCCTCTTCCGCCTCATTTGTTACTACTTCCTACATGCTAATTTCTTCTCCAGCAATACCGAGAGGCTTGTTATTTTGCCCTAACCACACACTGTGGTCTCATGCCTCAGTATTTTTTTCAGGCCTTCCCTTTCTCTGAAATACCATTCCTTCCTCAGTACCTTTCTTGGTCTGACTAATTTCTACTTGCCCTCCAAGATTTGGCTCAGCCATTATCTCAATCCCTTCCATCCAAGTCTGGGTGAAGAACCCTTTCTTTTCCTTATGCTTTATACTCCTGAAGCATAGTTCTGTGACTGTGTATTGCACACAGCATTGGCTTGATCCATTTCCATGCCTATTTCTGTCAGTGCCTGCACACTTTTCCAAGAACAAAAATCATATCACAGTCACCAATATGTCCTCTGTACCTACCACGATCCCTGAAACCCAAAAGAAAAACAACACATATATTGAATTTAAATGTTGAACTAGAAATCTTTTTTTTTTAAGATTTTATTTATTTATTTGAGAGAGAGTGAGAGAGAGAAAGAGCACAAGGAACTAGAAATCTTGGTCTCAGATGTCACAAAGTCTAACAAGAAGAATGGATGTGAACCAACTGTAACAATACAATATGGTCCAGTGGTCATGGGCACAGGAATCTATGGGAGCATGTGAGATGAAGTAATTTGTGTCACTTAGGAGAAATTAAGGAGGAATTTAAGGAATATGTCACAAAACAGGTGACATCTGAACTTGGTCCTAACTCATTAGATAACGAAGGAAAGCATTTCAAGAAAAGGGAACAATACATGCAAAAGCATGGGGGCTGTCTAGTAGACTCCAGAACCGACTTATCCTGCATAACTAAAACTTTGTACCATTTAACCCTCACCTTTCCTATTCCTCCTCTTTCTCCCCAGCTCCTAGCGACTACTATTCCATCCTCTGCTTCTGTGAATTCGACTACTTCATTCTAATATGTAAGTGAGACAATCCATTATTTGTCTTTCTCTGCCTGGCTTATTTCACTTAGCATAATGTCCTCCTCCTGCACTATATACTAAGATTTGCTACAAGGGTAGGTCCTATGTTAAGTGTTCTTTACTACACACACATACAAAAAAGTAACAACAATAACGGGGGCAGAAGCAAACTTTGGGAGGTAATGGATACGTTTGTGGTCTTGATGGTAATGGTTTCATGGGGATATACTTATCCCTAAGCTCATCGACTTGTAGACATTAATATGCACTCCTTTTTATGTCAATCAGACCTAAATAAAGTGGTTTAGGAAGAAGCATATGGGTATGAAAGATGATGTGATTAGGAAAGACAAGGTGACCGGAGAGTAAGGGCCATGGAGGTGTGGGGACAGTAGGGGGACACCTGTATTGCACACCTGCAAGGGAGGGACAGGAAGGTGTTAGGCCAGATTGTTAAGAGCCTCCTTTGACAGCCTGTGGAGTCTGAGCTTCACTCTGTACGCACTTAAATGTTTGTCATTAATTTTGTCCAATTAAAGAAGAGTTCTTTGATTTTCCCATGTGAGAAAGAACCTATTAATTTCATACAAAGTCTGCCATCTAATGACACTGAAACTTGTATTCTTGTCACATATAAATAAAGAACACATTGTCTCCCTTTGAAAATTCTCAGGTTGTACTCAGACTGTTATGAGATCTTAACATTCATTCATTCATTCATTCATTCATTCATTCATTCATTCATATGACTTCCACCATACAGCCAAAAAGTTGCTAGTGGAAATTTGAATAACATTCACTAATATTATGAAGGAAAATATTTCATAGTGAAGTTATATATTCTGAAGAGATTCTTAAATTTCCTTTGAATCTGTGTATTCATATTTTAGTATTTATTTATGGTACAGAACGATGTGACTATACAAATACTGCAAGGTTTTCTTATAAATGCCACCCTTTTTCTTAATCTCTCTTTTTAATGAGATGCTAGATTTATAGTTAGACTGCTTACTCACAAACCACCCTGACAACCAGGAGGATTGCTTCAAGATAAATAAAAATTTAAATAAAATCATAGCACTAGTGTCAAATCTGGCGCCTCAAGTCTCAGCACCAGTATTTATTGTAAGCAAGTTAGTTAACACTCTGAGCCTCAGTTTCACCATCTAGAAAATGGGCACAATAACAAGGATTTAAGTAGTGTGTGTAAAATGCTAAGATAAATGTCCAGCTCTCTCTAAGTGGGACTGTATTGAACATCCTCTGAGCGACAGCCTTGTAATGCCCTGCTCTGGTCTCCAGAGTCTCTAAGAAGGAAGGCAGCAGGAAATTCTGAGAGCAACATCCAGCCATAATACAGTTGCGATGTAAAAACGAGCCCGTGGGATGTCTTTCCAAGTTTCACAAATCCAATCAAAGACGGAAAGAACGAGGGCCAGACTGGTGATGAGGCTCTCAGGGAAATGTTCTTGGAAGGGCTTTGTTTGCAGGCACACAGTTGTGGCAAACCTCCCACCTGCTTCTCCCATCAGAGCTGCTAAATAAATGAAGATGGTGAGAGAGCAAGCAAGTTCACAGCCGAAACCTGGTACATGAAGCCTCAAAGCCCTTCTCTGGCCCGTGGAGCTCTCCTGCATAAAGGCATCTTCAAAGAGAGGGCAGGCTTCTTAGGAGAGAAATGGGCACATCTGCAGGAATCAGAAAACCTCCCTCCCAACAACAACTGGAGGGGAAAGACAGAGGAGCCAGAGGTCTTCTGATGTGCTGGCTTTGAGAACCGGTTTGGAAAAGATTTAAAAGGAAAAGACTTAGGAGTTGAAAGTGCTGAGTTCAGTAACCCTCAGTGTGCTGACCTTGACTTACTAATTCATGTCTGTCTTCTACTTGGGATGCTTCAATCACTTCTCTGTGCTCTTAGCACAAAGGTAAAAATCCTTCACTGGCCTTTGGGGCCTTGAACAATGGCCCCCCATGGCTTCTCTAGTTCCATCTCTGGTCACTCTTCCCCTCACTGAATTCTAGCCACATCCTCAGTCTTGCTCACCTCGACCAGCCTATTTGCTCAGGGAACTTTGTAAATGTTGTTTGCTTGTTTTTTAGCCAGAATGTCTTATCTTTTATGCCCCTTCCCTTGGCCAACTCACTCATCTTTCAGGTGATAATTTAGATGTCACCGCTTCAAAACACCAGTGAGAATTGTCATTATATTTATATGCATGATCAATATCTGTCTCCCCAGCTGGACTGCAATCACTTTGAGGACAAGGACTGTCTGTTTTCCCACTGTTGTATCCCCAGTGCTTAGCAGAGTGCCTGGCATGGACTAAGTATCCAATAAATATTTACTGAGTAAATAAACAGATTTTATTTAAAACAAAACAAACTGAGGGTTCTAGAGGGGAGGGTGGTGGGAGGATGGATTAGCCTGGTGATGGGTATTGAGGAGGGCACGTTCTGCATGGAGCACTGGGTGTTATGCACAAACAATGAATCATGGAACACTACATCTAAAACTAATGATGTAATGTATGGGGATTAACATAACAATAAAAAAAATAAAAAAAAAAACACCCACAAAAAACCCACAAAAAACCATTTTTTTAAAGATTTATTTATTCGAGATAGAGAGAGATCGTGCGGAGGGGCAGAGGGAGGGGGGAAGGAGAGAAGCAGACTCCCCACTGAGCATGGAGCCTGCCTGGAGGCTCCACCCACAACCCATGAGATCATGACCTGAGACAAAATCAAGAGTCGGATGCTCAACCTCAACTGACTGAGCCACCCAGGTGCCCCTACATCACTTTTAGAATAGAGATGTATGCACGAACATAATTCGTGAAAAGACTGCCCAGTTTTTCTCACTACGGCTACTGCCAAAGATTTTAGTTTGTGAATTCACTGCTATTTTGCTAAATGAAAGGAGTCTTTTTTTTTTTTAAATTAACTTGACCAGTCAATTTGCAAAATGGCTTTCCCTGCATTATACAAAGAGAGTCAGGAGAGTCTGTGTAATAATAATGATAGTAGTGACCATTATCTTCATAAGAATAAAGTTTATCAGAATTAAACTTAATCAGATTTCTTTATTTACTATCAATTTTGTATTAGTTTTAATTATTAATTATAATTATTTATCATTTAATTAGATTTAAATTTATTAGGAATCCATGTTAAAGCCATATTCAAGTGTGTGTGTGTATATACATAATACTTTTACCACAAAGGTATGCGACCTCTCTAACCTCTCTGAACTGTTTTTTTGCAGTTAACGAATGAATGATAATAAAATGCTTGCATCTTTCAGTGAATTTTACCTGAATGTATTTCATTTAAACAATGACATGTTTCTTTTACTGAATGAAATAGAACCTCCATGTTCAGCTCGTTAATTTTTGCACAACTCTCTGATGCCCTCATGGATAAAGATTACAAATGAAAATATCAGAGTCTTGTTACTGTCTGTCCCAGACCCAGCCGTTCCTGAGAAATGGATTTTTGTTGATCAGCAAAGTTTAAAATTAGGATCATAGGTCTTTCTCTCTCTGAGCAACTGAGTCACCCAGGACCAACTAATTAAAATCAAGTCTGACATATTTTAAAATGTGATTTTCTGTCAGTCTGGACATTTCTGAAGGCTTAGAAATTTCACTTGAAAAACGTAAGGAAGAGAAAGACAAAATACAAAGAAGCCCTTGCCGAAAAGGTTGGCATTTCATTCAGCAAAGCATATGGTGGTAAAAGGCAGGGCCTTTGCATCTGCAGGTTTGAACCCTGGAAGGGGCTTCAGAATAACCTCAGGTTATCTCACAAATCATAACTTCCTAAAATACCAGGCTTATCAGTTTTTTACTAAACCTGTTTCTATTCAGGAAGCAGCATATCTGATTTATGCCTGATGAAAATAGCTCATTTTTGAAAAAATCTTTTTCCCCTAAAATTGAGCACAGAGAAAGAATGAAGTCATATGAATTATCTGTGAAACAAATGCCCTCGCAAACAACTCCAGAGATTTTAGAGGACCTGAGCTTTCCTAAATAGGAGACTGAAGCCTTTCCACATCTTCCCATGATCTGCACTATATACCTTCAGAACCAAATTACTGCAGTTGTTAGGTATAAAATAGAAAATAATTAAAGGCACGACTAAACACAGCTGGTTAGAATTTTTCCCTCTGTGGCAGTGAAAGGAAGAAATCCCCTTCTCCTTGACTCTCCCGGATCCTCTGCTTAAACCCCATTTGTAGCTGGATAAAGACGTCTGTCCAACAAATATTTACAAAGCACCTCTCACGAGCTACATATTATTCTGTGTGCTGAGGACACGGTGGGGCTCGAAGACAGACACAGCCCTTGCTCTCCTGGTCCATGCAGTCTAGTAGGGGAAAAGGGATTTATTAAAAATACACTAATGAACAAACAAGTAACAAGAAACAAACTGCACTGGTGTTAGAAGAGAAACTTCAGCTCTGGTCTGGACTATAATAAAATGTGTTTTGTTTATAATCTTGCACAAACTGTGCAAACCTTCTGTGTCCCCATTTTCCCTAATTGTAAAATTAGGAATACTAGCCCTCAGAGGTAGACACACCCCCACACAAAGTGATGATATCGACGAGGGTGCTATTCAAAGGTAAGGTCCGGGGCTGCTTTCTAACGCGACTCGGCACAGCCATGAAGGCGGACACGTTCTGGAAGCTGCAGGAGAAGGACACGAGAGCTGCTTGTCACAACAGGCGTACTGAGCAGGACACTGACCAACCTTCCTCGTTACCCTCGCTTGCTGGTTTTCAAAGGGACACAGTCCCAGTCCTCAGGAATACACGAAAGCTATTTCATCTCCTCCCCATGCCGGGCAGGTTGTTTAGTTTATTTCTGTGTTTGTTTAGCAAAAAGCGATGCAGTCAAATCAAAGCAAAGGGCTCCATTCCTTTCCTTTGATGCTGGCAACAGGAGCCCTCTTCATTATGGTGTAGAAGAAATCTGTTAAAAAGCTATTTTCAATTCAAATAAGGTCATAGCAACTACAAGAAGAATGGTGTTTAGAGTTCATAAAATGGACTGTGTCTGCAGGCTCATCATTTGCTCCCAGCCAGTGTTTCAGCATAAGCCATAACCCTGCCAGGAGCACTGAAGGTAAGCGGGTCAGCCTCCCGCTGAGCAGGGGCTCTCCTGTCTGCTAATTTCCTAAGGCAGCAAGCAAGCAAGAAAGCACTGCAGATTCTAAACACAAAGACGTTCCATATATTGAGACTGAGATTGCCAGGAGGCACACGATGGGTTTTCTTTCAAGCGTAGAGTCTCAAGACGATGAACACTTCTGTGGGGGGTCAAGTGTTCTCACTTTGGTTTGTTCCTGCACACCAAAAAGCCCCTCACTCAGAGCAATGTTCGGGGAATTCGTGGTACTCAAAGTTCAGAAGCAATCTGCTTTATTCGATACGGTTTCTATCTGCAGGCATCTGCCCTGCCTTTCTGCTCTTTGGAAGGATTTCCGTTTGCCAAGAAAGAGCTGCAGTCGAACTTGCGCTGAAAGTAAATTTGACATTTCTGTTTTTGCTTGGATTACACATCTCAAGGACTCTCCAGGTTGATCCCTTGGCTCTCAAGGATTCCCGACTTGGGGGGTCCTGGACTAGGGATATCAGAGGTTGTAAGGTAAGCTGCGACAGAAATCAGTCACCCATGAACTGTGGTCGCACAAGTTAACTTAAATACCACTTTTCTTTACTGCTGGCTGGATCATTTTATCAATCCAGTTTTAGTATTGAGTACCTATTTTTTATTGGAAGGTCTAGTGGAATTCTGTATGCATTTAATTTTAACAATGGGGAGATAAGTTATTACTTATCAAATACACATTTATTAAGAGGAGACGGGCTCTGTGAGGGGAAAATGTGGTAATAGGTCCTTCAAGGTGAAATCCTGGGAACCAATGGTCTCCATAACATTCATAGATTCCCTCCTACCATCAATAAATGCTTATTGAGTACTTATCATGTGATAGTTGTTGGGACAGATACAGGGATGGATTGGACATGGTCCTTGCCTTAATTATGGAACTAGTTCTGGAATTACCTGAACTGCTACAAATAGAAATTGCATAACTGCCTCGAATAACCTTGTGTGGAAACAAATGGAGATGTCCATGAAGTTTCTTTTGGCCTCATGAAGTAGCTGCTGGGCTCTTTCTTGACATATGCTCTAATTCCAATGGAAACATTCCATGGACTCTTACAAATTCATGAGGCTAAATAAAAACTACTCTCTAAGGACTCATAAGTTAAGTGAGTATTATCGAGTTTTAATGGACTGCCTACAATCGATCCAGGGGCAGTAGAAAGAGCACAATTTTTAGAACCAGGCAGAGCCCTATTAGAATTACTAATGAAGTGTGACCTCAAGAAAGGTTATGTAACCTCCCCAATGTGAAGTTTCTTCATTGTCAATTGGGAATAATAATGGTAGCTGCCTCATAGTGTTTTTGCAAGAATAAGATAAAACAACACGATATAGATAGGTGCTACAGCATAGAAGTGAAGAGTGAAGACTTTGGAGCAGACTCTGAATTCACACCATGCACTCTCATTTATACCAGTGTTACTTTAGGCAAATCACTTAATCTTTTCTAGCTTTAGTTTCCTCGCTCATAAAACAAAATAAAAAGAGGAAACCAATGTGAAGATTAAATGGAATAACACGCATATAAAATTTAACATAATACATGAGAGATAAGAACTCCATATATGTTAGCTGCTACTCCATTTTTAGTGTTAATGCGTAAAGTGCCCAGTACATAGTAGACAATGAATAAATGTTAGTTAGCTTAATTTTTTTCATTTTTCCTAGTTTTAGGTTACTTTAAGGCAAGTGACTGAAAAAGTTACTCTATGTATAAATGTATGGTGACTGCTGTGAAGAGTGCCCAGATCCCCCCTTCCAGATTGAGGGCGCTCCTTCTCCCAGATGCTCTGAGTGTCCTTGGCTGTCAGCTCTCAGCTGAGTTTCTGTCCGAGAACTGCCCTCAGGCAAAGAAAGCCACCTCACTCAAGGTGACACACCCTCTCTGGGGACAACTTGAATCCAATGACTGATCTTTGGGGAGGAGTATATAGAGGTACTTGCCTCACAGTGGGACAATTCTGAAGGTTCATCCCAGCTCTAGAGCTTCTCTGGGCTTGGCTGAGGCCTTTGTTGAGAAGAGCCTATCTTCTCCCTCTGCGCAATCCTATTTCTTTCACTCTCCCAAAGGCATGGGCCCCAAGGGAGCTCCAGAACAAAATTTCTGCATACAAATCTCAGCATCTCAGAGTGTATTTCTTGGGAAACCCAACCTACAAGTCTCCAGTTTAGATGGCAAGAAATTCTGTGATCAATAGACTTTCTCTTTCAACCCAAGTAGGAATCAAGAGTGGCCGTTGGCAACCCTAATGAGATAGAGAAATTAAAACTATATTTCCTTTCCCAAAATACAAACAGGGTGAGTCTTAGGCTGGTTTGAGGGGTTTTTTTGGAGGAAGGGTGGGAGGGGATCACCCGAGGAAAACTGCATTTATGCTTAGGGCCATGCACCTGCAGTCTCACATGGGTACCTCTACTTCCTCTGGCAAAGCAGAAAGGCCACCCAAATCAGACTACTTAGAAACAGTTACCACATAGTCTTACTTTAATCATCTGTTAGAATTTTCCTCTGGATGCCATTATGCTATGAATAATATATCAGGCTCAGAAAACCTAAACCTGCTTCTAAAGAAAATGTTTGTTATGGTCACTCTAATGGAAGACTTTTCCAATCCAAATTGCTCAGCAGAAGCTGGGTGGGGCTATTTATTACATCATCACAGCCTTCTGTGTATAGTACTTTGTACAACTTCACGTCCCTGACACATTCTTTCAAAGATGAATGTAGTTAGAGCATCCAAATCAAATGTTCAATTTAAAAAAAAAGGCCAAATTCAGAAATTTCACTTTCCTTAGAGAAAATGCTGACAGGTAGAATGAATACATACAGAATTTAATTTGATCATAATATCCCAGGTGCTGATGTGTTCATGTGTCTGTGGGTCCATGTAATCATGCATAATTATCAGGGGTGATTTCTTTGGCCTTTTCTCCTTAATCAGTGACAACCGCAGGTGCAAGGGGGAAAGGAATATGTCATCTGTTCTGCAAGAGAATAATATCCATTGTGCTATTAATTCCATAATTTCCTCCAGACAGTGGTCTTACAAAGAGTCTTTTAAAAAAAAAAGATTTATTTATTTATTTATTTATTTGAGAGCACGAGAGAGAACTCACAGGTGTGGGCAAGAGGGACAGAGAGAGACGGAGGGAGAGAATCCTCAGATAGATTCCCCGCTGAGCAGGGAGCCCTAGGAGGGGCTAGATCTTAGGACCCTGAGATCATGACCTGAACCGAAATCAAGAGTCAGAGGCTTAACCGACTGAGCCACCCAGACACCCCTTGGAGTCTTTAAATAGCACCAAAAGAGTGTAAAATTTTAGGTCAATTAGCCCCAGAGCAGTGTTTTCCATTGTGTTATCTGTTTGTTATATCTTTGGGAAATCATGTTACCTGACACTTTTTAAATTGTCCACTTTATCATTCTTTGACAACATGGAAAATTCCTAGAAACTTAATAACATACAAAAAATATTGCTAAGCCAGATAGGCGCCATGTATGTATATAACTTGTTAATACATTCTCCCTCTTCCTTGCATATTTTCTCCTTGACACATTTAGAAAAGTAACAGAGAGTATCAGGTTTGAAAATGTGCTTAAGACATTTATGAACAGTGACCACATTCTTTATAAAAATGTTTTTTAAACTGAGTTCCATGGGACAATACTTCATGAGATACTGAAAGATATTCCTAAGACAAATAAATATTCCTTTGGTCAAATACATATAGGTAATATTGAAGCCTCTTTGGGGCTTCATTATATCTAGTTCACAATACACATAGTAGCATATTAGGCATATTATATTAAAAACATTGAGATGTTATTGAAATAAGTTAAAAATTTCTTTCCCTGTTTTCAAACTTATTTGATTCAAGGACAGTCCCACAACTACCAACATGTGCACGCACATACACACACACACAAAAACACCCTTTTTATTTCTTCCCATAAACTGCCAATGGACATCTAGTGGATCTAATGTTCTATAGAACACTATTCTAGAATTATTGCACTACAGCATCATTTTCAAGGGCTCAACTCTGTCATATGTTTCAGGGACTTGAAATTCTCACAGCCTCCTGAGTCAGACAGCGTTGGACTACTCCTGCTATTAGAAGGTTCTTTCTGACCACTCTCTAGTCTTTCTTAGGTTCATCCAGAACAAGTATATTCCTCTTCCACATGACATTCATTTAAATATTTGAAAATAACTGGGACTCTCCTGCCCCTCCATCTGTATCTCCCCTTCTCCATCTGAAACATCCCATTTCCTTCCCTTATATAATTCAGTTTGGAACATTCTTATTGTATTTGTCAATCTCTTCTGAACACTCCACTTTGTCTATTCTTCCTCCAAAAGAGGTACATGGAAAATAATGCAATTTTCTAACTTGGGTGTAGAGTATAACAGAGCATTCCCACCCTCATTCTGGGTACTATTGTTCTCTTATTATGATCAAAGATTATTTTGACTATTTCTCTTTTAATGCTTCCAAGATCCTTGCATCATCACCTTTTTCTTGGAATTAACAGCTTCTTCTGAAGAAAGCAGGAAGATATTAGGCAGTGCTAGTGGAGGGGAAGGAGCTCTGCTTCTAGAAGAGTCAACACAAGCTTGCTACCTTACACATTCTTCTCCCACTTTGACTCAGGGAATCTCCTCTTTGCGGCCAAGAAAGATATAAAGGATGCAGAAGCTGAGGTCCCACCAGAACTGTCGAAAAGCTCTCGAGAATGGTGTGAGGCTAGAATAACGGCTGGAGACTGAGGTGTTGGAGCAGATGACAAAATGGAAGTTTCGATCCTCTCAGAGATAGCTCCAGCTGGCAGTAGCAACAATCCAGGTAAGTCTCCTCCGGGTTGTTTTAGAGTCAAGATATCAACATCAGAAGAACTTGTACAGATACAGAGAAATTTGAAATAATTTAATTTTTTCAAAATTTGCAATCACATATGCATGTGAATATTTGGCCATGCAAATGATCCTCCTGCCTGCCTGAGTCTGCACTTAGCAAATACAGAGGTGGGGTATGGCAAGGTGACATAGTGACAATAATGCTGCCCTTCCTTAGGGCTGGTGCTCACTCTAGCCTTAATTAAGTCATCAATTAACTAGTTATTGATTCTAAGAGTCAATGAACATAGAATGTGCTATATGAAAGATGAGCATTAGCAACAGTGTCCGGCTGAATTTTAGGGAAGGGTTTGAAAATGTGGTCTTAAAAGAACAATTGCTACACTTTTTCCTTAATTAAAGTCTTCCTTTATATAAATCTATAGATTAATATATAAATGTATTGGGGGGCATGCTATAAAAACGCCCCCCCAAAAGGTGAAATAAAATGCTCCCTCATGACAGACCAGACCTGGGTTATCTGAGGGGAGGTCTTCAGGGATAAGACTTTGAACGTTGTTATAGGATTGATTCAGACTGGAATAGAAGGAAAGACATTGGCCAGAGAGGTGCGGGGAGCCTTCTTTTGGGGATGTGGAGTTGTTGAAAATTCAGAAAAGAGAGTCTGGGGGGTGTGTGTGTGTTTCTGGAATCTCAATTAACTTCCAAAATTCTACAGTCACTCCTACAACTGCATTAGCTGCATGTTTTTATATAGGATGCTGCTCTCCTGGGTCCTACCATCAGCAATACTTCTGTGCAATAATGAAGAAGCAGTTTCATTTAGGGAATGAAGTGACCGGTATGCACCACAACCTGCCTTATATCAGTGCATTTGCTTACACCTGAATTTTGAACTTGACTGTTCACAGTGTCTTTGAAAACAGATAACACGATACTATGAAATTAAATAACTACTGTATTAAAATATCAAAACTGCCCTGGAGAGAACAAAATATATATTTTATATACAACTGACACATCAGTTAACTGATATCTCAACTAACCAAAAGCTGTACAATAACTTGAATGCTAGGTGTCTCAGTTTCTCTGCTTTAAGCAAGAATAATTCAAAAAAACAATTCTAAAAATCCCATATATCCTCACCACTGTAGAATGGAAACTTCTCTTTCAAACAAGCCAAGTTCCAATTTGAAAAGGAACTTACAAGGGGCAGTTGGTGGTGAATGAGACTGCAGCAGTAGTGATGAGCATTGTGTGGGATGACTTGAGGGCCTGCTGTTCATCAGCTCGACCAGCCCTGTCCCCTGGGGAGATGCAAGGCCAGGGAAGGACCTTTTTCTTCAAGGTGGAATAGTTTGACAGGGAGCTGTTCACAGGGACAGTGCTATTTTCAAGTGAAAGAATTAATGAATACTTTTCAACTAAAAGCTCAAATCAGCAGAAAAGAACCTAAAGAATAACGCTGCTAATTTTATGAGGAACCCATGTCCCACTGGAAGTCATTAAGTGGAAATCATTTGAAAATACCTTCAAATGTGTGGCTTTCTTAGCTACTAATAATAAGATGTATTTTATAACAGGTTGTATTCCTGGTATTCCACTCCATTTTAGGGTTGATATTTAAAAAACAAACAGAAACCTTTCTTAATATCCTACTGAAGTAAGGTGTTTAAAATAAATATAAAATCATTGCTCATAATATACTTGCCATTTTTAAATGCTCTTCATTACTATTTTCTGATGACAAATAAAGAAGGTCTATAATGCTGATTTACTTTTCTTAGCTACATCATACCATTTTATCTAGTGGAAGTGAGTGGGAAAACAAAATCAGTAAGTTTGACTTGAGAATTATGAATCCTTGATTCTGAACCTGGCTCTGGCCCTAACAGGCAACCTAAAGAAGACAATACCATCAATATCACATTTCTACACTGCTACATTCATGTCCAGAATGAGAATTCCCTCCTGACTTTTAAAAAGTATTTCTTGAAACCAACTCTACTTGAGCCATGTCTGCAAATGACTGGCTCTGTCCGTGCAATGTGCAGGATAGAAATTTATCACTCCACCTCAGAGTTATTGGGAGGCTCAGATACAATCATGACTCTGAACACCCTTGAAAATTGCGAAGAGCCCTACAAATTTAAGTTGTTCCACTTAAATGAATTACTTGGAATTCTGTATACTGAAAATCCTCCTTGCCCTCAGCTGAACTCCTCACTTATAAATGGGTTGGCTTGCCATTGGGTTTTCAATGTTTGTTCACCCAACCTGTGTTGGCTAGGCATCATTCCTCTTGCCTTACTGGAGACCATAAGGGAGGTGGGGAAGTAGTCAAGGCCATGGTAGAGACGAGAGTTTCTGTCATTCTTTTTGCATTTCTTAGAATCTCCCTCATGTTGCTAATCTCAAATAACTTGAATCTAAAATGAAGTTGGAGTCTTCTAGTTACTATGTACCTACATAGGTACATAGAGGTTATAAACTGAGGTTCTAGCATACTGCTTTGGGACCAAACAACTCATCTGGGTTGCAAAGGTGCCCATTTTTAGCCACATTTTCTTATTTAAAGACCACAGCTCTCTCTCAGTTGGAGTTTCCATCATCCACCAGAAAGCTTTGTTCTATTCACTATAATAAATGAGACTTGATTATGGGGCTGAAGTCCAGTAAACCCCTGTCTTCTTATCTATCTATCTATTCAAAAATAAATCTGGGTAGCCAGATTTCCCTTTTGGAAATGAGCACAGCAGCAAGCAGATGTGATTTTGAGGGCACTGTCTTTAACAGGGTAATTGATATATCCTCTAATTGATCAAGCCACTGTAACATTAACTAGCACTCTTGGATCCTTCTGGCTAGTGATGCCATAGTTTTCATTCCAACCTTTTAAACCAAATTCTACTGCATGTCAGGCACTGTTCCAGGTACTGAAGAGTGAACTCAGAAGAGCATGTAGAGATGAGGCCTTAAACGTTTTTAGTTTAAACCAGAAAACCTGAACATTTACTCAGGAAATGGCCCTAGTTTCAACACTTGTGCAGTAGTTAGATGTTATTGATTCTGCCCACCAATTTCCCTAACAATAGTACAGAAAATCTGAGCCCCAAAGAGCTCGAGTCGCAAGGCAGTTTGATGATTAAGATGAAGGTTCACAAAATACGTCTTATTGAACATACAAAATAAGATGCCCAGAATGCTTTGTAAATTTTATGCTGAAATTCAATTACCAGCTTCAACATCTCATCCTCTATCTCCGTTTAATATATCAAGTCAACAGCAACTGTTGTAGAAAAATCTCAAAACAGAAGTAAAACTCACAAGTGCAGCATAAAAGTAAACGTAGTCAATAGAAAAGGAGCTGATTCATTCTAAAACTGAAACATGTAAGATTTTATAATGTACTTAGTTATTTCAGTAAGTTGATATTGTTGCTTCACCTACAGAGAAACAATGAGCTAGGCTGCCTCCTTTTTTCCTCTTTTTTTTTTTTTGCATTTTATCTAAGGATAGTATCTGGACAAAAGTAAAAATAATGGTGGATTGGTGGGTGTCTGGATGGGTCCTGGAAGTCTTCATGTTCTCAAAAGTGGAAAACCGGCCACTTCAAAAATCTGTAAGTACCTGAATGTGAGTAGTGTGAGCATAGATTTTCCTTTCATCTGAAGTATGTAAAAGCCTAATGATAACTCCTCACAGTCAACACACCTGCGCTGTCAAATCTGCTCTAACTTCACACAAGCTGCGGGATCCTCAGAGTTAAACGCAGGCAGCTCCACCTTTCCTGCCCTTGAGTCCTTACCCACTGACTGGGCTTCTAACGGTGTGGGTACATGGTGACCATTTAATACACCACAATGAGATAGGGAAATCGGACTAAAGATATTAAAAGCATGTTTTTTCCTTCAAAAGGAGTGACTATCCTTGATTACTCAATCTGAAGATGTTATGTTTACTTGAAATCTAGTTTGTTTTGCTTCAAAAATCTTTTCCATAAACAGAAAAAAAATTTAAGACCAAAATAAAATATCTCTAAATATCCAATGAATATTTAAAAAATAAATTACTGTTAAGCAAAAGGAAAATTAACTTTGTTTATATGCAAAGTAAGTGTCTTTCTTTTGGCTAAAATAAATGGTCAATTCAGTTCTGAACTAAAAGTTCTAACCTCAGTAGGTGGTTCCATGTTGGACTGTCACAGAAATCACTAAACTCAGTGTGTATCTACATCCTGAACACTGGATTGAAATAATTTAAAACCATAATACATGTCTAGACTGAGAACATAAAAATAAAAATCCAAAATTCTTGAACCTGGAGGAAATAAAGAATGGCATCAACTAATAGTGGATTCTGACATTTTTCTGATCTTAATGAAAATGTTTTTCAGTGTCAAGTCATATTAAAACATTTCCTCCTAAAGCCTAGGCATATATTTGCTATATACAAGGCAAACATTTCCATGAATTGTGTTATTTACTTGCTTAAGCTGAATTGGATGATTCATTTGTTCAAAAAGAAAAAGTCTTCCTTACACCTTAGGCATCTATTTCAGTTTCAGATAAGTAACAACAAACTATATTGTTTTTTTTGTTTTACCATTTTGTACTAGCTCTAAGTTTTAAATGGCATCTATGATTCTCCATTCACCTAAAAAACATTATCTTGGACTAAAGAAATAATCTTTTGAAGTTGATGTTCTGAATTAATGGGTATGTTTAAAATGAATGATTTCAGATGGGCTTCTAAAACATGAATAATAAATTGGACATAAAGGCTAAAATCTTAAAAAAAAAAAAAAAAAAAAGGCGCCTGGGTGGCTCAGTTGGTTAAGTGACTGCCTTCGGTTCAGGTCATGATCCTGGAGTCCCTGGATCAAGTCCTGCATCGGGCTCCCTGCTGGGCGGGGAGTCTGCTTCTCCCTCTGACCCTCCCCCCTCTCATGTGCTCTCTCTCTCATTCTCTCTGTCAAATAAATAAATAAAATCTTTAAAAAAAAAAATTGGACATAAAGGCAAGCATTAAGGGGCACCTGGGTGGCTCAGTTGGTTAAGCAACTGCCTTCGGCTCAGGTCATGATCCTGGAGTCCCGGGATCGAGTCCCATATCGGGCTCCCTGCTCAGCAGGAGTCTGCTTCTCCCTCTGCCCTCTTCCCTCTCGTGCTCTCTGTCTCTCATTCTCTCTCTCTCAAATAAAAAAAAAAAAGGCAAGCATTAAGCTGGCATTTAAAATCACAGGATAGAATAAGGTAAAAGGTAGTCCACCCAATATTTTATTGATATATTTGACCAAAAGACCAAGCACTAAGTCAACCATCTAGAAATGCAACTTATTTTTAGCAAGAGTAGACTCAATAATTAAGGTTTCAGATTTCTTCAGCTCTCATTCAAATACAAGGCAGGACTTTTTGCATTTCCAAATAATCAAAACATCCGTTGAAGAAATATTTGCATCTAAAATAAAAATCCGGGGTGCCTGGGTGGCTCAGATGTTTAAGCGTCTGCCTTCCACTTAGGTCATGGTCTCAGAGTCCTGGGATCGAGCCCCGCATGGGGCTCCCTGCTCAGCGGGAAGCCTGCTTCTCCCTCTCCCGCTCCCCCTGCTTGTGTTCCCTCTCTCGCTGTGTATCTCTCTGTCAAATAAATAAATAAAACCTTTAAAAAAATAAAATAAATAAAATAAAAATCCATTTCCATTTTGTCACATGAGGAAATATTTTTGTTATAAGTTTTATGTTCAGCATAGTTCCCACTGATTTGCTCTTATAACTTTAATTAGTTTGCCTAGAAATTGTTTTATTTTTTAAAGATTTTATTTATTTATTCATTTGAGAGAGAGATCAAGAGAGAGAGCAAGTAGGGGGAGGAGCAGAGAGAGAAGGAGAAGCAGACTCCATACTGAGTGGGGAGCCTGACCCGGGGCTGGATCCCATGATCCTGAGATCATGACCTGAGCCAAAATCAAGAGTCAGACGCTCAACCAAGTTGCCACCCAGATGCCACCTAGAAATTGTTCTAGATAAGAAATACATAAATGCAACTGATGCCTGTGGCTCATATCAATTAACAGAAGATCATTTATGTAAAAGAAATTACCACTGAGTACTAAAAATTAAAATTCCTAAGTCTCTGTTGGAAAACTTTCACCTCAAATCTGCAACCTATGTTTGGTATCATTTAGGAAAAGCTTCTTAATTTGTGCAGACTAAATCATGTTTTAAATACCATAATTCTCTTTTGTTTCATATAATTAAAACTTATATTTCTATTGCACTAAAGTAATATAGTGAATCATTCATTGATTAATTTATTGATTGATTCAGCACATATGTATTACCCACCTACTCTGGGCTCTCTAGGTGCTGGGAATTTGATGGTGAATACAATCCATTCATTCCTTGCTCTCACACAGCTCACAATTTAGTGTTTGTGTGTGTGTGTGTGTGTGTGCAGGCATTAACAAGATGATCATGAAAATAATAGTGTAATTACAAACTGGTGAGAGATATGTAAGGAAGTGGAAGTTGAATGGTTCTATAAGAGCATGTAATAGGGCAAATCTGCCCAGCCAGGGCAGTCAGGATATCAACTTGAGTATTTTCTTTTTTTTTTTTTTAGATTTTATTTATTTTGAGAGTGAGAGAGCAAGAGAGAGAGTACAAGCAGGGGTCAGGGGCAGAGGGAGAGGGACAAACAGACTCCCCATGAGCATGGAGCCAGACACGGGGCTTGATCCCAGGACCCCAGGATCATGACCTGAAGCCGAAGGCAGAGCTTAACCGACTGAGCCACCCAGGCGCCCCGAGTATTTTCTTTTTCAAAGTCCAAATAGTAATTGATGAAATAAGTCAACATTAGCTTTGTTTCAAAATGAAATTATCTCTGCAGACATGGGTTTTCTTTGAGATTGTCCAAATTATGTTTTGGCTCTATTTAACCACACAAAACAAAAGAACTGGAGAGCAAGAATGGAGTTCAGACAGTATGTAGTCCAGCCCTCTTACTGGATAGATGCTGTGCATGAGGAAGGGTAAGTAGCTTGTCCTTGTATTGTTCTCACTCAGTGGCAGAGCTGAAAATGGAACCTTATTATGCTAAAATCCCACCCGGAGTGCATCCTTTCATCCATACCACTCTGGGTGTGGTTTACCTAATGTTATCTACTCTGTTGCACTAAAGCAATAACTGAAATAGTAATGTGATAAGAGAGGCTAGAGAATGAGAATATTCATGAAGTAACAATTGTTTTCTGAACATGACCTGTCATTTAGCTCAAGCCACTGGTGAAAGAAAAATATAGCTAATACATACAAACCAAATACCTTGGTAAGTTTCCAATTACTTATCATGTTTCATCTTTCCCCCTAAATTATGTACATGAATGTGTATGTGTGCATGTGTGTGTGTGTGAATGTGACATGAATGCGTGTATGTGTGTGTGTGTGTATTTTCAGGTTTAAAGCCACTAACTTTTATAGAGCTCTATTCTTTTGCTCAAATCAAAACTGACATTAACTCATGGCCAACCCATGTTTAATTTTTGCCATATACTTACGGCAAATGGATATTTTTAATAGACTCTATTTTTAAAAGAAGTTTTAAGTTTACAGAAAAATTACACAGAAAGTAGAGTAAGCTCGCATATATGCTCTCTCCCACCTCCCCACATAAGCAGTTTCTTCTCTCACTTAACATCTTGCATGAGTGTGGTACATTTGTTACAACTGATGAGCCAATACTGATACATTTTTATTAACTGAGGTCCATAGTTTACATTAAGATTCATCCTTTGTGTTGTAGAGTTCTGTGGGTTTTGAAGAATGCATAATGTCCTGAATCCACCAGGACAGTGTCATAGCTTTACTGCCTTAAAAATGCTGTGCTCCACCCATTCAGTCCATCCTCCCTTCCCCTAAATCCTTGGTAACCACCAATCTTTTACTGTCCCTATAGTTTGTGTATGTGTGTGTGTGTGGGGGGGGGGTAAAATATGCATAACATAAGATTTATAATCGTAACCATTTTTAAGTGTACAGTTCAGTGGTCATTAAATACATTCACACTGTTGTACAACCATCACCACCATCCAACTGTGTCTGTAGCTTTTCCTTTACCAGAATGTCATTTTGTTGGAAACAATATGTAGCCTTTTCAGGTCAGCTTCTTTCACTTATCAATATGCATTTAAGTTTCCTCCATGCTTTTTCATGCCCCATTTCTTTTTAACACTGAATAATATTCCCCTGTAGGGATGCGTCATGGTTTGTTTATCCATACACCTATTGAAGGACATGTTCGTTCCTGCCAAGTTTTGGCAATTACGAATGAAGCTGCTATAAACATCCATGTGCAGGTTTTTGTGTGGATATAAGACTTCAACTCATTTTAATAAAGACCTAGGAGTAAGGTTGCTGGATCGTATAATAAGATTAGGTTTAGCTTTGTAAGAAATTGCCAAACTGTCTTCCAAAATAGCTGCTTCATTTTCCATTCCCACCCACAAAGAATGAGAGTTCCTGTTGCTCCATGTTTGGTGGGGCATTTGGTGTTGTCAGTGTTTGGGGCTTTAGCCTTTCTGGTAGGTATGCAGTGGTATCTCATTGTTTAATAAGTGGATATTTCAGGTCTTTGAAGAGAGACCTCAGCGCAGTAAAAAACAAAAACAAAACCCTTCACCTATTTAAATGATCTCTGGTCCATTATTGGTGAAGTGTGCTACCCAGTAGAGTTGGTCTATTCTGGTATTTACTAGATCAGTCTCATAGGTCTTCAGCAATGTTTTACCGCAAGGCAAAATGATTGATTTCTTCTCTGAACTCTTACAGCATATTGTTCAGGCTTAAAATTACTTGCTTAGTAAGCAAGTAATTTTAAGCCTGAACAACTGTGACAGTTTATTGCTATGCCAGCCTTTCTCATTGGACTTTGAGGTTCTAAAGGCAGGAAGCTCCACGGTCCTGGGTCTGCATCTCTGGGCTGAGCACAGTCTGTATGTGGCAGTTATCAGCTCAGATTTGTTCTTGATTATGACAGATATTAGTGGGGGACATGTGAAACCAATTCAAACTCCTGCTGGCCTTCAGCTTCACTATCTGCTCTCTGACAAGTTTGCTCTGAGTTGCAGTTGCCCCAGGCTCTCCCTGTTCCAACACCACATCTGGCGGACGCACTAGTACTCAGAGCATCATCAAGTAGGGGCCGGAAAGAAAAGACAGACGGAAGAAAGCCACAGTGGCCCCCCAAAGGGCTAACTAGTCCCTAAGACAATGAAAGTTGCAGGCTTGATCACTCTTTTCCTTTGCTTCCTTATTTGTCAGAGAGAGGTGGGGGAGGGCACAAGCAGGGGGCGTGGCAGAGGGAGAGGGAGAAGCAGGCTCCCCACTGAGCAAGGAGCCCGATGTGGGGCTCGATCCCAGGACCCTGGGATCATGACCTGAGCTGAAGGCAGATGCTTAACTGACTGAGCCACCCAGGCACCCCTACAGCCGCCACTCTTTTGGGGATGGTGGGCATCCTGTCATCACTACTCAGTGATCCTACAAAGCATTAAGGAAAGACGGCTCGATGGAGATTTTTTAGAAATACTCTCTGGCTGCTTTAGTGGGTATTTGGGAAACAAACGCTTTTTCCAAATGATTATTTAACACTTCATGGGATTCTCTGTTGTAAAGAGATTCTTGCTTCGTAAGGTATTAGCCTCATTTCCAAAATGGGTTAGGGGAGCAGCTGCTCTGGGTGCTATTTTCAAAACAAAGACATGACTATTTCTGTGATATTATGGTCTAACAGAGGTTCCAAATGGACCCCAACACACGATTATCTTAAAATACAGACAGGAGGATAAAAGAAGTAATCACAGTATAGCTGAGAAATCCTGTCAGGAACTTACTTATTTTTTATTTATTTACTTTTTTTTTTTTGTATTTTTATAGGTAATGTCACAAGAATGAAAATAGGATTTTGAATTGGTATGGGAAACTGGAAAAAAAATCCAGCCATTCTGGTGTTCCTTTGCAATGTCAATATCTACTAGTCTAACTTAACTACTTAATTAACAAGATAAAGTGGCTTTTGCAAATAAAAGGACAAAGATCTTTCCAACTTTGAAATGGATTTTTTTCAGAAATTCCATAACCACCACATAAAATGATGACTTACAAATAGAGCAAATTATTGGGGCTTTTGGTCTGATTTTGTTTTATATCCAAACAGAATTGGGCAAGAGGTGATGGTGAACACATTACATGTTTGGCAGTCCCTAAAATGCAGGATCACTGAGGAAAAGACATTGGGAGAGATCAAGATCTGCGGTTGATCCATGAGTGCTTGGCAAAGAACAGTGACTTCTGAACTGCCTTCTATACCTTTAAATACTGAGCTCTTGAAAGTCTGCCAAGGGTAGTGAAGAACGAAAGGAACTAACAAGGTCAAATAATCACACAACAAATATTTGTTTTAATGATATGGCAGCTGGATCTAAAACATAATTCAAAATCCCTAGATGACTGTAATGTGACCTACTAATCTTTCCTATGATTTGTTGACAATATCCATCAACAGATAATGGCTGATAGGGTAAAAGTAATAGAAAGATTCCACATACCTACATGTTACCAGTTCTGCATATGCAAGGTAAAGACCCCTAATTCTACCCAGTAGTTGTTTAAGTTACCAGAAAATTGCTTTTGTGTGTGTTCTTCTGTTTCCAAAGCAAGATTTATTTTTTTTAAAAGGATGGCCGGTCAGTTAATCTTCAACAAAGTGGGAAAGACTATCCAATGGGAAAAAGACTGTCTCTTCAACAAATGGCACTGGGAAAACTGGACAGCAACATGCAAAAGAATGAAAATAGACCACTTTCTTACACCAAACACAAAAACAAATTGGATTCAAGACCTCAATGTGAGACCTGAAACCATAAACATCCTAGAGGAGAACACAGGCAGTAACCTTTTTGACATCGGCTATAACTTCCTTCTAGATATATCTCCAGATGCAAGGGGAACAAAAGCAAAAATAAACTACTGGGACTTCATCAAAATAAAAAGCTTCTGCACAGTGAAGGAAACAATCAACAAAACTAAAAGGCAACCAAAAGAATGGGAGAAGATATTTGCAAATGACATATCTGATAAAGGGTTAGTATCCAAAATATATAAAGAACTTACACAACATAACACCCCAAAAACAAATCATCTAATTTAAAAATGGACAGAAGGGGTGCCTGGGTGGCTCAGTCGGTTAAGTGTCTGACTCTTGGTTTCAGCTCAGGTCATGATTTCAGGGTCATGAGATAGAGCCCTGTGTTGGGCTCCACACTCAGCACAGAGCCTGCTTGAGGTTCTTTCCCCTCCTCCCTCTCCCCCACCTCTGCTCCTTTCTCTGCTCATGCTCTTTCTCTATTTAAACAAAATCTTTTTTAAAAATGGGCAGAAGACATGAATAGATATTTTTTTTCCAAAGAAGACATACAGTTGGCCAACAGACACATGAAAAGATGCTCAACTTGACTGATCATTAGGGAAATACAAACCAAAACTACAATGAGATATCACCTCACACCTGTCAAAATGGCTAAAATCAACAACACAAGAAACAACAGCTGTTGGTGAGGATGTGGAGAAAAAGGAGCCCTCTTGCACTGTTGGTAGGTACACAAACTGGTGCAGCCACTCTGGAAAACAGTTCGGAGGTTCCTCAAAAAATTAAAAATAGAACTATTCTATCATCTAGCAATCACACTATTAGGTATTCATCCAAAGAATACAAAAATACTAATTCAAAGGAATACATACACCCCAATGTTTATAGCAGCATTATCTACAATAGCCAAAGTATGGAAACAGCTCAAGTGTCCAACAACTGATGAACGGATAAGGAGGATGTAGTACACACACACACACACACACACAGGAATATTAATTACTCATTCATAAAAAAGAATAAAATCTTGGCATTTGCAATGACATGGATGGAGTTAGAGAGCATAATGCTAAGTGAAATAAAGTCAGTCGGAGAAAGACAAATACCATATGATTTCACTCATATGTGGAATTTAAGAAATGAAACAAATGAGCAAAGGGAAAAAAAGAGAGAGAGGCAAACCAAGAAAGAGACCCATAACTATAGAGAACAAACTGATGGTTACCAGAGGGGAGGTGGGTGGGGAATGGGTTAAATAGATGATGGGGATTAAAGAGTGCACTTGAGATGAGCACCAGATGTTGTATGCAACTGTTGAATCACTATATTATACACCCACAACTAATATTACACTGTATGTTAAGTAACTGGAATTTAAATCAAACTTTTTAAAAAAAGGATGGCTGGGCTCATTAGAGGCAGTTAGGATACTAAACATGACTTGAGGAACAAAGGAGCGATCACAAGTTCAAAGTGTAATATCTGGATGAAAAATGTCATTTTGATAATCAAATAGCTCCGAACCAGGGCTGACATTCTCAGGGAAATAACTTCTCCCAAATTCAGAGATGTCTCTTTTTGGGAAAAGTGTATGGAATTCTTCAACATTTTGTTATAATAAAGTCTACCAGAATGTGATAAAAGGATAGTATCCCCAAGACATCAACCAACATTCCTTTAAACCACAACAACCAGAGGACATCTGGCTTCATGGGGGAGGGGAGAGTCGGAGGTGAGGGTTTGTCAAACACATCTCACACTTTCCCCACATGAAGGGGTCCAAGGGTTTAAAGCAATGGTTCTTACATTTTGGAGATTCAAGTGATACTTTAAAATGCTATAGAATACTTTGCTGCACACTTGACTAAAAAAAGCACTAAACAATTATTACAACACAATCACATGTTATCACGGTGAGTATAAGTCACACTACATTAATGTTTGTCTCTCTTGGTTGTCCTTTAGCTCTGTGCTTATTCTACCTACTTAATCCCATAACTATACCCATAAACTCCCAAGGCAAAGTCCTAGCTTGTCCCAGTAAACATGCAGGTTTTATTTTTTTCTTAGTGCTCTGCTCCATTTTGTTGCAGAGAACTGCATCCAGTTCTACCCTGTGTTGCCAAGCCTGTTCAGTTGAGTTCTTCTCTCTCTGCAGATTGCTACACAGTGGTTGAGGGTGATGAAGATTCCGGTCATACTTCCCATGCCAGAACTTTACACCGTCCCCTGCATCACAAGACGCCATAATCCTCACACAGCTCCCTCTTGCTCATGTCTTTAAGTAGTTCTGCATAGAAAATTTTCAATTTCAAGGTCCCAAGAGACTTCAAAAGCCAAACCATTCCCCTCTGGGTTGAGTATCGACTATGTCTTTTCTTCCTCATGTTGTAAACTTCAGGGGCAGTTTGCTGTCTGCTTTCTTTATTTTCACAACAAAGCCTAAGTAAATTCTACACATTGATCAAAAGTTGACAGCTCAGTGTGCGGTTTTATAACACGCTGGTTGAGTGCCCTTGCTTTAAAATACTCAAGGTCATTTCCACAGTAAGACTCCCAGAAATAACTAGGCTTGAAACACCGTATGCCTAGTTGAGGCTCTCTTCCACTTCCCTCTCTTGAAGGGCCCGGTTCTCTCATTCTTTTCGTTTCTCCTCTCTATTTATTTCTTGGAAATGAATGAGGCATGTTGGTTTCAGCCAGTTCCACAGAAGACCCCATCAAGGAGGCACTGGGAGAGCTCTGTTTGCTGCACTTCCCACTACATGACCCCACATCTACCACATGCCCCATCTCTCTTGGAGACTTTCTCTTCACTTGCCCTTGTCCTCCATTTGTTCCTTTTTCTCCACCTGAAGCTATAAGAGTAGGGGAAATAATCTTAGGATACTAGGTCTTATCTCCTTTATGCAGAGGATACTGTGAATTTTCATGCAATTCTCTCTTTATTTTTAGGGCATAAATACATTCCATTAAAAAGGCTGTCATAGCAATGGAGAACTGAGTAATTAAATACAAATTTCATCTTTCTTAAATCATACCTCAAAGAATACAACAATCAGGGTGATCTGAACACTAAAGATGAATCAGAAAAATCAGGTAAAATTCTGTTCAAAGATAAGATTAAGAAAATTTTCCTGGGTATCCATTCTAGAAGACTTAGTGGAAGAAAAGTCCCACAGAGGTCTGTGAAGTAGAGTAATTATAAAGAACATTATTTTTCCTCAGAAAATTGCCTCATAAGTCTGATAAATATATTGCATAAACAAATCAAAATCTCTTATTTGTTAAAGTCCTTTTTAGATCTTGGTGTTTTTATTATTATTTTGGAATTTGAGACCGGTAACTACTTTTCACAACTTTATGCCCTTCCCACCACTTTGAAGCAAAAACTCTGCAATGAATTGCTCCCTGCACTTACAGTGGGCAAAATTCACCAAACCATCTTTTATAATATTGTTTTTGGCAAGGGTTGGAAAAACTTTGAATGAGGTGATATGTTTCATAAACTATCAGAGAAATTCCAAGTGCTGTAGCACCTAGTTTTTAGGAGGCAAGCTTGCTCTAACCTTCAGATTTCTTGGATTTTTAAGGAAATTAAGGACCTCACGAGGTCCCTCTACTCTGCGCTTCTGTTGGAGCATACATCTATCTTTCCCACTCATCATTGTCTCCAGCTTGTCATTTCACATCAGTGTGATTTTATTTAGCATCCCACTAAAATCTATTCTCATTGAAGGATGAGCTTCAGACTAGTAGGGACCCTTTTCCCTTTTATCCATCCTTGTATTTCCAGAATGTTGTGGGAAGTCTGAGCACACAATGTATACAAGTAAAGTGAGGTCCTCATTCTCCTTCCTTCTTGGGCTCCTTGTAGAAGAGAGGGAGATCAAACATGACCTCAGTGATGACAGGAGACATATATTAGGAAGCAGCCACTGGCCTGGGAGCCTAAGGACCTGAATTTTAGGACCAACTGTGCTAAATAGCTCTTTGACTTGTAGCCCTCAGTTTTCATATATTTAAGTGAAATTGCTGTAAGGAGACCTTATGATCTGTTCCAGTTTTCAAATTCCAGGTTTCTCACTGTTGTCAATGTAGTAAGTTGTTTATTCATTCATTCAATGAATAAGCAATGTTAATGATATTACTATAGCCCATTACACTTTAAAGGATCTCCAGATCTTGGTCTTACTGTGTTAAATCCAGTGTATATTATTTTTCAATTAAGTCATATCCCTCAAATTCCATGCCTCACTTTGCTGCTTTGAAACATGTGAGAAATAGTCATTTATTATTTTTTTGAGGGACTATTTGAAAAAAGGAGTGAAATAATTGCAATGTTCTGGTATGGTGAATATTAAATTTCATGGTGAATATTACATTTAAGAACTAGGTCACTTTTATCTAATTTACCTACTGCAACATTAAGTTGTGCAGGCTTAATGAGGCCAGAAATGGTCTATTTCCAAGAATGGCCAGATCCTGAGAATTTTAATTGATGACCTTGGCAGATGATAAAACTGGTCACAGTATGAACTATAGCCACAGATACACTCTCCTGATGCTTACATGTATTTAAAAATATAAAATAAAGAACTATGTCTCCCTTATCAATTGAAAGGCTTTACACACAAGGGACTCACCCCATTGTCTGACCTCTTTTAAACTTCTGGTTACTTCATCTGGCCCTCTTCTACATGAACTTAAGGTCAAACCCCATTAAACACCTTATGCATCTTTACTATTTATTTTTATTTATTTATTTATTTGAGAGACAGAGCACACACGAGCTGGGGGAGGAGGGATAGAGGAGAGGGAGAAGGAGAAGCAGGCTCCTGAAGAGCCTTCCTGAAAAAGGAGTGCAGAGCCCGCCCCGGGGCTCAATCCCAGGACCCTGGGATCATGACTAGAGCCTAAGTCAGATGCTTAATTGACTGAGCCACCCAGGTGTCCCTATCTTGTGCATCTTTAACATGAACATCCTTGCTTATTAAACACCTCCAACAAGTCGCATGCAGTATTCCTTCTGCCTTAACAGTTCCTTTTCCCCAGATTCGTCTGACAAATTCCTACTGATTATAATTGTGAGATCAAAAGCCACTTTTTCTGTGAAGTTTTCCTGGAAATCTCTGGGTTTATGAGGGCAGGGGCAATATCTTCTTTAACCTTAAATGGACAACATCTAGCAAATGCTGACAAAAGCAGGTGCTTAAGATATGAATGAATGATAGCTAGCCTTGTCTTAAATCTCTGCCTGTTTTTCTTAATGTACTTGGTTATAATAAAGGTAGCAATCCATTGCACAAACTACTTCTGCCCAAACTATTCAGAACTCTGCACTAGTAAGTCTGATATTTTTAAGATTCAGATGTCTTTGAATTATTCAAGCAAAAAACAGACATACATCTGAACAATTCTTGACAGCCAAAAAATGCTTTGTTTAGAGAGCTTAAAATGGGATAAATAATTTTTTAACAAGTCATCCTTTTGGAGCTGTGAATTTCTTTTTTAAGGTTCAGGTAATTTTCTAGGAGAATTCTAAATGAGAAAAGTTCATTTGAAAAAAGACCCTCCACCACATCATACTTCCCAGAGTTGGACCTATCTAAAGGAGAATCCTCAGTGAAAAGTTTTGAAGAGAAAGAAAATATGAAGCTTTTATCATATGATTTAGAGACAGTGCATATCATGGCTAAGGAGGTTTACTAGAGGCATTAAATATCCTTATGACACTGTGACCTCTTGTTTAACTAAAGCGCTGCATACTGGAACCTTGAGTCCAAACCAGTATTTTGAGCATTCAACTTTTTTAAAAAAGATTTTTTTTTTTTTTTTAGGGAGAGAGAGAGAGCACGTGCACGTGCGCGCATGCGCGCGCGTACACATGCACATACACACGTGTAAGTGGGGGGAGGGGCAGAGGGAGAGAATCCTTAAGCAGATTCCCCCCTTGAGCGTGCAGCCCCATATAGGGCTCGGTCCCATGACCCATGGGATCATGACCTGAGCCAAAACCAAGAGTCAGACCCTTAACCCACTGAGCCACCCAGGCCCACCAAGCATTCAGCTTTTAAGAGAAAGAGCCAAACACAAGAAAATAAATTCATTTTGGGAGTTATATAGAAGTAGGCTTTCCTAGATATGGTCTGAGGTCAGTACACATCGGTCCAGATGTATGATTTTCATGTTATTCATTCAACAAATATTTTTTGAGCATCCACTATCTGTTGGTGACTGTTCTAGGCATGGGGAACACAGAAGTGAGCAAAAGAGACAAAAAGGTATGCCTTTGTAGTGTTTCGAGTTATTAAAGGGAGACCTAATAAACAAATTAGCAGGTAAAATACAGAGTCCTGCTGTGCTATGAAACCACTCACTGGGTAAGCAATTGTTCAGGTTCTCCTTCTGCATTTGTTTTGGGGGAGGACGGAGTAAAGGGATTGGTAGGGACACTTTTCCTCTGGGCTCCAGCAATACTTTCCCTCTGTACTATTAGCATTTATGGCTCTGAATTATCTACCTAATTGTCTCTTCCCTCACTAGAATTCAAACTTCTCCCAGGAAGGACTGTTTCTTTTATCTTTATATCTTCAGTGTTGGAATATATGCTCCTTCTTCTGCACACATTCTACACATTTCTACCACCACTTTTCTTCTGTCCAAACCTAAAATGTTGGTGATTGTCAGAACTATGTCCACTTCTTTTTGGATGCCCCTTCTACCCCCCCGTCGCAACACATGGATGATCTCATTATTTCCATAGCTTTAATTCCCATCTATTTGGTAGTAATCTCTCCAAATAATTTCACAGCCCAGACCTCTCTTGAGACCTTCGGGCCCTTCTACCCAGGACTTTATGGTCGTCAGGACTTGGATGTCCTACAAACCTCTCAAAGACCACATACCTGAAGCAAACTATCATCTTCTCTCTCTCTACATCTTGCTCTACATCCAGTGTTTCTGACTTTAGTGAATGGCATCATGAGCCAAGCCAGAAACCTGTGTTTTTATTTTGACTCCTACAACTCTTTCCCCTCACCTTTTCCTATAATAAGTCAGTTGTCAACCCTTATAGATTATACTTTACTGACATTTTCAGAATCTCTGTCCACCTCTTTTAATCCCTGCAACCACCATATCAGTTAGTCCATCACCAAATGGCATCTAAATTATAACCAGAGCCATATTCAACAACAAACATTTATTGACTGCCTATTATGTACCTAGAGCTTGAGGTGTAAAAATAGACAAAATTCCTGTTCCAATGGGAATTTTGGTCTGGTAACTCCTCTCTAGTCCCCTGTCTCTTCTCTGGTCTACTACTACCCCACTTGAACCCATTCCTTCTACTCTAAGTAGAGTGATTTGCCTAAATCTGATTGTACTCCTTCCCTGCTTAAAACCCTTCAATTAGTTCTAATGGGAACCTCAAATTTCTTAGCATGAAATCCAAGGAAGACCCTTTGTAATGTGCACCATTTCTCTTTCACTAGAATTATATCTTGCTCTAACCCCAAATGCTATGTTACAGAATACAGAACCCCTTGTAATTTCCCTAATGTATTGTATGCTTTCTCTTACCCGTAGGCACATACTGTTCTATATGTCTAAAGAAAAAACTCCTAGCAGAATACAGATACACACCAAACTTTGGAAACCCCAATGTGTCCATGTCTACTCCTAAACACCTCACTATACTACCATTTCCTCCCTCTGCTAGCACTAGCCTGACACCAGGCATCAGTCTACTAAGAGTAGACTCTTATGTCTACGACAGACAGAACATACTCTTTGAGTTCTAGGTATCACAACTCCTAATTTAACATTTATTATGTGATGTAAATGATTATTCTGTCTTTGGAGATCATATTTTAAAATTCACAGAGTTATGAAGAGCCACATAATACCTGGAGCAATACGTCTTCAACAGGAACAGGGACAATGCACTCTAGAACACTTTATAGCTTGAATAATGTTCTTTCCAAGGCAATAAGCCACTTGTCTGAAATGTAACATCACAATCCACATCCCCTCCAATCTCCATGCTCCTGTTTCAGCCTGAAGTCCCATCTTTTTCTGAACTCTTAATAGAGTCATGCTGTAGACAGTCAGTGTTCATTTACAGTCCATCTAAACTCTCTCCCTGCCACCCCTGAACAGGACCTCCATATCTACTCAGGAAGCTGGAAGTCTGTGCCTAGGAGTTTTTCTTTAATTGGTTTGACACATATTATACACATTTAAAGGAAATGAGCACCTTTGCATTGTTTTCTTTTTTTTAAGATTTTATTTATTTGAGAGAGAGAACATGAGCAGGGGGAGGGGCAGAGGGAGAGAGAGAAGCAGACTTTCTGCTGAGCAGGGAGCCCAATGTGGGGCTCAATCCTAGGACTCTGGGATCACGACCTGAGCCGAAGGCAGATGCTTAACTCACTGAGCCACCCAGGTGCCCCTGCATTGTTTTCATTCACCAAATGTTGTCTTTCTCCTGATCCATGATCCATGCTGTCCTAATCATAAGAGTATGGTGCATGCAAGATCTGGAAATTGGGGATGGGGGGTTTTGGCCAGGCTGAAGTTTGGATTGGAATAGGTGAGGATAATATGAGGAGAAGAAGAAAATAACTCTTGCTTACCATACCTCAGGCCTTTCTCATTCCACTAGTATATCTTTTTTCTTTTGGACATCAAATGATTTCATTTCACTTCGATTTTTAACTTACGTGAAATAACTGTTTGCAAAACCAGGCCATTTATCTTTACTACCCAATCGCTTCTCCAAGGAAACAGCATCTTGTGTCCCTGAGAAATTTACTACAATGGCGGACATTACTACCAAAAGATGACCTTGTGTTATGGGGAGAAAACTGGGCATGATTACAGGAGATTTTGATCTAAGTAAAAATTAGCAAGCAACTTTGGGCAAATCATTTTAGGTGTGTGGATCTATGATCATAAGCATCAGCAATTGTTGAGCTGCTATTATTATTAACCGACTTTTGGGTCTCTCCTTTAGATTGTTCTTTCATTAACACAAATATTAAGCTTTATATTATCGGGGGTATCAACAATTCCCAAATTGTGCGGATCCCTGTTTTTGAAAATGAAAATGGCCTCTCACTTTAATCCAGCTTATAGAGTACCATGTCTGAATGAACCTTTCTGATATTAATATATTCTGAAACATATGCTATGAACGCTTTCCAAAACCTCATGGAGAAGTGATCCCAGAGATAGAAGGAATCTTTCTCCCTTCCCATCTTTCTGCTGATAGGGCCAAAGTGGGGAAGGCTCACTAAGCCATACCATCTGGAGGGTCACATGATGTTTTCTCAAGCTACATGGCAAACAGGGAGGGTGGCATGGGGATGTGGAAAAGTTACACATCCCAGGGGCCCACCATTAGCTGCCAGAATTAGCTGCACAATTACCCCAGTCACGCCAGATTGTCACCAAGGGTGACAGAGATCCTAGAAGAGACCTAATGAGTTATTTTCAGTTTTACTATAACAACCATGTGTGTGCAGACACGCTTGACCTCACCCTGAGATGGATATATGCTTACTTGCAACAGAATCTGCTGCTTTGGTTGATGTATTTATGTGATGGAAATGTGATTAATGGCAATAATATGTCTTTCTCAGCACAGTTCCTTGTCAACATTATCTAGGTAGCCCAATCTGTCAAGATTAATACCCCTGAAGGACGGGTATTTAAGCTATTTGTTAATTGTGGCTAGTTTTTACTCCTTGGTATAGATGTCAGAATAATACTACAGACTCTATTTTACAAAACAATGTTAGCAATTAAAAATTGTTATTGTAATAATTTTAGGTGGCTCTGGCCAATTATTTGTTAGGTATTAATTCATTTCTAAAAGCATGCAGGACTTGGTTTCTTTGGAATATGTAACTCAATTTTTTCTTTCATTATCTTCTACGATATCTGACCTCCAAAACTCCAGAAAGTACCTAATAGCTATTATAAGCCATTTTAGTGCATACAAAACTGAAAAGGTGGTGTCCTTGTCTTCGAGGAGCTCATGGTATAGTGAATCAGTGGTTCTCAAAGCTGACCCAACACCAAAACAACATTTAGATCCAGGCTCACTGCAGAATCTCCAGAGAAGGGGCTTGAACACACATGGATTGTAAAGTCCCACTGGTAATTCTGATGTACAGAATCACTGTAACAGACTTAAGCTTAGTTTAAAAAATGATTATAAAAAATTAAAAATAATGAGAAACATAATAAAAATCTGTAATATTAGTGTTAGAGAAAAACAAAACCCCAAGATATATGCTTCAAGATGACCATATAACATCTGATACTTAGTGTATGGAATTGCCATGTGTATCCACATCTATTGGAAAATCCAAATCATAATAATAAGCTCTATTACAATAAGGTTCTATTTAAAGTCAACTAATCTCAATAATGAAATCTCTTCATAGGATATTAGGTTCTTGAAGAGAATTATTTACTTTTCTAATTTAGCATAAGGCCATTGAGTGTCCTTACAAAACTGTTGTTGTTAATAATAATAATGAAAGCCAACATTTATTTCTCTCTCACTTAGGTGCCAGGCTCTGAGCTGAACACCCTGCATAATTATCATGTTAATGCTCTGCAGTAGCCTTTTGAGACAGGTGTATTTAGACTTCTATTTTACAGAGGAGGAACTGAGGCTGAGAGTTTTAAAAACCTGCCTAAAATCACACATGGCAAGTGGCAGTCAAGACAAGTTCAACTCTGTGTCCAGAGTGAATTCTCTTAGATACTTAAACTATACAGGAAACATAAACAAGATGCCTAATGGAATGAACAAGAGAATCTATCTCACTCATTTCCTGGATGGAGAATAAATGGAGGAATAAAGAAATGAATGGATAGACTGCTTTGCCACTCTCTGCTGGAAGCCACATCTGAGGGCTCTTGCTAATCCCTGGCTCTATAATTCATGGCAACTTTTTTTTTAAATCTACAACATAATAAGGTAATATAGTTAAAAGGGATATTTCACTTAATTGACAATTTTTTTAAAAGATTTTATTTATTTATTTGACAGAGAGAGACATAGTGAGAGCAAGAACACAAGCAGGGGGGTTGGGAGAGGGAGAAGCAGGCTCTCCACTGAGCAGGGAGCCCGATGCGGGGGCTCGATCCCAGGACCCTGGGATCATGACCCGAGCTGAAGGCAGATGCTTAACGACTGAGCCACCCACGCACCCCTTAATTGATTATTTTAATCTTGAACTAACTATCACAATTGTAATATATAAACCCTTGAATCACCAAGGCTCCTCACAGATGAAAGTTTAGAACTGGAGACAGAAGTGTCTGCTTTTTGGGCAAGCCACCCAAAAGAACCCCACACTTATTTTGATGTTAGCATGTCAGTTAGTACACTAGCCAAAGGAGATAATCTGAAAATTGGATTGCCTTTTCCTTGATCCCTGAAGCATCATAATTTAAAATACTCTGGGTAGGACTCAATGACCCTCATTGGAAGCCATTTTCACATGCTGGGAAAAGCTACCCTTCTGACAGGACTTTTAACTTGTTTGTTATTTAAAATTCCTGAATTTGGAAGTAGATCGAAACATTTTCTTCTCTTTCATTTTACGCTTGTTGGTAAATATGGTACTGTCATAGGACTTCTTTGGGTTCCTTGTGAAAAAAAATCATATAATTGCAGAACTTAATCAGAAACAACTTCAAAAGTGGAGTGATGTGCAGGGGCTTAACATAGAAACACAGACTCTGAAATCAGGCAGACATATGTTTGTGTCCGGCTCTGCCATAGATGCTGAGTAAGGCTGCGTGAGCTGGTTTACTTTGCTAAGCTTCCTTTTTTCCACGTATAAAATAGAAATGAAAATATCCGCATCATTCAACATTAGGAGGCCTAAAATGAGAACAGACATGTCTACTGTAGTTATTCAAAAATATGATTTCTCACTCCAATTACTTCATCTTACAGTTGAGAATGTTGAGGTCAGAAACTGACACCCTGAAAAGCATACAAACTTGAACGTAGGTTTATGGATGTCCCTCATTTTTTCTAATAAAATGCATTGATTTGAATAACAAAGGATTTATGAGTTAATTTTTAAAGATAAACATGTTACTTCACTTTCCACAGCTTGCCACTTTCCTAAGATATAGAAACTTCTGGGCAAGCACAGCGACATATAACTCATTACAACTCTGCATAGTCCAGGAAAAAGAAAGTCAGTATAGTTCCTTTGGTTTACAATCACTTTTTAATAATGAACTACCAGTAACAGGTCAGGTCTCTCAAGAGTTGGTGTTCATGAATATCTAATTGGGCATTTCTTCCTGTTTTGGTAATAATTCAACTGAAACTAAAAGTTAGTGTTTAGATAGCACATGATTAGATTTCCCCTACAAAACACTGTAATATGTATGCTCTTGGAAATTCTGTTACCATAGAATTAGAGTATTGATGCCAGAAGAGGGGACAAAGGCTAGTCAATGTCTTTACTTTACAAGATCAGGAACCTGAAGGCAGATGAAATTGACTTCTTCCAGCTTACATAATTAGTTAATAAACAGCAGTGCTGGGTTCAGAAACCAGTAAACATCTGCTTCTGGTTTATCTTAGCACTTACCACACTATGTTGACATAAACTGTTCATGAATATGTCTCCCCACTAGAAAGTAAACCCCCTTGATGACCAAGGACTGTATCTTAGTCATTGGAAAGCCAGGCACTTAGCACAGACTCAATAAATGTTCTGTAAAGATCTATGGTTTAATCGACATAATACAAATAATAATAAACATATTTAAAGACAGACATTGTTTTTTAAGAATCAAGAATATCTTCTCTTATACTACTTTATTCCATGAGGTATGACTCTAAAGACGTGGGATGTTCTTTTTATAACACATACCCAAAACTTACAAGCTGAAAGTGAGCTATCATTCAGAATTGTTACCTGTGGAGATGATTGTTCACTTATCCCATCAATGGTAGGATGACTCAAAATCTTTTTATAACTCCTCTATTTGAAATTGCCTTCAGAGTATGTTCATGAGCCACAGAAAAAAATCAATCTCCTTATTGTACCACTTGGATTTTGGCTCCAAACAGCATTCATCAGCTTTGCTCACCCACTTTATTTACTAAACTTGGCCCTGAGTTCAGGTTGTTTCAAAAACCAGTTCACCCTGAAGAGATGAAATTTACCCCCACTAAAACTAGTCTTAAAAGTTTGGATGGATAACTTGGATGGATAACTAAATTCCCAAGGTGACTAATCTGAAGGCAGCAGACACTGAAAATGTATAAATTTTGGCATGTTCATTTAGACAAAAAAACCCCACAAGCCATATAACTAAATATTTTATGTTTCCCTAATCCCTGAGCAGTTGGTGTCATTTGTTTAACAAGGAAAGGAATGGAGCTCCAGGAAAAATAACTTCACAGATTTTTTGTGAAGTGACTGCTCTAGGCCAGTGGTTTTCTACTAGAGGGAATTTTCACACACACACACACACACACACACACACACACACACGGTGGGAGGTGGTATTTGGCAATATCTGGAAATATTCTGGACTGTTGTGACTGGGGGGCAAGGTGCTACTGGAGTCGCGTGGCAGAGGCTAGGGATGCAGCTGAACATCGTACAGTGCACAGGACACTCCCTCACCACAAAGAACTATCCTGTCTAAAATGTCAGTTCTGCTGAGCTAAGAAATCCTGCCCTTGGCTGAGAATTCTGACTCCCAGGCTCTTTCGCAGCCTTCAGTAGTGGCAGTGTTAATATGCCTGTGTCCTCATGTCTCCATAGGTACGTACTTGCCCTTTTCTTTGGTGATGAACGAGTAAATGTTTTCCCTGCTATTGGCCACTTGAAAATCTCTCTTTGCCTTAGGCTCCTTTACCAAAGTGTGCTAAATTGTCACAGAGGTTGCCTGGAGATACATTTGGCATCTTAAACGTCTAATTGGCAGGGAAATTAAAGCAACCTAAAATGTGTGCACTCTTCTGGGAGATGTGCTATTCCCACCCTATGTTATTAGATCTCGCAGGCAGCTGGGGCAAGAACAGCTGGGACTTCCTGCACTACCGTTTTGCCAAGTTGCTATAAAATTGTCCCTTTTCACTGCAGAACTGAGAAGGAAGAGAGGAAAAAATAGTGCAAAGACCAACCATAGTTGTCAAAAGTTGCTTCTCAGCTGTCTTTCAGAAGTCAGTCCCAAAGGTGGCTCCCTTGTCAAGTTAATTCAGTAAGTAAAGGAATGTACTCCATTGATATATACTTCTGATAACAAAGGAATATATCTTGGCACATACAGTGGGCAAGTCAGAGTGTCAAACATAAAAGCATATTTTTTTACCTCAAATTTTTAAAATAAGATCTGTAACATGTCGTTACCATGTTTCTCAGGGGACTTGCTGAATTTTGTGGTCAAAAGAAAATCCTTTAACATAGTGGTTTTGTTTTCCCTTCTCTCAAAAACAGCCATCACTAACATCGATAAACACACAAAGCATCGAGAGTCTGTGGCTGGGTCTTTCAAACCATCATGGAACTCTCACTTGTTGGCCTACTCTGAACCTTATTGTCTGGAAATGTTTCCAAAACCGAGCAGAATTTTCTACCTTAGAAAAGATACTTTTTACCCTTGTCATTGGTCAATGATTGGAGAACCACAAAAGTAGATCACATTTGAGTAAAGATAATAGATATACTTTTGATATTTAAGCACAACATTATGATGTTTTGAGGAAAGGAAAGGGCAGGAAAGGTCAGTGTATTATTGTCCTAAGATATCAGATAAGTCACTTCTGTCATCTTTCCTTCTTTTGAGCTCCTTTGGCATATGAAATCTACAGGTCAAAATGTTAGTACTCAGTTGCAAATTCTGTCATGTACCATTCTCTAATTCTGTCTCTTATACAAATCTCAAATTCCAAAAAGATTGCCCTGTAACCCAAGGATCAGGAGGCAATATTTTATAAGACCCTACACCATGCCTCTCCCATCTGCACTCCAAGTCCACAGCATAGTCTTAATATGTTCTTGTTGGTTGAGTGATTGGCTGATTCAAAGGTTGGATGGATTCTTGAGCTGGGACTCTGGGAAAGACTACTTTGGTCCACCTTGAAAAATAGAAATTAAAATTCTCTAAACCCATAGCATAAAAAACATCCTATTCACCAAGTGGGCTATACTAGTTTCTTCCCCTTTCTATCCTACCATATCTAGGTTCTATTTGACCTTTTAACAAGAGTCATAGACAGAGAAAAACCTCAAAATTTCACAAATATAGTAAGCCATGCAATGTTGGGACAGGAAAAAAAAATTTTCACCATGAAATTGTCAAAGAAATACCTCAAGAACAACACTAAAGAAAACATAAAGTCTAAGCAAGCTAAAAGAAAGTAAATGCATGTTCCAGAACAATCTTGAAACTAGGTGAGAGGATACCACATTTGGGTATTTGAGCACTTTCTCTACCCTCAATTGGAAGATAAGGACACACTGCATGTGAAACTCCTCTCCTCATGGCAATGTACTCTCACAGGTGCTGAGAGAAAAGTAGATTTCTACTTATTTTCATTACTTCTTTCTTACCCCTTCAACACACACACACACACACACACACACACACACACACACCACCTTTTTAATCTGAAGCTGACCACCTAATGCTAGTTGGAGCAGAAAATGGTGGGCCATTGAATAAGCCTTTATTTGCACAACCTATGTCATGGAGACATCAAAATGTCCCCACTCATGTTCATGGCATTAAGGAGTCTCTCAGTCATTATCAGACACCAGAGTCCCTGGCCATATCCTGTTTGGGGGCTGCTTAGACATATGGGTAAAGTATAAGCACACAGTGGCAATGAATGAGATGTCAATGTACAAAGGTGTGAAATTCTTCCACTTGCTCTGCTTGTGAATGGCAATAAGAGTCAGATTCATTAAATAAACCTTCAACTGCTGAGCAGTAAATGTAAAACCAAGACAGGAATAAAACTAAGTTTCCAGGCTATTGTTTAGCAATAGATTCATCATACCTCCCCCCCAAATTAGCATATGGTGTCTGTTAACAGACTGAACTTACACTGAGTGATCTAACCAAGTTTCCCTACAATCAATTCACTACAAGCTACTTCTTACAAGCATTTTATCTGGAGAAACAGGCTATCTAAATTCAACTCTTCAAAGATGAATCAAAAAATCTGAAAAATGTACATTCATGGATAACTCGTTATTGTGTTATTTATTCTCCCAACTGGTTCATTTTCAAACCTTAGTTAAGTCATATTGGCAACAGCTTTTCTGCTTAGTATTCACATAAGAGGCAGCTACATGGCGAACTTGCTCAGTTTTATAATGGCCAAATCTCCCATACATTTCCAAAGGGCAGCCTGTGGCTTTTTGCATTCACTAATGAAATCACACATTACAGTCCCACTGCCACATAACGTTCCTTCACGGAAGGATGTCACAGCTCCAGAAACAACTCGTAAGCTTCTTTTCTTTTAACAGCTGAGACCACAGGGAAATAAGTGATGAGGGGGTGGGAGGAAGGAATATTTTAAAGCAAAAATGCAAGTTATACTTGTGCTTTCCGAAAAAAAATCAATTATGACAAGCAAGTTTCTAGGTATTCTTGTCTAATTATTTTTGGTACTTTAAAATAAGTTAATTAGCGAGGCTATAATCCCAGACATACAAATCAAGAGCCGGAAGATTTGTGCTCTATACCATGAAGCCAAGTATTAGTGTCTGCAGCCGACGGAAGTAGTATTTTCTTCTGAAATGTCAAGGCCAGATAGTCTGAGAAAATTTCATATTTTCAACTTTTTAAATTGTTGTTGTTATATTGAAAATATTATGGAAGAAAATATTTTATCAACTGAGTGTGATAAATTAAAAGCTGCAATGTCATTGCCTAGAGTGGTATTAGTCAGTTATTTGAGCTTTATGTAATAATTTTGTTAGGTGGGGTGCACGTAAAGCAACTCCTCATCCTTTTATCCTTTGACAGAGAGGATTTAGCTTATACACTTCACTTAGATAAGTATTCATACTTGTCGGGGTCACTCTAGGTAATGAGTAGATCAGTCACCCAAAGCTGGGTCTACCAAGTGTAGCCAACACAAATAAGCCTTCAGAGACCCCCATTCTAAGAAGGCCAAGAAAAATATGCCTCCCCCTGCCAAAAAGGGCAAGAAAACAATTCAACTGTAAACGTTAACAGGTGACTCTCACCTCCTGCTTCTCTGTGCCCTGAATAAGTTGTGAAATTTTGGGAAGTTGGGATGTTCACAAATATTAAAGAATCAGCAATTCCCTTTTCAAAATGCTGTGTTCTCACATTTCTTTCTCACCCCCAGCCCCTTTGATAGCCACCGCCTGGGATTCCAACCCTTGACAACTGAGATAGGCAGAAACTTAAAGACTAGAATATCGAGTTGGTTGTCACTAGGGCTCAATGTGAAGAGCTTGCATTTTCAGTAGACAAGCCCTGGGCTAGGGTATCACCAACTCTTTGATTGGCTTCATTATAAAAATGGTCTGGGTTTCTGATTAGATATAGCCTCATTTGTTTCAGTGAGAAAAACAACAACGGAAAAGCACAGGGAAAGCCTAATTCACACCAGAGGCTTTCAAAACAAATGGAAATAAGTGATATTTCTTTCTTGCATTGCACTGGAAAGGGCGAAAAGAAACTTAAAAGCAACCCCTGACTTTAGGAAGCTGGCCTGCCACTCACAACCTGGCCATATTATGCTCCTGTGGGACATGAACAATCTCCCAGAATACCAGCCTCAGACAAGGTTCCTTGATATCATGAGACAGTGAGATAAAAAAGGATACTTTGTAATTTTGTCTAAGCACAAAAACAAGATCGCCCACAAAGTAACCAAATATCTAGCTCTCTAGACTGAAATAAATGAGACTGCTACTCCTTTACCAATTACGGTTTATCCTCTCTGGCCCTATAGAAGACTTACGGAGGTACCCATTTATAGAATTACCCTTGGTTTCTGACAGCATCCAATCTAGAGAGAACCTCTGCTTCCTTAAACCTTCCTCCAAGTCAGTCAACCTAAGCCCCAGTTCTATAGGGCTGAAAAGTCCCTCCTAACCACATTCTCACACTGGAATGTCTCATGGCTCCCAATGGTGTGTGTGCTTCTTCACTACAACAAGTAAGCTCAGCATGTCCAACTACATATTTGTGTCTAGTGATCTGGCAATACTTTCTCTTCCCTCAGTTGTGAATCAGTTCTCTCCAGAGTGGGCTGTTCCCCTTGGATGAGCTTTCAGCGGAACAGACTTGCCCTCCACGTCAGGAGCCCTGAGTGCACAGGGCAGAAAGGTCGAGCAGGCCTGAAATCCTCGTCCTTGTACCCCAGTGTGTGGCCTGCACTGTCCACATCCAGTCTGCCTCACTTCTTGAATCAGACACCACTTACTGGCTCGTCTCCTGACAATACATCTTATGGTTCATTTCAAATCCCAAACAAGCCTCCCTATCCCCTCAGTCACTGGCTGAGGTCCCCCAATTATTGTGCTACAATCTAATTGACTAAACATCCCTGCCGCCTGGGCCCTCCATCTTAATCTGCCCATCATCAACCCATCTGCTCTCAGCTTTTTGTGAGTTCCAGCTACACATTTGGCTAGTTCCTTTTCAGATGTTAAACTCAATCTGCCCAGCAATTCCCCATAAGAAAACTGAGATCCGGAGAGATTGAAGTGGGTGAACCTCTATCCTATGCCATGCTTTTTAGAAAAGTATATGTATTTTCCTTCTCTCCCCCCTACACACACTTCCTCTCTCTCTCTCTCTCACACACACAGACACACAGACACACACACATACAGATCTTCACCAGGCACTGAATGGGCATCTTACTTCTCAACAGCTTGGCATTCCCTCTAGTCTTTGACTTTCTGACACAGATAATGAAAGGTGCCTGCCTGTATTCACCTGGACTTTAACCATCAGCAGAACGAAGAAGAGAGAGAGCTTTTGTGTATACTCTTGCTTTAAAAGTTCTTAGGTCAACAGCTGTGAAAACAGAGAGAGTTACAGACAGCTCTCCCTCCTGCCATACCCCAGCAGGACCCAGGCTGAAGTCACTCCTTTGTCACATGACCTCATTGTTAGACGTTGTTACAGAATCTTCTTTTTTACCGTTTGAAATCAGGACTGGGGAGGCCATTCGGTTGCAAAGTGCTGTAATGTTAATTGGTTTTGGTGGGAGACACTGAGTCTCAAAGTTACGGAGGTTTCTTGCAAAGGAATGTGCTTCTGAGGCCAGGGGAATGAAGACTCCCCCCCGAAAGACTTCCCATGCTCCTGCAGCACCATCATCCTAGGATGGAGCTATGTGACATGGGAGAGAGGATGCACGAGAGAGAATAGTAGAGGATTGGTTTTTGGAAATCAGTGATGGGCAGCTCTAATTAGTGACAGAACAAATCTGGCGGGGTCTGTGAGTAAAGAAGTCATGGATGAGATTTAAGGAAGAACTACTTGAATGTGATGTTGGAAGGGGACTGACAAATCTTGGGGTTAACTCTTTCTAGGTTTCCTAAAACCAAGTTTATGTGTTGCTGGGGGTGGTTGAGGTGCAGCTTGCTACTCAAAGAAGGGCTCACCTGGAGTCTGTTAGAAACGTAAAACTCTGATAGTGCTGCTGTAAGTAGGGGGAGCATGGGCCCATATAGCAGCAATGTCCACAACAGTCAAACTATGGAGCGAGCCCAGATGTCCATCAACTGATGAATGGATAAAGATGTGGTGTATATAAACACAATGGAATATGACTCAGCCAGCAAAAAAGAATGAGATCTTGCCAATTTGCAACGATGTGGATGGAGCTAGAGTGTGTTATGCTAAGTGAAATAAGTCAGTCAGAGAGAGACAAACACCATATGATTTCACTCATATATGGAATTTAGGAAACAAAACAAATGAACATAGGGGAAGGGAAGGAAAAATAAAATAAGATAAAAACAGAGAGGGAGGCAAACCTTAAGAGATTCTTAAATATAGAAAACAAACTGAGTGGTGCGGGGGGGGGGGGGGGCGGGGGGGCTGGGTATTAAGGAGGGCACTTGTGATGAGCACTGGATCTTTATAACTAAGTGATGAATCACTAAATTCTACTCCTGAAACTAATACTACACTATATGTTAACTAACTTGAATTTAAGTAAAATCTTGGGGGGAAAAAAATCTGAGCCACAGACTCATGAATCATAGTCTCTGGGGCAGCACCCAGGAATTTGCATTTGAACAAACTCCATAAGCAGCCTCCCCGCACCAAGTTTGCCAAGCCTTGTGCTCAGAAAAGCCTTGCTTTCTGGAGCTTCCTTCTGATTTACGAGCCATACTCCTCTTTCTAGTGGTTCCAAAGACCTAGATCTTGAATTGATCCTAGCACTGGTTCAAGTCTCACCTGAACAAATTATTTACCATTTCTGACCTTCAGTTTCTTAAATTGCAAATTGAGACTAATACCTGTTGCACAAATGAGGCGTCCAATAAGTACACGTTGAAGAAATTAAATCTTATGATGAAAGCATCTTACAAACAAGGATTATTCTAATACTGATCTTCCATAGTCTCCTTGATATTCTCTCTTTGTAGGCATATGTAGCCCAAGGAGGCAGCTTTCCCTTTTACTGAACAGACTAATCCTTTATCAGCTGTTTCACAGGTGCACTGACCTATTTGGTGGCATGGCCCAGGGGGTAGAGCCAGAAAGCTACTCCTCATGGAGATTGGTGCTCTCTCATGGTCACCCTGAGCTGTCTTTGAACTATTTGGAGTCTCCGCCCTTCGTGAGTTCCCTAAAACTCCTAAGAGGACTGATGCTGCAGGTGAACAACTTCCCAGAGACCAGCCACATCTGCTGGGTCCAGGCAGTGACAGGGTAAACGGGACAGCAGAAGTGTTGCTTGTTTGAGGTGTGGTTGTGAACCGGGGTGTGTCCCCATTAGATGGAAATATTAGAGTTTATTGTGTTCATGAGGCAGACAGAGCCCAGGAAAGGCCAGCTCTGCACAAAATCCATGACCCATCTCCAGGCCTGACCTCTGATCCCTTGGGGCAAGGTTCCAGGGCTCCTTGTTATGTGGCACACGGTGCAGACTAAGAGCCAGCTTGCCTTTCCACACTGGTCCCTGCAACCTCTTGTTCTCTGGTCCTTTCCGGTGTTCCTGTCCATCCTCTGTCCTCATCCCTCCCTAGGGTGTAGAGGACAGAATTCTGCCTATAAGCCAAGAGACCTGGATTTAATCCTGTCTTTGCTGCCAGTTACCTCTGTTGCTTGGGCAATCATTTAGCATTCCTCTGTCCTCAGTTTCCTTACTCAATGGAAACAGTCAAATGGGCAGTAGGCACAATGCAAGGAGGATTAAGCCAAGTCACCTTTAACTTCCTTTCCTTTCTGTTATTTGATGGTGCTGCTTCCATGAATCCCCATGACAGCATTCCTGGGTCTGCTTTCTTGAGGAAAAACCACACACTTCAAATCTGCTCTTCTCATAGCCTTGCCCATCCCAACTGTGGCATACTTGACCTTCCCAAACCCCTGGACCTGACTCTGCCTTCCAAGATGACAGATAACATATTATATGTGCCCACTGTTAAGAAATGTGAATTTTACCTAGTTTGCAGGAGGAAGCCTAGAACTTGGGAGTCAAACAAACCCAAATAATGATCCTGGCTTTGCTAAACTAATATGGGAATTTTGAGCAAGGTACTAGACATTTCTGAGGCTCAGTTTTTCATCTCTAATGTATCTAATGATACCTACCTTGTTGGAAAGAGGATTGAATGGATACAATTCATGTAAAGCAGGTAGCATGTTGCCTAGCACATGATGTGGGCTCAACAAATGTAGTTGCCTTCATTTTCCCAGCTGGGTCATATTGATGCTTATTAACAATCAACCAACAACCAAATACATCCTGAAAATTCTACCTATCTTCAAGGCAATGACTGTGATGGTGAGAGAAAATGGTCAGGGCAGTTAGCACAGTATTAAACAGATATGGAACACTTAAAATAGATGACCACCACCATCATCATCATCATCATCATCATCATCATCATCTAAATTGTTGGACTGTATAAACATTGTCTAAATTAATTCAGTATCAATTTACTTCCCAAGATGCATTACTCCTTGAATATTCTGACAGGTGATCTAACTGATTTTTTTTTAACAAAACCTATAATTTAACAAACCTCCACAAATTAGGGAAGGACTTGACTCCATTTGCACACCTTCTTTTTAAGAATGTGTGAATTCCGTGGGGGTGAGGTGCAAAAGCTGGTGTTTGAAAAATAAATTAAAAATAGGTCTTTAAGAAATAAAAATCTGTGTCGTTTGGCATTGCTAAAATGTGGAAAATGCATCTGCAGTATTTGGAACCAGTGGCCAGATTGAAAGCTACACTACCTGAATGCAGGCTGACTTTAGTTTCCCTGAAAGCCACCTACACCTTCAAACACTGTTTTCTAAATGCACGTGCTCACAGTTTTGTTAGCCCAAATATTAGGCATAATAAAAAAAATTACAGAGAAACTAGTCAAATGCAGGATCTTAGAATTGTAGGATTTTAGAACTGGAAAGTATCTTGGAGATAGTCTAGTACAAACTCCAAATTTTGCAGATGAAAATACTTAAGGTCCAGAGAGGTCTTAAAATCGCCTACTAACTTCTCCTTTGGTGGCAAAGGAGAGTCTCATTACATCTTTTGGTGTCAACATAGGACTTTCTGAATGAGCAGCTTTGTGCACAATAGCAAGAGGAAAATGGCAGAAAGTTGTCTTTGTGGGCTTTATCACTTGATGAGGAAAGAGAAGCAATATGTCCTTAGGGAATCAAGTGTTCTTTCACTGACTCTTTCAGAGGTAAGTAAATTACCTTTGCAAGGTGCTATCCAAGGACTGACAATGACCTTTTCCTATAACCCTCACCCAGAAGGCTGAAATATATCAAATCAAATCAAAACAAAACCTGAGTTTCACACGTACACCATATGCAGAATACAGGCATTGCAATTTGTCTACAAGGAGGTCTTTCTAGTACTTCCGAGGCAAACTCTGTTCATCCTGGCCAGGTTCAGATATATTTGCAAATCATTTGCAACTAATTTGCATAATCCTAGAGAGAAGAAAAAATTGATTCTACCTATAAGGTCTTCATTTCAATTTATTAAATTTTTTCATTCCACCATCCCCCCCACCCTCAACTTCTCTTCCTCTGTTCAGTGACGCAGTTCTACTATTCCAGAGAAGTAACCAGAGGCAAGTGAAAAGTTCTGAATTAGAGCAGATGCCTGAGGACAGTTTTTCAAAATGAATTCCATGGGCTCTCAATAAGTGCTATCTGAAAAAAATTAAGTGCTTGCACAACATTGCATTAATTCAATTTAAATAGGATTCTTCACCAAAATGCTTTTAGTGCCTTTTATATGCTAAAGATTGTGAATATTTTGAGAGTTGTGTAGATATACAATTTTCAGCACTTTCTTATTTGATCTTTTCCCCACAAATCCTGCTTTACTAATGCTGTACATAGCATATGTAACTAAAAGTAGTTCAACTTCTAGCTTGCGAAGACCCTAACTGCATGAAATGCCATAAGAGAGAAAAACGAAAGTCATCTCTTCCTTGAGTAGATTTTTCTTCTTGACTACCCAAAGGCTATACCCTACACAGGTAAAATCAGGGTATGGTTCTTGGCCACATGCAAAAAGCAGACATATTATATGGAAAAGTGTTTTCCTAAATATAGAATTAGGCAACAGAAGGTAAAGCTGGAAGGGCTATGGGAAGACTCCTTTCATGGAGCCCAATGTGTAAAATTTTAGAAATGAAGCTTCCTTCATTAAAGATGTAGTGAGAATAAAGAATATTGGAGTTGGCTGAGTCTCAGACCCCTCCTGCCTCTTCCCCACCTCTAATAGGTCCTCAGGAATTCCTCAAAATCTGGGGCCTCAGTGGAGTATGGTTGAGAACAACACATTCTTATGTGTATATACTATAACTCCCTCATTTTTAAGGGTGTAAGAGAGGTGGTAAGTGGTTATTTACCAAAACAATGAACTTTTGTATAAGGTGGTGCTATTAAATAGAAAGACTTCTTGGTTTGATGAATACTCTGATGGGACTTGCTGAGCCTTAGGGCCAGAAGAGAGGTGAATAATTTGGCACAGTAACCTAGAGTGTGGAATCTCCAAGACAGTGTGGGGGTAGGGGAAGAAAAGAGATGAGAAAAAGACAAGGAGAAGGAGGTGGAAGAGAAGTTTCAGCCACAAGACTTGAGGATGGGGTTAAAGTGATATAGATATCATCGGGGTAAGATATCCCAGTCCAGAATATTTGTACTTACAGACAATTTTAAAATTCAACTTTGAATTATCTGTATTATTATAATTATAAAACCTCCCCTGTTGCCTCAAACCCTCAATAAAGTCTAAAAACCATTGTGGAAACTGAGCAAGAAGCAAGCAATTTTCGTGTCTCTGGTTCTACAGCGACATGGACAAGCCACATGGGACAATCAAATCCATCACTTTATGGAAAATGATGTAATCCAGAAACAGCAAGGGCTCATCCCATAAGAATATAAGAAAGCTAGACATGAGCAGAAATCCTAGGGAAGGCCTTATACTTGCACAGAGTGTACAATGAAGAGCTAGGGATTGCATTTAAATTTTGAAGAACAGGGAGATCTCAGCAAATATCTGAATAACAGACGGAAGTTATGATTCTGTATGGAGGAACCCTTCGACTCCAATGGCTTGTGGCTTTCACTGCCAAAAAATGCCAATAACTGCCACTTGAGTTGGCTTATATTAATGATCAATTGGCCACATCTACTGGATGCATAACCCTGACTGAAGCCTCCCCACCTCCTCCCTAAATCCCTGTGTCTTTGTTTCCTGATTCTGTAAATGTCTGCATCACTCGTTCTACTTCTCAAGAAGAAACTTTATCCCTAACTCTTTTCTTCCATCATACCTCATAGCCAAATTGTCATCAAATAATCCTATTTTTTACTGTGGCATACCATCCCCTTCTGTGTTTTGTCCCTTCCTCAGTTTAGCTTGCATTACCATGCCGAAACAGTTCCAAGCACCTCTTCACTGTCCACTCTCTCCAATCTTCTGCCTCCATGCTACACCAATTATCTGTCTAAAATGCAGATATGGTCAAGTCACTATGACCCTAAATGCCATTTTCTAGCTCCCCATTGTTCACAGGATGAAATCTTTTCTTTAACCTGGCTAAAGGCTTTCTTGCAAATGTGTTCCTGCTCCACTGCAAGCATCATCTGCCATTCCCTACTCTACAGGCCATGCTCTGAGGCCATCCATATCATTTCATCTCCTAATCTTTTCCCCTCATCTCCTTGTCTTTCCCTACAAAGACCTTGAGCAAAACATGCGTGCTCTATCTCCTTACCATAATTAAAATATCAATTAAAGTTAAAGATAAAAGTCTGCTAAGAATTATATTTTATCTTCAGACAATATTTGCATTGTTTAGTACTTTAACTCAAAAGAATAAATAACATGTACAATTCTGCACGTTGTATCACACTCGTGGGAAAGAGCTAGAGATCTTTGGTGATTGTTCAAGTTACATACTTCACAAGTAATCACCACTCCAACACATATGGCTGGGCTTGACAAATGGAATACCCACACTCTGGAGGGTGATCCTTGCTTATGGTATAGTGTAAGGAATAGAATATAGAGTGAGAAGAATGGAATTTGGGTCTTTGTTTCCTCACTCATTGTCCAACTGGCCTTAAGCAAAACATTTCACTTCTCTGAATCTCAATTTTTATCTGTCAGACAACTTCCCAGGGTTGTTGTGCAGATCAGATGGAATTAGGTATCTAAAAAGACACTGTGAGCAGGAGAGAAAAGGCTTTGTAATCTATAAAGTGCTACGCAAATGTGAAAAGGAGCGCTATGAAAAGATAACTGGACATTGAGTCAAAATGCATTGTGCTACATGTTGATCTGTGTCCTAGGAAAAAATATGTTGAAGTCTTAACCCCTTGTACCCATAACTGTGGCCCATTTGGAAGTAGGGTGTTTGCAGACATAAGTAAGATGATATCATTAGGGTGGGCCCTAATGCAATACGACTGGTCTTATAAGAAAAGAAAACAAAAACACATGGGGAGAACACCATGTGAAGATAGAGGCAGAGACAGGAATGATGAATCTACAAGCCAAGGAATGCCAAGGATTGTCAGCCATCACTAGAGTTAGTGGGGAGGCATGGAAAAGATTCTCCCTCAAAGCCAACAGAAGGCGTTGACATTGCTGACACCTTGATTTCAGACTTCTAGCCTCTGGAACTGGGAGGCAGCAAGTTTCTTCTGTTTCAAGCCACCCAGTTTGTGATATGTTGTGTGGCAGCCCTAGGAAACTAACAAACATGAGTATAAATTTTATCTCTGTCAGTTACTAACTCTATGAATGTGTGTTAAATTCCTTAAGCTTTTTCTCTGATACCTTAAGGACACTTACCTTTCTGTGATAGTTTCTCTGAGGCCACTGGCCACTCCTTTGACCACAGTGCTAGCTTTGGGGGTCAGCACCACCTGAGATATAAAAAACGATCCCTTCTTTCTTCTCTCAGTGATGGATGCCTGAAGAAACTGGATCAGTTTTTCCGGGTCTGTGGTGTTGGCCCAAGGTGCTGGCATCATCTGCCCAGGCCAGAGAAAGGGCACTTCCAGAGCCACTGGACTGTGGTAGAAGACCAGCACTTGATAGTCTTTCTCCCACAGATACTTTAGACTAACTTCCTGGGCAAAAATCGCTGGGCACATCTTGTTTCCATAGATGTCTTTCAGCATTTGGACCAGTTTTTCATGGTGATATTTCTGCATCCCATAAAAATGGTTGAAGTCCAAGAATACCACCTCCTTATGGTGATCTGTGAGGAATGCATTAATCTCCTCAAGGCCTTCATTGACTTTGGCACTGAACAGACCATGAGCAAAGTAAAGTTCGTTGTCGGGGTCTCTGGGCTTGGTGGAAATTCGAAGATCAAAATAACGGATCCCAGCTCCTAGCTGACCAGTAAAGTTCATTGTTTGAGTGGCTAACCATTTCCGCATCAGCTTTTTGGCTACAGTTCCAAACACAGAGACAAAATTCTGAACGGTTTCTGGCTGTTCTGGCCCTACGGGTGAGGCTTCATCGATGTAGAAGCTGAAGGAATCATGAGATCCTAGAAAAATAACAAGGCATAATGTGGTTATAGTTCCGTCCTTTGCTCTTCCCAACTTCTCTCCCTCTTGCAAAGTCCCTATCTCTCCCTCAAATGCACGAAAGGAAATAATAAGCAATATTTACTTAGTTCAGTCTCAGGTCTTAGGAGGGTCCTTTTTATAGCCTGTATGGTACACATAGCACTTCAACAGATAAAAACGGATTATAAAATTATGTAAAAATCCCTTGTGACTAATATTATAAATAAAAATGATCACCTTCTACTTCTGTAAACAAAGAATTTAGTGTATTCACTAGGATTGGCTTTCCATGTAAGGTGGCATAAGTGACCATTCATAAAGTGAAATTTATGGGGATTCACTGGTTCCCAAATAGTTTGTCTACTATCTTGCCCTTTCCCTTCATTTTGAGTTGATTTCAATGGTAGAGAGCTTGTTTCAATGAATAAAGGAGGTTTTCTCATGGGCAGATGATCAGCATATGAATTGGTACCTTATACACTTTGGAAAGCACAAGAGGTCCTTATAGAGAAAGGAAGAAATAAGCAAGAGGACAGTACAATGTTGATATATATTTTTTTTAAGATTTTTATTTATTTATTTGACAGAGAGAGAGAGACAGCAAGAGAGGGAACACAAGCAGGGGGAGTGGGAGAGGGAGAAGCAGGCTTCCCACTGAGCAGGGAGGCTGACTCAGGGCTCGATCCCAGGACCCTGGGATCATGACCTGAGCCGAAGGCAGACGCTTAACGACTGAGCCACCCAGGCACCCCCAATGTTGACATTTAACATCACTCCTGACCCTGCATTTGAGCAACTATGAACTTAGATGAGGCCAAGTACTTTTCGCATATTGAGGAAACAATTTTTCTTATAAGTTGACAAAACTAACAGCATTAAAAAATTAAATGACAGGGTGGGGCGCATGGGTGGCTCAGTTGGTTAAGCGACTGCCTTCGGCTCAGGTCATGATCCTGGAGTCCCTGGATCGAGTCCCGCATCGGGCTCCCTGCTCGGCAGGGAGTCTGCTTCTCCCTCTGACCCTCCCCCCTCTCGTGTGCTCTCTCTCATTCTCTCTCTCAAATAAATAAATAAAATCTTTAAAAAAAAAAAATTAAATGACAGACTATTTTCTTCACAAATATTTCCTCTCAACAGTGAAAACTCTCTTTGGAGTTGGCTTCCAAATTTGGAAGAATTTCTCCCTAGGAAGAACAAAGGCAACCTATTTAATTAGGATTACGATTATTATTTTTTTTGTCTGTTACAAATACCAGAACTCCAGAAATGTAGTAATGGAACATGTGCATGATTTGCTGGTAAGTATAGAGGGCCATTTAAAATATTTTTGGACCTAATGAAGAAAAATTATTTCAAGTTTTAATTTTATTTTTTAAAGCCTCCTTTAATTCTTGGGCACAACCTACTGAACAGGTAAAATGAAATTAATGTATCCTGAGTTTTCACATGTTAGAAAGGGCAGATGTCATCATTCCCCATCTGTTACTCAGGCTTCCTCAGACCGTGTTGCCTTACTCCTGATTTAGTTGTCTAGAAACTAAAAAATACACACCTTGTTCTAGTTCCTACACTGCACCCAGCCAACACACACACACACACACACACACACACACACTTCCCTTTACGTTTATCATCCATCACCTCAGGGCCTTTGCCTGATAAGCTATTCGAAGCAATTTTTTTTTTCAGTGAATGCAATATTTAACTTTGTATTCCATATCTACATCAATCTCTATCTCTCTATGTATATCTATCTGTCTATGTCGAGCATTAAACAGCCAAGAGGAATCACAAGAGTATGAAATGCAGACACCTCTGTAAGTTGTTAGAAGAAATATTTTGAAAAATACTTTAACATCTTAAAAATGATAACCTTTAAGATTTGGAACAGCTAATTCCTCAGAATTACTAGACTTTTTTAAACAATGAAAAGTAACCCCAAAATACAGAAATGCCATGTTTAATTTAATCTGGAACTGTCTGATCTATTTATCTTTAGTACATGGTATGGGGAGAAAATGTCAGCACTTTCTGAATAAGCAGAACTGGCAGTTTGGATCTGGCATTGGCAAATTTTAACAGGGATTTAAATTGCTGCATATTGATATATTAGTAGCTGTTCAGCCAATTGCTAATATAAATGAAAAAGCTAAACAAACCGTACTGTGGATCATTATACAGAGAAAATATGTTTAAAGAAAGAAATAAAAAGGTGAGTTTAAGAAGAGCTATAATCAAATGTTCTAGAATTAAAATAAGTGCAAATGAATAAATAAACCTTCAAAATAAGGGTTAATTTATAAAATTTAAAAAATTTTAAAAGTTAATTTCCAAGCATGTGAAAAAAAAAAAAGGTGGATGAAAATAATTGGTTACCTCTACAATCTAGTAGAAGAGATAATTGGAAGCAAGCAGAAAGGGAATTAAATATAACTAGATTTCTTTTTCCAGAAATGAGTGGTTCTTTGCTTTCAATATGGCTTTAGTTTCACTATTCTGTCATGTGGCTATCTGGCAAATTAAAAAAAAAAAAAAGCCTAGGAAATTTACCAATTTTGAAAATCCTATAAAAGAACATTAGTCTCTAGATTAAATTATTTGTTGACATTTCAGGAAAATATAAGATCAAAATAAGGTAATGTTAAAATAAAAATTAAAAACAGCTGTCAGAAGAAACCATTGGTACCCCACTAATATTTGTTCTAAGCTAGATGACTCTGAGGTACATGCACAGCATTTGGTGCAGAATGATGCACCAGATGCAAACATTACTTGGAGAGGAGAATTAAATCATCAATCAATACAAAACACTATCTTTGCATTTGGGGAGAAAATACATAACCTAATGTTGGCCAAAAAGGAGTATCTTCATGGCTTTTGATTGCATTTGGAATAATACTTCCTCCTCAACTTCAACATTTTCACTAAACCATTAAGTTTTCTATTTGAATATAAAACAAAAATACAACAGTATTTTATGACCTTTCAATAACAAAGAAAAAGTCTGGCTCCACCCTGGTTCTTTAAAATCAGAGAGCTCTGCCCACAAGAGTGGTAAGCATCATTTCTTTCTGCCGTATCTGGTCTAGTATTTTGCTTCTACACTGGCTCAGTATTCCTGGGTTTCTCACTCTTACCCTTGTCTTGTCTATAGCCCCAAACTCCTATCTTGGACTTGATACTTAATGTTGCTCCCCTGATTGTGAACTTAGCCTCTTAATTTTGGGTTTGATTTGCCTTCTGTACTCAGAGAAGAGCTGGCCACTCCCAACACTGTGGAATAGCGGGGAGCCTCGTGGAGCTTGAGGACCACAGCCCCACAACTCAAGGAACTAGATTCTGCCAACAAGCAGCAAGCTTCAAGAGGAGCCTCAGCCTCAGATGATGAGATTATAGCCTTGGCCAACACTTTGATTTCAGTCTGGTGCAGTCTGGCCTTCAGATTAAAGTAAATTGGGTAATGCAGTGCACTGAAAACAGCCCTGAAGTGGGTGTTGGGAGACGAGCCTCAAATTCAAGCCCGGTCACTAACTCACAGTTTAACACTGGTAGATCATCAGATTGTTAATCATTCTGGCTTTGGGTTTTCTAATTTGCCAAATTAAAATACTCTCCCCTACCTACTTCACGGGATTCTTACGAAGAATAAATGAAACTATGTTCACAAAAGTTCCATAAAAGGAGTATAAACCTTAAATTACCGTTATTTTCTTAGGGTGGTATACCTAGTCATGAAACATAGATTCACTGGTGACCAAGAAAACATTACCTAGATTAATATACATTGGGATGGCTGTGGAAGCTCACACGGGACGGAGGACAAGAAGGGAAATGATTTAAATTGTAGGATTTAGGTTTGTAAATATTTCTTGAAAACAAGATTCTTATCTTGTTATTATCTACCATTTGTCTAAGATTTTAGCAGATATTGAACAAACGTACCCCATTCCTTGTTGCTTTGAACAGCAACTAAATATTTACATTCTGCCATGTACTATACTAAATACTAACCCTCTTGCATTCAGTATCTTCCCAGTATTATCTATAAAAATTCTCTGGGATGAACTTCTGATTGGTCTCTTGATATGGCCATAGTTCCATTTCAAATTCTACAAAATTATGGGTTTAATAAACATCAAAGAGAATCTATCAAGTCAATTTCATCTGTGAACCTTCAGAACAAAATGTCTTCGGAACAGGAGGCTAGGGTTGGATGTGCCCATGCATGTGCGATTCCAATATCTCTACCCTGACCTTAGAATTCAGGCTCTGACTCCATCAGAATAAGAACTGCTCCCCTCCTTGCTCTACAGAGCACTGAGCTTGCTTGCAAGTTTATCTATAGCATGCCATGCTTCCCTCTCCTGTCGTTTGGCACAGTGCTGAGGTTTTCAAGACTTCTGCTGTCTGGTAGCAGGTTTCTTGCATATTTGATACTTTGATACCTTTTATGATAATAGGGTCAACACCCCAGGAATGGGGAAGCATATGAATCCTCCACCTGTGAACCAAAAGAAAACTGCTGGGTGAGGAACTGAAAGGGTAGATTTTGTTTTTGAGGACCTTTTCTACGGTGGAGATAGGCAGGTGGCACAATTTCCATGGGAAGAGATGCAGTTCTGGAGTGAAGTTTACCTTCTTGTCTTCCCTTTGTGAAATTCTTTTTTTTTTAAAAGATTTTATTTATTTATTTAAGAAAGAGAGAGGGCATGCATGCATGTGCGCTCATGCAGGAGTGGGGGAGGGGTAAAGGGAGAGGGAGAAGCAGGCTCCCCGCTGAGCAGGGAGCCCGGGTGGGGCTCGATCCCAGGACCCTGGGGCCATGACCTGAGCTGAAGGCAGATCTTAACCGACTGAGCCACCCAGGTGCCCCCACTTTATGAAATTCTTAATCCTAGTCTACTTTTATGACCCACATGTATTCCCTTCTCTGTGGCGAAGAATTTTTTCACTCATGGTGGCTTTCCTTTCTCCTGAATGCACAGTCCTTTTGGTCTGCAGTCCCCCCTCATCAGCTAGGAACTGTTATTAGATGTTGTTATTAACACTTATCATGTTCATTACATACTTTCTCTTTGTATCAGGTTCTCCACCTCCAAACCCTCCTCTTTACACACACATATATGCACACACTATAAGCAGATTGTAAGCTTCCTAAAAAGAAGAAAAAAAAATCCCTATGCTTTATAATTCCGAGTCCACTCCTGCACCCGGTTTTATGAATATAAAGCCCTATTTGAAGTCAATGGGTCAAAATCAGTCCTACAGGATATGCTGTGAAGGTGAAATAACTACTTCTAATAATCATTTTTACATATTAGGCCATTTTTCTTTACCATTTCCCCTCACATTTCTCAGATTAGTCTACACAGCCTGGCTCTCTTTCCCCGACTTTGGTTCCGTCGCTCATGCACTGTGATCAGACTATCGCTGTTGCCACTCATTTCAGTCCTCTGTGAAATACCATTGATGACCACAACAGAAAACCCGTGATCCACTTCTGTGACCTCATTCCGAAGTCCTCCCACAGAACTCAGCAGCCATTCAGCTAATTGTCACTCAGCAACAATTCAGTCGTTGAATAAGCAAATGAGTGAATCCTGCTCAGCCTTTCTGGAACATTTGACACTGCTCTGCTCCCTTCTTGCAATCTTTTCCTCCTTTGGCTTTTGGGACATGGCTCTTGCCTAGTTTTTCTATACTCTCTGGGATTGTCCTTTCTCAGTCTCCTTCCAGACCTTTTGTTGTTCTTCCAGCTCCTAAATGAGGGTGTTAACCAAAGCTCTATTCAAGGCTTCAGGTGACTCCGTGCTTTTTCCTCGGGTAATCTCATCCACTTCTTTGGCCTCATGCCTTTAGTAGAAGGACCATGAACTGATACCATCTCATCTGACCTGCATTCCATACCCCCTGTCTGCCTAGCAGGCAACTGAATTTCATCACTCCATGGGGATCTTAAACTTAAAATGTTCCAGATGACCCTTAGCATCTTCCTCTTCTAAACTGCTCCTTTTCATGTGCCCCCTAACATACTTAATTATCTTATAATCCTTCGATCTCATCCTTGGGTTCATCTTCAGTTCTTACCTGCCTCTCAAACCTCACATTTAATCAGTCGTACAGTCCCACTGTATTGACCTTCAAATCTTCTCTCAGACGTGCTATTTTTCTTTTCTGTTCCAGGGGCCTGGTTTCCTGTTGGCACCACTAAAATAGCTTTCAGGTACTACTCCCTTCATCCCAGTTGCCACCATTCCACCCTCCTCGAAGGTTTTACTCTGTCTCAGCCTCTAGAATGGATTTAATCTAAGAGAAAAGATATAATTGATCCCAGCTAAATACATTGGTATTCATCAACAAGTTCCTCTTGCTTTCTGCCCTATTTTCATTAACAGGAATTTTGACTCGGTAACTTATATCTAAGTGTCCAACTCTTCTAGGGGAATCATCTGCTCTTATAACCCCTTGCCACCCTTATGAGACTGAAATCTCATCCCTAAATGCTAGAGTGGTAACTAGGACCTGGTTATCTGCTGAGTCTGTCTGCCTATCGGTCTTCCTTTAATATCCTTCAGTGCTGTCCCCAGAGTACTAATTAACCAGCTCCATTCCCTGTTACCTTGTACTAAATCCCTAAACACAATCTTTTGTGTGGACCTTGGCCTTGAGAGGCTGCAAACCTGACTGATGGCACATGATCTTCTCTGCAGGTACTGCCCCATCCCTGATAGTACCTAAAATAAATAAAATCCACTCTTAGTTTTTAACTATAATGGAGGAGAGAAAAGATTATGAAAAAATATTAATTCTCAAGTCATTTTTACTTGGTTTGGAAGTCAATCGGTTCTCTCCACTGTAAATATGTGATGCTCAATCTGACAGGAAAAAAAAAACCCTTTAAAATTAATTAGTTGGTTCTTACCTGACAACCCATAATTAATCCCATTAATTTTTGTTTACCCCATTAATTAAACTGATCAGTTACTGGGAGTTTTTTGGAGACAAAGACCAAACCTTGAAGAATTGGGATCACTCCTTACTCCCAACACATAATCTTGCCTCAGTCCTCCAGCACATGATCAGGTCTTTGTGGACAATATAAGAGATTTTGCATCATCAGAGATAATGGGCAATATGTATCAGAAACCAAAACACTTCTAGAATTGAACAGATAATTAAAAACCACACACTGGCAATATGTATACTTGACATACTAAATGTATAGAAAATACATTTTCAAATAAGAAATCTGACATATCTTGCAGAACACTGAGATGAATCCTTTCATAAGAGGGTGATCAAAATAGTCATGCTGTGATTTATCTTTGGCTAAATCTGTATCTTTCGGATCGTGTAACGCCTCCCCCCACCAGCACACCTCAGAGACAGTAAGCTGAAGTAAAGGAGGTTGGTTTCCTCACTTAAGTCTTTTGATCCAGGATCCCAGATGTTAAATTTGAGAAGCCCTATTACACTGATGCTTCTCAGGAGTACAGAAGCTCAATATTCATCGCAATTTCTTTCAAATTGCCGCACTGTTTCCTTAAACCAACATATAAGCCGGCAGCGAATAGCTTAAGAGCAGCAGTGTTCCAGTCAAGGGGCAGGAAAAACAGTTTGTTCTAATTGCCACCCTTGGTGAGACTACTAAACCTGCTTTTCATATGAATTTCTTTTTAAGGACTATCAACAGGGCTGCCAGAAAAATAATGAAAAGAGACCCCAAGAAATAGAGAAGCCCGAGATTACTGTCTAAGCCAGCCCAGGCATGCGGTGTCCCTCTCCGCTGCATCTCTCTGGGCCCTTCTTCTCAGCTGCCGGTCACATGGATTCAAGCCCCGAGCTGTTGCTGGTACATCGTGCTGCCACCCCAGCACTGAGAGCGTCACGACCTTCGGAGCTTAGCCACACTGCAGCAGCGAGGGCAGCTTCCGAGAAGGGAAGGTCCTGAGACCAGGAAGAATCTATAACCTGCATATAAAGCTGTAAGTGAACAAATCAGTAGATCAGGAGTATTTGTCGGGTACTTGGAGAAGAGCCGTAGGCCATCTGCTTTCCTCGAGCAATGGTACTCAACCAGCGGTGATTTTGACCCCAGAGATATTTGACAACCCGTGGAAATACTTCGCATTGTTACAGCAGAAGGGAGCCGCTCCTGGCATCTCGTGGGTAGAAGGTCGGGAACGCTGCGGCATGTCCTACAAGGCAGCACGTGTTCCCACAACAAAAGATCAACCCGCCCAAAATGTCAATAGTAATAAGGATGAGAAAGCCTACTCCAGTGGAAACCATACAGGCAGATGGAGTGATTTCCAGAGGTAGAAACCAAACTCTCCTGATGTCCCTGCTTCGTCTGTAATACCCGCATTTCCCCATACCCGTAACTCATCCCTCGCACACTCTTCACCGTGCCATTCTACTTTGAAGCTGTCTAAATACAGCGGTCACACACGAGGCATTGCTTTTGAGTTCGCTTAAAACCCAACAGAATATGTGGCTTTGGCACTTATTTCTACTAATCTCTAGATTTTTACTTCAAAATTTCTTTCAATGGTTCTGACAAGTTCTCAAGGTAATCAGTAGCTCTTTTAGGCTAAAATTAAACCCATGCAGACAGGTAACTTTTATTCGCCGATCTCTATCTCCACTCCAGAAGCTTCCGTGTGGCATGAGTGTTATGGGGACAAGATTTGTCTAACTCTTACTTAACGTATTAAATAAATCAAGCACCTCTTGTGTGCAAGACAGTATGGGAGGGAATATGTAGAATACATAGAATACGTAGAACATGAAAGTTCTATGTATGGCTGTGAAGAGGTGGGGGTGGCATTTGGAGAGATGAAAATAATAGCACTTAGTAAGTCAAAAAAGGGAAAGTGGGTTCCCTCTATTTCTTTTTTTTCAGAATATGTTTTCCAAGTTTTTATTTAAATTTTAGTTAGTTAATATACACTGTAATATTAGTTTCAGGTGTAGAATTTGGTGATTCAACACTTCCATACAACACCTGGTGCTCATCACAACAAGTGTGCTCCTTGATCCCCATCACCATTTAGCCCATTCCTCCTCCCCCTTCCCCTCTGGTAACCATCAGTTTGTTCTCTATAGTTAAGAGTCTGTTTCTTGGTTTTTCTTTCTTTTTTTCCCCCTCTATATTCATTTGTCTTGTTTCTTAAATTCCACATATGAGTGAAATCATATGGTATCTGTCTTTCTCTGACTGACTTATTTTGCTTAGCATAATACTCTCAAGCTCCATCCATGTCATTGCAAATGGCAAGATTTCATTCCTTTTTATGGCTCAGTATTATTCCATTATATATATATATATATATCTATCTCACATCTTCTTTATTCATCCCTCTATTTCTTATGCTTCATCTTCTGCTCTGCCAGGCAAAGCTTTTGGTAGACATTTATTACCTATTATATGTCATGCATTGGGTCAGGGATTTGGAAATAAAACAGTGCAAGACTCATCTGGTTTCTGTCCTTGTGAAGTTCAGATCACAGTGGGCAGAAACAGACAAGGAAAGCCACCATTATCATAAAGTATGATAAATGCCATGATAAACTATATATGATACCTTTTAATAAAACAGTAGTTCAGTCCTGAGCTCAACATGATCTTTTAGGATAATTAATAAGCAATGCTAAAGGGTAAGAACACAACCCCCAAAACATGACATCATTAAGGCTCTACTTTTTCAATGTTACAATGCATAGGGATCACTTAAGTATCTTGTTAAAATCTAATTATGTTGGTCTGGGATGGGGCATGAGATTCTGCATTTTTTTTTTTTTTAAGATTTTATTTATCTATTCATGAGAGACAGAGAGAGAGAGAGAGAGAGAGAGAGGCAGAGGGAGAAGCAGGCTCCCAAGGAGCAGGGAGCCCGATGTGGGACTAGATCCCAGGACCCTGGGATCATGACCTGAGCCGAAGGCAGACGCTCAACCATCTGAGCCACCCAGGCGCCCGAGATTCTGCATTTTTAACAAGCTCCCAGGTATTATCAATGTTGTTTCAAGGACCACACTTTGAATAGCAAGGTATTAAGGTAATATTGACCTCTTCTTGATCAACAACTGCTATTACTGCCTTCTCTCCCCATTTTTCTATGCTTCCGCATTCCCCAGTTCCCTTATTTTCACATCGCGTGAGTGCATGCACGCGCGCACACACACACACACACTCACACTCACACACTGATGCATACACTTCTGCTTGTGTGCTTTCAAAGTTTGGGGAGATGTCATAAAGCCTGTGTTGTGCGTTCTTGATTGAATACTTTGCTGTGTCACAAAGAAGAAAACCCGAACTAATCCTTTTATTAATAAAAAATCGGTTGATAATTCTTACAATAAAATATGCATTTTGATGAATTTTCTGAGGCCATTTGCCTATTAATACTCATAGTAACACTGGAAATCCATCTGCACATCTTAATTAATAACCAAACACAAGTCCCTGGCCATAGGGAAAAGGCAGGGGCAGATCTGAGTCTCGTTCCTCTTATCCCTGAGGCCACAAAGCTGTAATTTCGTCAAATGTCTGTATTTCCAGATTCATAATGGCCACTCTACCAGATGCTGTGATTCAGGGAAAAGGATGAATCAAGGATGATTAATAAAGATGGGAGGTGGTGTCCATGAAAGAAATGGGGCAAAGATTAGGAAGAAAAATGGAGTATTTTGTCAATAGTCTTGGCCTTGTTTATTTTAGCAGAGCCTAAAGGGGAACTCAAATATCTGTTGGCAAATAATCTGGGAGAGAACCAGAAAAAAATCATGCTCCTTTTGGCAATCTGCTCTGCCTTGACCCCTAAAGGGCCCTGACAGCTCAAGAAGGACCAGACATTCTGGACCTGAGAGAGACATGCTTTGTCTAAGAGGCAACAAGAAAATCTGTTTTGCACAGCCCACTGCATGGTTCTTTCCCCACTCACTGTTCCCTAAGATGCTCCATGAAGTTGAAGGAAACTGGGCTCCCAGGAGTCTTTAGTAGTATGTAGCCCAGCATCCCACAGCCACTCAAGATGTGTCACTCTCCCTTTGCTGGCTGGACTCCAGCTACACTAGGATTTTTTTTTTTTAATTTAATATGCTAAGTTCATTCCAACTTAGCCCTTGTGCTCACTATTCCCACTGCTTGCAATGCTCTGCCCCTAGTTATTTTTAGGGCTGACACCTTTTTGTTCAAGTCTCAGCTCAACTGCCATCTTTTTAAATAAACCTTCCTGCATCTAAAGTGTATAACTCATCCAAACCTTCCCTGCTGCCTGTCAGTCTCTATCACATGATCAACTTTTATTTTCTTCATAGTATTTCACTAGCTGCAAGTTTCACTTTATTTAACTGCTTATTTGCTTATTGTCTATCTCCCCTCACTAGAACTTAATTCCATGAGAATCAGAATCTAATCTGTCTTGCTTCCTACTATATCCCCATTAAAAGGCACAGCAATTGGCACATTAAAGACATTCAATAAATATTTATTTTTTAAAGATTTTATTTATTTATTTGACAGAGAGAGAGAGAGCACAAGCAGAGGGAGCGGCAGGCAGAGGGAGAGAGAAGCAGACTCCCCACTGAGCAGGGAGCCCGGTGCCATGGGAGGCTCAATCCCAGGACCCTGGGATCATGGTCTGAGCCGAAGGCAGCCGCTTAACCAACTGAGCCACCCAGGTGCCCCTTCAATAAATATTTGTTGCATGAAATAATATCTCTCCATCTCAATATCCTAATCTGTAAATAGGACTGATAGTGCTACCTACAAATAAAGTTTATAAAGCAAATGATAAGCACCAAACATGGATCACAGAAAATAATAAATGTTAGATTTTATTATCAATATTAGCTATTATTTCTGCATTATTAACTCTGAGCACTAACTGCTTAGCACACATCAGAGTCTCACCAACCATAGGCTGAATAAATGAATGAATGAGAATTGCGCTGAAAAGTTATAACCAGTATGGCTGACATAAGTTCTTAGAACTACTCCATGAAAATATTGCCACAGTATCTAGGGCTGCTATAGATAGATAAGTGTGTTTTAAATTCCTCTCTTTTTTGATTCCCTGGACCATGAGTTTCCTTTCCTGTACTAGACACAGCAATGCCAACACCTGCCTTTGCTGGAAAACTCTGCTCCTTATGAACATGCCATTCCAGATTCTTACAAGTGTAGGTCCTCCTCCTGCTATCCGGAGACACAACCCTCATCTTTCCCTCAATCCAGACCACCTGTAGGGCAGCTTCCTCCATGACCATCTCTTCCCCCAGGAGTTTCATCCTTGGGACAGGTACCCTGAGCTGAGCAGCCACTGAAGGAGAAGCTAAGGAAATTCAGCCACACTCTGGTACCATGCATCCCAAGGGCGAAGAAGTGGGGAAGGGAGAGGTGGTCGCTGGACCCTCAAGCTAGTCTTGTCCACTCCTCTTTAGGAGCTAGTTGTTTAAGATGCTGATGTGTTTTTAATGCCACCTCATCCACTTGGTTTCTTCACTAGAACTTCCCTCTACTGGCAGGTTCCAGAGTTGGGGGCAGCCCTGAATTGTCTATAAGCACTGGAACATCCCTGGTTCCCTGGGCAGACAGAATGAATGGCCCAGGAAAAGGGAGGGGACAGATTACATAAAACCCAATCCCTAGCACTAAAACCAACTATTCTGAATGAAAAGAATCTCTATTGTGTTTTCCCTCTAAGAAGAAAACAAATATGAAACATGGCAAATAAACAGTCCAATTATTATATTCTCTTAGACTTGAGAGCCAGAAGGCCTCTGAAGCCTGTTTAGCTTTGTTCTTGCATATCTGGCTCTACTGGTTTTCCTTTCATGAATAATGGAAATCTGAAATAACACAACGTTACCCTTAATCATGTTTGTGCTACAGAGAGAACATCTCCTTGAGATTTAAGCCTTTGATTCTATGATGCCCTCACAAAACACCACTTTTTGCCAACAGCTGGATCTTTTCTTATCAAAGAAGTGTTTGAGGCATGGGGATTTTTTATTCCTTTGGTCCTCCTTCCAATCTCCCTTTCTCTTCCTCCAGCCTTGAGATTTGAAATCTGGGATTGGAGAGAACTACATATGTCCTCCTGCTTTCCAAACTCATGACAGAGCTAAGGTCATGAGTGCTGTCTGTAGATCTGGTGCACACATATGGACTGGTTGTTAAAATCTAGAATATGGGGGCGCCTGGGTGGCTCAGTCGGTTAAGTGTCTGCCTTCGGCTCAGGTCATGATCCCAGGGTCCTGGGATCGAGTCCCGTATCGGGCTCCCTGCTCTGTGGGGAGCCTGCTTCTCCCTCTGCCTCTGCCTCTCTCTCTCTCTGTCTCTCATGAATAAATAAATAAAATCTTTAAAAAAAATAAAAAAATAAAATAAAATCTAGAACACGGGTACCAATATTAAACCTAAGATTCTGAATAGCATCACCTAACTGCTACATATTTTGTCTCATGAATCCAAGAACACACATACATACTATACCCAATACAAATATTCCCAAACCACTTTACCCCACTTCCTCTTCTACATCCCAGCATATATGTAGTGTTTTTATTGGCTACAAAGCAAATGTGGCAACATTAAAGGATAGTTTAAAAATATAGAAGATACACAATTTTCCTACTTTAAGGGAGCTACCCTAGAGAAAACCATCCATCTACCCACATATCCTTTTAGTATGCATCCATCAACATTCATAGTTTACATAGTTCGATCAGCATGTACCAAACACATTAGGTTATATCACCAAAGTTTTTCCATAGTCTTTCCCCATCATTATGACAGTCTTCAAACATTGTTTAAATGATTGCATTATATTGCATGTGCTAACATATATTTTAATAATTCCTCTATTAGCATGCATTTCTGAATTTCCTCTCATATAAATTATACTGAAGGGAACCTCCTCCTATTTTTTTTTTTTTTTTACAATAAGTTCTCAGAAAGTCAGTAATCTCATTTTTTTTTTTTTTGGTGACTTAACACACTCTTTCTTCCTCCTCTACTTTATTCTTCCTCTGTCCTCTCAGAGTTGTGTCACTCCCTTCAGGGAAGTAAGGGACACCAAAAGCTGGCTGTGGCAGTCATGGGAGCTGTGAGTGGGGAAATTACAGCTCCTCTGCCGCTCACTCCTGCCATAACCTCTTCCAATCTCGCTTTCTCTGTCTGCTTCCTGCAAGACACACATTTCTTGTTTCAGCCTCCATGCTTCACATCTCTATTCCTTCATTTATCTTGTTTTTTTTTTTTTTTTGCTAGTCCTTACTTCTGATGTCTAGTTACTCAAGGCCTTACCAAAGTTTCTGAACTTGGACATGAGCCGTGGAGAGCACACACAGAAACAAGCACATCTCAATCAATTGTTTTACTTCTTAAGGAAATTCCTTTTTTTTTTTTTTTTTGAAAAACCTTTTTATTGTACCAGACTATTTGTGCTGTCTTTGGGTAGGAACTGTTCAGATTGGATTTAAATTGTGGTCAAATGTGCACTCCATGTTCTTATTCACTTTTTTTTGGTCTCCTCAGGAGAAAAGACATAACAATAGATGGAATGATCTCCCACACCAACCAGTCATTTCTAATGATCCCAGGCTGAAATGAAAACAAAAGAAATGTAATCATAATAAACCCTGCCATTTACTGAATTACGTTTATTAGATGTTTAATTTGGGAGTTAACACTCAACCACACAGGATTGCAAATAATTAAAAAACAACTCCCTAGTTAAAAGTTATTTATTTTTGTACAAGCCAAGCAAATACTTTGCAACTGAATGAGCCCAATATTAGATCATGAAAGTCACAAATTTTCTGGAACATACAGAAGGGATTGATATAAACTGGCTCAATCTCGGTGTCAGAACAAGCAAAATAAGAGAAAACATGAGGGCCACTTCGCTTTCACATTGAACTTGAAAGAGTCAATTCAAATCAAACCGGTAAATACATATTGAATACCTGCAATATGAAAGGAAAGGTGCTAAGCACTATGAGAGATGTAAAAATGTATCAGGCAATTCCTACCTCTAATAAACTCAAATAAATGGTTTCTAAAACAATGGTACCTGCCTTTAAGGAATTTTAAGTGAAAAGTTCTACAGAATACTGCTGAAAAGACTTACTTTACTTGCCATTATTCATTTCTAATAGTCAGTGTATTTGAATTACGGCAGATTTGGCTTAGCCAAATTAGCTTCTTGGCGATGAAAGTTTTTCTATTTTCATAATTAGATTAGGCAATGGTCATCTTTTTTTTTTTTTTTTTTAAAGATTTTATTTATTTATTTGACAGAGAGAGACACAGCGAGAGAGGGAACACAAGCAGGGGGAGTGGGAGAGGGAGAAGCAGGCTCCCCGCAGAGCAGGGAGCCCGATGCGGGACTCGATCCCAGGACCCTGGGATCATGACCTGAGCTGAAGGCAGTCGCTTAACTAACTGAGCCACCCAGGCGCCCAGGCAATGGTTATCTTGCCTATGAAATGGGAGAAGGGTTTTCAAACTTCCAGTATGAGTAGTCTTTGACTCTCAGTAGAAGTTCTTGCTTTTGCACCCTAGTGCAGAAGGTGATAAACCAGATATTTTTAAAAGTCTTCTACTATAAGAGAAATATGTGGAGATATATTTTTAAAATATTTTATTTAAAAAATGTACAGCTGGGGGCGCCTGGGTGGCTCAGTCGTTAAGCGTCTGCCTTCGGCTCAGGTCATGATCCCAGGGTCCTGGGATTGAGCCCCACATCGGGCTCCCTGCTCCGCAGGAAGCCTGCTTCTCCCTCTCCCACTCCCCCTGCTTGTGTTCCCTCTCTCGCTGTCTCTCTCTCTGTCAAATAAATAAATAAAATCTTTAAAAAAAAAAAAGTACAGCTGAACCAGTAAGAAAATAAGGAAAATCTCCAATGATCAAAACCGAACCGAAGAGCAGACAGAATCCAATAGGGTAAGCCAGCCCTGGAGCCTTTGATATCATGAGGACATTTACTGATTTAAACCCCTAAGGCTTTGGGTTTTTGCAGATACACAGCAGAAAGCCTGGGCCATGTTAACGTAAAACTAAAATCCTTTGAGGCTAAAAGTATATCTCTATATCTTCAATGAAAGTAAGGCTTCCCTACACAAAGGGATTTGGGAAAGCAGTATGTCCATCTTGGCCTTGGTTGGGATAGGTGGGTGCAGAGAGGGAGTAGAGATGGGTGTGTGACGAGAAGGAGTAGGAATTATCTTTGGTGGGAAAAAAAGTAGTATCTAAATGGAGAGGATATACCATGGACTTCAACTCTATTGATAATATTTTATTTTTTAACTTGTATGATAGATATGATGGCTATTGTTATATTATTCTTATATCAGTGTGTATGTCTTTAATATAGATGAATCAAGGGAAAAAACCAAGTCACCTCTAACAAATAAAATAAAAGAATTATTTTCAGATTAAAAAACATTTAAGGTAGAGCTAATGAGGGACAATTAAAATTAGAACTCTAGCTTCTCAAATCCTAATCTGCTTTTTTTGAAAAAAGAATATTTCATTTCAAGAAATCCTAGAAGTTTTATATTTTGTTGTGGGATTTAGCTGAGTAAATCATTTCCAAAAGGCCTCATCTAAGGTTAACCAATACTGTGTGGGCTCTTTGGAATAACTCCAAAATAGGCTTTCTGCTTGGTACAGCCTTGAATACAACATCCAAATTGGATGTAGATTAGAAAATCCACCAACAAATGGTTCTTTGGTGTGGGACAGGTCCATATGTTTCCTTTGGCCAGTTCACAGTGACCTTGCCCATTTCTGAATTCTTAGAATGCTTATTATGTACCCTAATCACTTGGATACTTTGCTTTATTCTGCATTTCAGAGGTATACAGATTCTCTTTAATGAGATCTGAAGCTCCTAAAGAAAAGATTTACTTTTCAGTCCCTACATTGCCAAGTAAATTTTGAACTGGAAGGGATACTATCTGCTTTACATCTCTCATATAACATTTGAGGTTAACTAGTTCTGTGAAGGGGCTTGCCCCAAATCAAACAGCACGTCTGTCAGAGTCTCAACAGAAAACAGATAGCATAATCCAATTAGGATAATTCAAGGAAAGTTTATGCATGATGGGACCATGTGAATGGGGTACAGAGAAACCACGGACTATAATGTATTGTCTCAAGGCTAGTTACAGTTGAAAACTTTGCTATTATTGCTGGGCAGCAAAAGGTAAGGATGAGGAGTACTACTAAAAACTGGTAGAAAAGGGCTCCAATGAAGGCTCCTTGGAAGGAATCGTTAGTGAAGGAATTCACCCATCCCAAAGCAAGCTCAGAAAGGGATCCAGAGCAATAAATATCCCAGACCCCACCATCACTTTCCTATATCCACTCGTCACCTCCATTAGTCAAACCAGTGAGAACTTGAGAACACAGGAGCCCATTGACGAATCCCATAATAGTCAGGAGCCAAGGACAAGTGAATGGGTAGAGAGATCTGAAGGAAAAAAACAATATGTAGGACATATAGCTTTGGTTGGAATAGTTCTCCTAACTCTGAGTCCACTACCAACTAGAACATAATTCTCATACTGCTTAAAATGCTTAATGACTCTGAGTTTGACTGCATTGAATAAAAACTCTCCCCAAAGAGGGAAGCTCTGTGCACATAAGGTTGAGTCAGAGCCCAGTGAGGGTGGGTCTCAGACCTTCTCCCACTTTCAGAATTAGAATCGGATCCAAGAGCTGTACTCAGAAGCAGATGGGAAGCCAATGTAGTGCCCAGGGCCAAGTGAGTGGAATGTTCCAAACAACCAGATCCATTCAGCATCCCCTTTTGCTAAACAGTGACACAACCCAGCATATGGCAGGCCGGACACTCTGTGAAGCATGGGACCATAGCCAAAGACAGATCTGGTCAGATTCAAAAGAGACATGCTAATTTTAGGAATTTGAGTTAACTCTGTGAGGTGTCTTTCTTTGTGAGAAAGGATATGGCAGGAGGACAAAGTTCAGGAACTCTTGGTGTCCTTTTGCCTACACCAAAGACCTCTGCCCCAGTCAGAGGCGGAACTGAACACTGGAAGACAGAAAGAGACTCACACTTATTTGTGGGCTTGAAGGCAGCTCTCCTCGAAGTCTACTACAGCAGAGTCCCAGGGAGAACAAAAAACATTTTCCAGGGCCAATCATCAGACTGAGAACGCTGATATGCAGAGACATGACAAGAACAATGGTGGGGACATTTCAGGATGATTGAGTCGATGTCTACTAGACCTCTCTCTTTCCTTCTCAAACATGTAGTTAACACTAATGGTGCCCATTAGTCCTTTGTAGACATTCCTCACTGGGCTATTATGATAATTAAATGAAACAATGAAATAGCACTTTGTAAATTGTAGGGCTCCCTGAATATGGCAATTGTTATTATTACTCACTGTGGGCTGCCTAATGGTCCCAGGAAGGAATACCCATTTCTACACTTTAGGATGGCCACTATCCTGAAAGATGGTTCTATTACTGGTGCCTGCATTACAAAGAGTTTCCCCATTGCAATTGGTTGATGGAATACGTCTTCTTATGAGCCTCAGCTGAATTCATGGGTCAGCTTCCTTTTCTTCCCACCCCAGGAACTAACAGCTAGAAGCAGATGATGACACTTGGCTTGATACCAAGAAAGGGACTCAGAGTTCTGTTTGATCAGACTGTGAAAAAGTACTTCCTTGCCTCTTGTTCTAGCTAGCAAAGCAAGAAGACAGAGCTGGTGACTGAAGAATCAACAGAGGGGGGCAATCAGGCCTCTGAGAAATCCTTGGAGAAATCCCAAGAGAAGAAGAAAAAAAAATCCCGTAACAGAATAACACATTAATATTAACTACTCTCTGATCAGCAGCTAATTGTTGCAAATGAGCTTACTGACCTTTCCCCTGACAATTAGGAGAGCGCTGCCATCACAAAGCTGTCAGGCCATGACACAGATCCGTGCTGCACAAACCTGTGATGACTGGACTCCCGTGAGAAGGCCATGGACACCAGGGCAGGGTGGCCAGGGAAACCTGCCTATTGTGGAGCCGGATCTGGTGCACATGTCAGACTGGCTGAACAGACCGAGCAGGTTTTTGGAGCCTAGGATATATGGGATAGAGAAGAGAAGATACCCTCAGGTGTTCATCTCATTACCTACTAACAGTTGGAATTATCTATGTACTGGTTTTTGGAATTCAAATGACATATTAAGGTGTCCGAACTTAAGCCCTATCAAATAATGAGACAACAAATATAATTGCTTCTTCATTATTAGGGGAAAAAATTTGTCCGGGATGGCTTGGGATAGTCTTTTCAAATTGCAATATAAGTACATGGCAGTGTGGTGTTGTAGAAGCCAATGCATAAGCATGGCATATGTTTCTAGAAAATCAATGATGATGAAATTTTTTGCATGAAATTTTTTGCATGAAATTTTTTAAAGATTTTATGTATTTATTTTAGAGAGTGTGCATGCACGGAAGCAGGGGGAGGAGCAGAGGGGGAGGGAGAGAAAGGGGGGAAGAATCTTAAGCAGACTTTGCTCTGAGCGCTAAGTGCAGAGTGCAGAGTCCAACGTTGGGCTCGATCTCAGGACCCTGAGATAATGACCTGAGCCAAAACCAAGAGTTGGATGCTTAACTGACTGACAGAGCTACTTAGACACCCCCAATTTTGCCTGATATTTTAAGGAGAGTGAGATTATTTTCATCAAACACAGACTCACACCCCCACCCCCAAGAAATTTGCTTTTGTTTTTAAGATAAAACATGAGGCTTCAAAGACTTTTCTCTCTTGTGGCAGGCTACTCTGAATAAGCCACACAGCCCCCTCCCCACTCCTGTTTGGGGACTGCTGTTCATAAAGAGTCATTTGAAGTATTTGGGTAGAAAATTCCATGAAATTCTAGTGATGTACAGCTCTGTGTGAAAACAGGGACAGGCAGCAGAAAGAACCCTTACAGTCTTTTATAAACCTAGAAGCTGAAGACAAAAAATACATGAGTTATATTAATTTTTTTTGTAAACTTTACTTAATATTTGACATATGTCTGGCAATATCCTAGACACTGAGCCAAACACACAAAGTTGAACATTACAATAACCTCATTCACAAGTCCTCCAGTTTATAAATCAGACTAGATCAAGAGTTCCTAAAGTAGAAGTAATATCTTCTTGTTCTTTCTCTTCTTCCTGCCACACCCCCTCTCTACACCTTCCACCCCAGCTTCCAACTGAAAACACATTTACTCATAAGTTATCTGAGCCATTTGCTATTCCAACAGTGACACTGAATCATTCATCTTTTTTGAAAGAATATGACTCTCAAGTATGTTGTCATTTCCTACAATTTACGATGAAATGATGAACCATTACACCCAAAAGGTTACACTGTGCCTTATAAAATCACCTGTGTGTGCAGAGCAGTAGAGTCAGAGAGGGGCCAAGGCTGAGCCTCGGGCAATAGAGTTTGAGGTTCTGCCATCTTGGAGGAGTGACTGAGGCCATAGCCCTTGATTGTTGGGCAAGGGGTCTTACTTTATGTCATTATGAGTTCCCTTTTCTCCCTCTGTGTAGATTAGAAGCATAAAAGTTGGAAGTTGGGCAGGATAGGGGTTGGAGGTTGGTCATTTTGAGGGAAAATGACCTCTGATGGGGTTTCCAGGGAGAAGAACACAGGAAAATGCAGCCAGCAGCAAGAGTCCTTCCCTTCACGGTTCTGCTGAAGATTTGCAGCTACAAGTGTCCCCCAAATCATAGAAAACTCCCTACCCTCAGATTTCACGATTCATAAAAGGATCTCGCAAAAAAATTAGGGCCAATATCCTGTACAAATGTATGCATTACTTAGAATAACTTCCTGGAACAATGGAATCAAAGAGCTAGGGGAGGATTTAAGCGGTTTCCTAGGACATATTTTCTTTTCAATAGAGAACAACATACATGGCAAGTCAGACAGATCTCCATGATGCCAAGACATAGTTGGAGTTTTGGGAAAATGGTAAATAGCATTTTGTTCTATGTTTACCATGAAGGAATTTAAAAAATTCTGAGACTGACCCCCAGGTAGCCAGGGCAAAATCCTTAGTTGTTTATTTGTTTAAGATTTTATTTATTTATTTATTTATTTATTTATTTATTTATTTATTTATTTGAGAGAGAGAAAGAGCAAAAGCACAGGGAGCAGAAGAGAGAGAAGCAGGCTCCCCGCTGATGGGGGGCTCGATCCCAGGGTCCTGAGATCATGACCTGAGCTGAAGGCAGACGCTTAACCAACTGAGCCACCCAGGCGTCCCAAAATCCTTAGTTTTTTTGAATAGTATTATCCTATTGTCCACTAAGTCATTCCACATCAATGGTCATACTGGAGAGAATGACATGGATTTTAGAATTAGATTACCCAGTTCCATTATTTTTTACCTATGTGACAAGTTAAATGACTTAATCTCATTGTGCCTCAGTTTCCTCAGTTGTGATATGGAGAAAATAACATAGGCCAAACTCACCCAGTGGGCCACCAGCAGAATTAAATGCTGTAATGCATATAAAGAACTCAGCACAGTGCTTAAATGCCTCAGAATTAAATATTATGATTTTGATTATGATTATTGTCAGAAAATTACATCTCTATGCTTCCTTAGAAAGTTCCTTTGGTAGCTAAATAATTCCAGGCTAGAGATACGTGATACTTCCTTTTTTCTCTTTCCTCTAATTACTAATCTCCTTTTCTTTTTTATTTTAATTATTTAGGTGTCAAATGTGTTGTTGCTATAATATGCTCAAATCTTTTCAAAAAGTATGTGGGGGTGTAAATTACAAATAAAAATAAAGACCACAATTGTACCCATATCAAGTACCGCATCTATGAGTGCTTAAATGGACTTTTTTTTTTTTTACATCTAATTCTTATCCATAGAACAGAAAGGAACTTCTGGATGTATGTCAACTAGAGAATATAACAAAATAAAAAAAAGAAAACACATAGGTGTCACTAAGTGTTTGAAATGAATCCATTATATCTGTTTGTCTCTTTTCCTCAGTCCAGAAGAACACATGTCTCAGAGTCATATGGCTATTAGGGAAATTCTAGCCCAAGCTATGCAACAACCCAAAGATCTACTGGCACAAATTCAGTGTTCCTCATCCTCCAAAACAGTCAACTTCAGATGCCACATGAAACAAGATTATGATAATCACATTTTCTATTAGGAATGTAAAGGGTAACAAGAAAAGATACAAAGGAGCTTAACTGTCTATGCCTACCTACCAAACTCCTTCCCTTGCTAGTCTGCAAATAGGTTCCATCTTTTAGGCTGGGCTCCTGCCAGACCTGCCAGGCTTAGCCATGCCATTCTTCCTGCTGTTCTGTGGCAAATGGCACCTCCAATGCTCAGGAGAGAATTTATCTTTTCACAGCCGGATAATTACAGGCAAGAGGCCAGGCTACGAACACAGATACAAAATGACATTATTTCTGCATTTCTAGTCTTTCTCCCACCCCTTACCCTTAATTTTGTCACATCACCTCTGCATTGTAGCCAGTTATTGGTTGTTTCCACTATACTCTTTCACGCAGCTTCTCTACAATCATGTGGCCAGTTAACTCCATTACGTGAGGCTACAGATAATCAAATCCTGCTATCCATTAAGCTCACAGACTGGGACCTTTTCCCCTGCACTCTCTGGTTCTTTCAGTTGAATCCTACCCACCAAGTAGACCCCTGATTCTCTTCTGCTCTCCCAAGGTAAACAAAAGACCTTTTCAGTAACAATGTCTGCTCTGAAGCCCCGGAGGGTTTTTCGGTTAACATAAAAATAGAAAAATATGTTTAGTATCAGAACTCCAAATACTAAAAACAGAATGTATTAAATTCTCCCCTACTAATATTTATGTTTCTGCATCTCTGTCATAAAATTTATTGTCAGATTCACATTGCTCAATCTTTAATTCCTTTTTGTGTTCTACACTCTCTCTAATTAAAATATAAGGTATTTGAGGGTAGGTGGAGTCCATGAATTATATTTCTTTTAAGAGTCTACAGAGTATTATAGTATTGGGTGTTTAGCAGATCTTAAAAAAAAAAAACTAGTTGGCAGAAACCAGATGAATGGAAAACTTAAATATATGCACATTCTAATTTCAGCTGATTTTAACAAAAATTCAGATTCTAGTCATCTCAGGTATCCTGAGCAGTGAGCTCTCATGTCCTAATTACACATTAATAAAACATTAATAAAACAAGTTTGCTGTAATGACATGCTTTTCTTTACATATTTACTATAATTCTCAGTATCACTCATAAACGGATAAACAACCTAGATTCTTCCAAATATATATTTTATTTATTTATAATGCATATAAAAAGTTGTCAACCTTACTTTCAGAGTTACTTATATATGTATTCTTTTTAACATGCTTATTGTATTTTTATCCTTATTCTGGATCTTTATAGATAACAGAAAGTATATATTATTGTGCAAAGACTCAGAATTCTATACTTCTGAATGAGTATGCAGAATGTAGATTCAGTGGGGGCCAGAGCCAAATTAATTAGCTAGTTCTTCCTTATAAATAACTTCCTTACCCCTGTTTTTTATGTGCACATTATCCATTTTATCAATCCTAGAAATAACTGTAAATTATGACTTAAATGTTATTGAGGAACATGATATGTGAGAATGTAGACTTGGCAGCAATATGAACCAGGATTTGATCCTAGCTCTGCCTTTTACTAAACTCTAGTCTTGGGAAATTTATTAACCACTGTCTTTGCATATCTGGATAGGGTGGGTCTCACCCTTCCAACTTCCCTTTCTCAGTCGAAATCGGCTTGGCTGATCTTGGAGTGTCATTCTTTCCTATGAGTTTTTAGAATATATTAGAAATGTACTTGTTGACAAAGCTTGTTGAAATTTTGATTGGGATTGCATTGAACAATTTTGGGAGAATTGTCATCTTTATCATATTGAACTCTTCAAGCCTTCTTTTTTGTCCTTAAGGCTTTATAATTTGTGAAGTTTCTATGCTTCTTTTGTTAGACTTATTTTCAGGTATGTTATAGCTTGGTTTGCTACAAAAAATAGCAGTTTTCTTTCTTTCCAATAGATGTGTTTTTATTTATTATTTCTTAATATACTAGCTGGACCTCCAACACAGTAAGGACAGGGGGCATCTTTGCCTTGTTTCTAAACTATGTAGAGAGTCTCTACATTGCTAAAAAGAGTGCTAAATTTAGATATTTGGTAGATACACTATCAGGCTAAGGAATCTATTTTCTATTTTTAGTTTTCTAAAAAGTATATATTTTTAAAAATTATGAATGGTTGTTTAATCAAAAACTTTCTCTGTATTTGTGAGTTGATCAACTTTTTTCCTTTTCAAATCTGTTTAACAGATATTCTAATTTTAAAATATCCTTGCATTCTGGACATAAGCCCTATCTGGCTTTGCTTTATTATTTTAACTTTTCTTTCTTTTCTCCAGAACAGTAGATATGAAATAGGGGTTATATGTTCTTTGCTGGTTTGAAAGATTATGATTAGAACATAGTCTGGTCCAAATGTTTTATCTGTCAGGAGAGATTTTTTTTCCCAAGTTTTCTTTTTTTTTTTTTAATGCTTAATCATTAAAAAACCTTTCAGATTTTCTATTTCTAATGAGTTATTTTTAGTTCAGTTACATTTTTCTAAAACGGGAAGTTTTTCAAATGTATTGGCAAAAAGTAATTTATGAACTTCTTTTAAAATTCTACTGTACCAATAGTTAATGCCTTCTCATTTCTAGCATTATTTATTTTTATATTCTTTTTTTCTTATTTTTTCCAGAGGATAGTCTATTTTATTAGAAGAAGTAGATTTTTATTTTGTTGTCTCTCTATATTTTCTGATGTGTATTTAATCAGTTTCTGCCATTATCATCTTCCCCTCCTTTGTTTGGATTTAATTTCCCTTTATTTGTCTAGCTTCTTAGGTTAGGTGATTAGCTTATTAACTCCCATTTTTTTCTTTTCTAATGTATGCATAAAGGATTCTGAATTTCATTCTTATGACAAGTTTAGCTTTATTATGCAAGTTTTGATACCTACTTTCACTGTCCATTACTTTTTTTCTTCAACACAGGAAATAATTTTTTAATGACCTAATGTTTTTAAAAATCACTTTTTCTGTTTTTGTTATTTCTTTCTCTTTTTTGCATTGAAAATGAGGAAATTGGTAAGTATAATCTTGATCATTAATCTTGGTATTTGTTGAGACCTGCTATGTGACCTAATATGTATTTAATATTTGAATATATTCCATATGTGCTTGAAAAGAATGAGAATCCTTTAAGGGTTCAAGTATCCTTGAGGGGAGCATGATTCTATTTACCCATTATATCAAGCTTTTCTACTGTCTTGTCAAATCATACATACCCTTACTAATTTCTTAACTGAATGATCTAGCACATAGTAGGAGGATTATACTAAAAATATTCCTCAACTAAAATTGTGGTTTTAATTATTGAAGTGCATGCAATAAGCTTTTATTTCTATGTTTTGAGGCTATTTTGTTAGGTGTATGTCATCCTTAGGGCTATTCAAGATTTTTCTCGGTGAATTGTTGTTTTAATCATTGTGTAGTAACTATCTTTCTCTTATAGTAATGCTGTTTGCCTTATAGTCTAATTTGTGATATCAACTAAGCTGCATCAACTTTCTTTTGTTAATATTCACTTAGTGTATTTTTTCCATCCTTTTACTTTCAACTTTCCTGTGTCCTTATGTCTCAGGTGTGTCTCTCATGAAGATAATAAAAACAAGACTCTCTGAAACTGCTTCCTAATGGTCTTTTGTTAAAAAAAAAAGTCTATTTTAAAATAGACTTTATATTTTAAAGAAGCTTTAGGTTTGCAGCAAAATTGAACTGAAGGTACAGAGATTTCCCATATATTCCCTATCTTCACACACCCAGAGCTCCCATATCATCAACATCCCCCACCAGAGTGGAAAATTTGTTATAACTGATGAACCTACCTTGACACATCATTATCACCCAAAGTCCATAATTTACATTAGGGTTCACTCTTGGTGTGTATACCTATAGGTTTAGATAAATATATACTGACATGTATCCACCATTATAGAATTACACAGAAAGGTTCCACTGACCTAAACATACTCTATCCATCAATCCCTTCCTCTCCTGCTAATGCCTGGCAACCTCTGATCATTTTACTTCTCCATAGCTTTGCCTTTTCCAGAATGTCACATAGCTGGACTCATATGGTATGTAGCCTTTTCAGATTGGCTTCTTTCACTTAGTAATATGCATCGAAGATTTTGTCATGGCTTGATAGCTCATTTCTTTATAGTGCCGAATAATATTCCATTGTCTGGATGAATCACAGTTTATTTATCCATTCTCCTTTTTTTTTCCTCTTAACAATTACTTTTTATTTATCCATTCTCCTGAAGGACATCATTGTTGCTTCCAAGTTTGGGCAATTATGAAGAAAGCTGCTATAAACACCCATGTGTAGGTCTTTGTGTGGACATAGTTTTCAATTCCTTTGGGTAAATACCAAAGAGCACAACTTCTGGATTGTGTGGAAGAGTATCTTCAGTTTTGTAAGAAACTGTCAAACTGTCTTCCAAAGTGGCTGTACTACTTTGCTTTCCCACCACCAATGAACGAGAGTTCCTGCTGTTCCTCATCCTCACCAGCAGTTGGTGTTGTCAGATGTTAGTTTAGGATTTTGGCCGTTCTAATAGGGTGCAGTGGCATCTCGCTGTTGTTTTAATTTGCAATTCCTTAATGACACATAATGTGGAGCATCTTTTAATATGCTTACTTGCCATCTATATATCTTCTTTAGTGAGGTATCTGTTAAGGTTTTTGACCCATTTTTTTATTTAGGTTGTTTCTTATTTTTCTTTTAATTTGTTGGTATTCATTGTAGCAACGAATTTGGATTTATTCTTACCATCTTACTTGTGCCTTCTATTGGTCATACTTTTTCTAAATATTTTCCACTTTCTTTTGTATTAAGTTTATTTCCATCTTGTCCTTCTACTGGTTTGAAAATTATTTATTCTATTTCTATTTTAGTCTTTATCCTTCAAATTTTAACAAGCATACTTAATTCGACAGTCTAACATTAATGTTTCTATCCTTCTCTTGAAAAACATATTAGAAAACTGATTATCCCTTCAGTTATTATTAACAATCTTAGTTCTGTCTTGCTTTTAGTCTTCTGCCCAAATTATCATTGTTGTTATTAAATTTTGCATCTAATGTTCATTTAGATTTATATGTATTTATTAATTTCTTTGCTCCATATTACTTCCTGCATCCCACTGCTTCTTAAAATATCATTTTTAGTGTAATTCATTTGATGAGGGTCTTTGAGTGATTAGTGCTCTCAATTTTTGTTTTTCTGAAAATGGCTTTATTTTGTTCTCACTTAAATAATTTATCTGAACAGAGAATTCTAGAATGACTATTATTGGTATTAGTATTTTGAAGGCATTATCTCACTCTTTTCTGATCACTAAGGATTTTATTGAGGATTCTGCTAACTGATTCTATTCTTTGTAACATATTGATCTTTACTCTCTTATTGCTATTAAGACTTTTCTCTTTGTTGTTTTGCGAATACACTATAATATGTTTACATGTAGATTTGCTTTTTGTTTTTCCACTCAGGACCCATGGGGTTTTTCAATATGAGGATTCATGTTGCTAATCAAATCTGGAAAATTCTCAGCCATGATTTCTTTGAATATTGTGCATTCCCCATTCTATTTCTTTCAGAAATCCTATTCTCTTTATTTTGGATTTTCTCATTCTATCCTCTGTGACTCTTACACTATCATTCAGGTGTCCATTTCTTTCCCTCAGTGTTGCAATCTTGTTAATTTCCTCAGCTCTATTTTCTAGTTCATTAAATTTCTTTAGCTCTGTATAAATCCATTATTTACCCAGTATTTTAGGTTTTAAATTCAGTGAGGAAGATTCTATATATAGGGGTTTTATTGTTCATATTTTTCTTATTCTGGTAAATAACACCTTACTTACTCTCTTTTTTTTTTTTTTTTTTTGGCTTCTAAATCTTACTTTAATCTTAATCTTTTTTATTTAAATTCAATTAGCCAACATATAGTACATCATTAGTTTCAGATGTAGTGTTCAATGATTCATCAGCTGCATATAACCCTCAGTGCTCATCATATCACGTGCCCTCCTTAATGCCCATCACCCAGTTACCCCATCCTCTCACCTACCTCCCTTTCCACAACCCTCAGTTTGTTTTCCGGAGTCAAGAGTCTCTCATGGTTTGTCTCCCTCTCTGATTTCTTCCCATTTAGTTTTCCCTCCCTTCCCCTATGATCCTCTCCGCTATTCCTTATATTCCACATATGTGTGAAACTATATAATTGTCTTTCTCCAGTTGACTTATTTCACTTAGCATAATACCCTCCAGTTCCATCCACAGCGATGTAAATGGTAGGTATTCATCTTTTCTGAAGGTTATTTTAATCTTTTTAATAATTTTAGCTCTACTTACGTGAATATCTCTTTCAGATGATTTGTCTATTATTTTTGAACTTTCTGGTTGCTAATCCTCCAGCCAGCCTTACAAATTAATTATCTGCTGCACATGTTCATGGTAGATAATTCCAGGTGTGTTTTAAAACTTTTATTGGGAAGTCATTTGAAGCAAGCATTGTTTTTCCTAAGGGAATCTTGACTTTCATCCCTAAGGGAGTCTGGATTGCTGAAGTGTTGCTCTTAAATAGTTTGGGATTTTCTTCTTGCATTCACCCCATGAGTATCATTCACATGGGAACAACTTTTAAGTTAATTTTTTAGGGTAGAGTTTGAAGTACTACTTAGGTAGGATAAATTTGGGCTCCAATCTCATTAAAGGCACATGGAAACATGTTTTTAATCTACTCAAAACCAGAAAAGAAACAAACATCTTGCTTTTTTTTCCCCAAGCTAAGCAGTGAGCCCACGTAGTCCCCCTTTTCTTCAGGTAGAAATGCTTCAAGTTACTCCTCTTTCATTGGGAGCCTCAGTACCCGTTTCCCACCTTCTGTGGGATCACTCTGGGTCAGATGTCTTGCCTTCTATCCCTGGGAAGATGTTCAAACCTAAGCTTTATCCCTCCCCCACACATTGCACCCCATTTGGCCATGGCTTAAATGGAATACAATTCCTCTAGCTTTTAGCTCCCTCTTATCTCTGGCTTACAGGAATTTCTACATCTTTCTTCTAAGCTTGGACATATATTTTAAAAATTACATTTCAACCAGCATTCCTAGATGTTTAGTATAGGTTGAATTGTGTTCCCACAAAATTCATGTGTGGAAGCCGTAACCCCTAAGCTCTAACCTCAGGATGCAGCTGTCATTGGAGATAGGGCCTTTAGAGGGGTGGTTAAGTAAAAATGAGGCCACTTAAGATGAGCCCTAATCCAATCTGACTGGTGTCCTTACAAGAAGAGGAAATTTGGACACACAAAGAGAGACACCAGGGGTGTGCACACACAGAGTAAAGATCATATGAGGACACGGCGAGAAGCGGGCCATTTGCAAGCCAAGGAGAGAGGCCACAGAAGAACCCAACTCTGCTGACAATTTAATCTTGGACTTCCAGTCTCCAGAACTATGAGAAAATAAATTTGTCTTTGATGCCACTCATCTGTGCTATTTTGTTTTGATAGCCCTGGCAGACTATTATAGTGTTTTAACACATTTATCTCCATCCTAGTCTACTCCGATATTTTTTCCAGGAATTGCCTAATTTTAAAAATCAGTACCCTCATCCTCCTAACTTCCACTCCATAATATTTAGTGCACTTTCCACACAAAGCAAATGCTTTATAGAACCTTCAAATGCTATTAAAAATTTTAGCAAGCAAACAGTTGGTGACAAAAGGTAGTTTTTAAAAAATTGGTATCACAGTAAGATATATGGGATGGATAAAAGAACTGCCGGTTTTATCCATATAATATTTCAAAGACTCCCTTGAGTTCAGACTATTTCCAGAAACTGGAATAGCCAGACTACAGATTGACTTGGGAGAGCTGGAAGAGGGTACTTGTACCTTGGAGAAGTACTGAATTATTCCAGCTTCCTAGAAAGTCTCTGTATCTATACCACTCAGGATATATCCAAACAGCCCAGACTTTGGGATGTCCCTCAAAGGGGAAATCATTCATTCTATCTATCACAGTAGGCATATGAGCAATCACCAGAACAAAAATGCAATATTACCTATGAAAACTTTCACCATTCAGAAAAGCCACTGGACTCATGCATGACATTTTCTCTGACAGGGTTTGCTTAGTGACCAAGTGATCCTTCAATGACATCAGGGATGGATGAGACTGAAAACTGAATGGAATAGGACAAAGATGACACTGTTACTGGGGGAGGGGGGATGGAAATGGATACATTTAATATCTGGAAATGATACTGCAGGGGAAGTTGAGGAAGGATGGGAGGAAAAGAGAAAGTGAGAAAGAGAGAGATCACCAGTAATGTTATCTTGGTTATCTTAGCAACTACCTGGTCAAACTGAATTGTGAAGATTGATTAAACATGAGTATGTGCCAAATGATATAAGGGAAATGTTGTGGATTTGTCTCTTACTGGACTGGGATTTTTATGTCACCAAATTTGGGATCCAAATCATCTTGAACATGAATGTGTTCATATGATTTCACACAAGAAAAAAAAAAAAAAGCACAGTAAGGTTTATTGTGAGTGGATGCTGGGAATATGTGCATGCTTTAGGAAATAAATGTCCTCCAAAAGGAGAAACAAGCAAACCTGATAAGGAAGGAGAATGGGAGAGAGAAAAAAGGATGAAGAAGGAAGAGGTTCAGATCTGAGGCTTTTCTATAAGAGATAACATCTCTTCACATCCACATTGATCCAAAAATCTATAAAAGTCATTTAAGGAGTCACATAAGCTAAAGTTTTAACTTATTTTTTTAAAGAGTTTATTTATTTGAGAGAGCATAAGTGGGGGGAGGGGCGGAGAGAGAGAGTGAGTAGCAGGCTCCCCACTGAGCAGGGAGCCTGACATGGGGCTCAATCCCGACTGAGCCACCTGGGTGCCCCTTGATTTATGTTTAATGTTCTCATTCGGCAGCAGCTAATTACCAGTATCATAATGTTAGAAAAATATTCAACTTCTCATCAACCTTGATGCCTCTGTAAATAATGTTTTATATATCAGAGGAAAGCAAATGTCAAAGACAGGACCTAATGCCAATTTGGCAAGGCATTTCTCAGTGATCTAAAGCAAGAGAGCAAGTTCTAGAGCAAGACTGTCTGAGTTTGAGTCCTAGCTTTGCTATTTTCCAGCTGTGCAGCCTTGAACAAATTACTTAACCTCTCTGTGCCTTACTTGTCTCACATATAGCACAGGAATAATAATAGTACTCACCTCAATAGGTTATTATTAATTAAATGAGTTAATATTTATAAAGCACTTTTAACAGTTTCTAGCACGTAGCAAATGCTATATGTTTGTCAATAGTGTAAATACATACATTTAATCAATTTGCTTTCCATGAGAGGAATGAATCCAAGGAAGGTCTGAATTGAAATAAATCAAACAGTTGCTTGGAATTCTGGTAGGATTAGATTATAAAACCAAAAGAGGGAACTTACAAAGAATTGACCTGTCTATAGTTTTCCAAGGTTAAGTATGAAAACAGCGCTAACTCAATTTATTGAAAATAACCGCAGCTTGAAGCAAGCAAAAATTTCCACATCTTCCTGCGATAACGGAGTTTAACGAGGCAGGAATATTTAGAAAAGACACGAAATGTCTCACAAGCTTGGTTAGTTTTTCACTGTCCTCTCCGCTTCCTTTGCCTTTCCAAAATTAACTTGGCAAGCCTACAAGAGAATTCTCTGACCTGATGTGTGCGAAGTACTCACTTATTCGTTTAGTGGCTGACCTTCCCCAGTTTCTCTTCAGGACACGTTCAAGGGCCAGCGTAGTCCTTGGGGCTCATATAATCTGAAGATATAAATTACCTACGAGCTTTGGGAGGGGGAATGAAATATTTAAATCCTTAAAAACATACTGTCAGGTGTAAAGGAAATAGGAAAGTGACCATGAAAGAGGAAACGCCGCTACCCCAGAGCTGTCACTCCAGCCCATTACAATGTTTCCATGTGCTGCTTATCCAAGCTGGCTCTAGGAACAACTATTGTCCCCCAGGTTTGGCTGACCCACTGGTTGTCCTCTACTGGGTATTTGACCAAACTGTCTTCATTTGGAAGTATGCAAGAAAGGAATTCTCTACTGAGAGCTCATTATACCATGGGCAAAAGTCACCAAGCAGATGCACAGAATGTCAGAGTTACAGAAGATCCATGGCAATCCCCCCGCTCCCCCGCAGGGTAGAGATCATTAATCCATTTCCAGGTAGAGCTTTCATCTCTTACTAATGATGTTTTGAATTCTAAGCACTTTAATTAATTAAAGAATGGTCACTGATAGAACTACTGGCCTATTCTCTGATTTGAATAGGAATCAGAAACAAAGTATACTTCTCTGAGCATATATGAGAGACTGTGCTAAGTAAGTGTCTGCAAAGATTAAAAGCACACCGAGTATATAAAATTGCTGATATTTATATTTAATTTTTTACATTTATATTTTAAACCATTTTATTGAGGTATGACTTAACATACCAAAAGCTGTACATATATAATGAAAACAACTTGATGAGTTTGGAGATTAGTCTACATCTGTGAAACCATTATGGCAACTCTTGCCATACACATACCCATAAAATTCCCAATATTTAGAGTTACCAACTCTTACACATTCCTTGGTGGTGAATTTGGATTAGGTTATAGAGTTATTCATATAACACAATCACTTTCATAAGAAATTGACCTTAAATCTTCCTGTCAAGGTAGATAATTTTATAGCTATAGAGGTCCTAGAAACTATACAACATGAATTGGGAGGAAAACAGTCACTTGAATCTACTACGTTAAGTGGCGGGCTGCCTATCTCTAGATTCCACGTTTCTGTTCTTCACTCAAAAGGAAAACTAGCAGAACAGAATCCAATCATCCTTTTCGTTTGATTGTTTTCAGACAAAATGTGAAGTATTTTACATTAAAACCCACAAAGGGAGGTCTCATTGACCTGGCTGTGTTGCTAAGCCATGACTCACAAATCTAGTAAAAACAAGGTGTTGGAGGCGAGAGACAGATAATTTCGGGGATTCAGACGACACTCTGTTTTCAGAAATTCAAGAGAGGAACAATAATGCGATTACCTCCAATTTCAAGGCCATCTCTTTACAACTGGTCCAGGATGGGTGCTAGGCCCATGCGATTTGTTGCACATAAGGAGCCCAAAGCATGGGACCTTGAGCAAGAGGAACAAGAGGGAGAAGCCAGTCAGGGCCAGAAGAGAATACAGGAGACAGAAAGATGAAGCGAGACAACTCTCTGGGAGACAAGAGGGGCTTTTTCTAACTATCCTGTGCCTCCCCACAAAGGACACAACTTTCCCTGGTTTCCTGCTGTTGGGTGCTATGACATTGATCAAACTGACTTTATGATCCAGAGCAGATTGAGACTTTCAGAAGGCCCCCACCCTGGATAATGTTACAAGCCTCCCTCACCCTACTATGTGATTCCAAATAAAAGCAAATTTTTTAATGCACAAATTGCAGTTCTTATCCTGGTGCTAAAGGTAGGGTTTCTTTCTAAATATTTCCATTGTGTAATTTGGGTAAGTTGATCAAAGCTGAAAGACTCTCACTTCTTTGGCTACCACTGCTCTTCTGGTGGCCAGAATGAGTTTATTCAAAAGATAAAGGAAAGTATGAAGGAAAGAAAAGAGGAAGGGAGGAAGAGCGGGGAAGAGGAAGGAAGAGGTCCTGAATTGATGTCATTTACTCCTGATTTCTTTCATCAGGTCTTAATTTCACTGATAAATGTCCTGGTGTTCTTTCACTGTCTACTTCTCCAGAAAGTACTTTAAAACTGGACTTTCGGGGCGCCAGGTGGCTCAGTTGGTTGAGTGACTGCCTTCGGCTCAGGTCATGATCCTGGAGTCCCTGGATCCAGTCCCGCATCGGGCTCCCTGCTCGGCGGGGAGCCTGCTTCTCCCTCTGACCCTCCCCCCTCTCATGTGCTCTCTCTCTCTCTCATTCTCTCTGTCTCAACTAAATAAACAAAATCTTAAAAAAAATAAAAAATAAAAAATAAAACTGGACTTTCCAAAGCACAACCTGCCAAAGAAAAACAAGTAAGAGAACCAAGTTCCAAGAGGAAAGACATCATGTCTGCGGTATCTGAGCACCGAGCAAAATCTGCCACTGTCAGCGCGTAATGATATTGGTTGAGTGAATAAGTGAGAGCAAGAAGATTCTATTTAATATAATACCACAACCAACAGATGAAAGGAAAAAATGTAACCAGCCAGTTACTATGCCTTAAATAAATCGCCACGATCTGGTGACTTTCTTGATCTTTTTGTTGAGCTGACCTGCTTACAGGTTGCACTAACTGGTGCATTTTTTCTTTTCCCGTGAGAGGACAAAAAGGGCCGCCTACCTACTCTGTCCTCGTCTCATTCTGTCTTGCCTGAAGTTTTCTTTTAGCCCAGAATCCTTTTCTCATTTCACAAGGAACTCGACCTTATTTTCAAGGTCCCGGAGCCGCGAGCCGGTGCAGCTACTGAGGTCACGCAGCCCAGCTGAAGCGGGGGTCGCCGCCCGGCAGCTGCACTCTCAATGGCACGTGAAAGAGGAGCCCGGGGGGGGGGGGGGCGGGGGACGACACACGCACAGCCCCAACCTGCCTTCTACGCCTCTGTGGCTGCTCCCCTGGGAGAGTCAGACCAGGATGAGAATGTGGACTCTGCCTCTTACCAACCAAGAGCTTCAGAACCCACATCCTAAGTGAAAATAACCACACCAACCTCATCTCTCTGGTTGAGGATTAAAATCCTCAATATTTGACAATAAATCCTTAATATTTGCCACTTGGAATATGCCCCGTGTTCATTAAGTGACCCTTATCTCTTTCCCTTGTGCCTCTTTTTCCACCTGGTATGTGCCTCAGTAGTGCTAATGAGAAAGCCAAAAAATGGACTGATAGAGGCTCCCCAAACCTCCCTGTTGTAAAGTATCCCGCTCAGTAATTGTTAAAACCCCCCTTTCCTCAGTCTCAAGCTGGAGGCAGCTCGATTAATTTCTCAGTAACCTCTGAGAGCAATTCTATAGATTCTTTTCCATATTTGCTCAGGCACAGAAGATAGAAGACCTGAGCTCTTGGTGCATAAGTGTTTCTTCTATTACTGGCTCACAAGGATGACAGTAGAAATCAGGAAATAAAATGCTCAAAACAAGAATGATTAAAGTGGTGTGAACGCAGCCTTGCTCATCTCAGCTGATCTAACCAGCACTCTCACAGTAGGGAGAGAAAATTTCTGCAGTATTGAGTAATACATTAAAACCTCAAGAATCAATTCTTTAATGCACAGAAACAAAAACATAAAATGACTCATCTCCCTCGAGGTGATCCAGTTTTTCCCCTCCTCTAATCTGCTTCTGTCAAAAGCCTAGAGGTGGGAAGAGAAAATGAATGGGTCACTCGTGTAGCTGTGATGTCATATGATGTGAATTGAGCCAATGGGACGGAGTGTTTGATGGCAGCCCACGCCTTGCAAACACATCCAGCAGCAGCCCCAGAGCCAGGAGCTCCTCTCCCCCTGCACAGAGACTGCACTCAAGAAAGCCCCTGGGGGCACTTGCCAAAAGCTGGAGACCCTTGTGGTACTTCTACAAATCACTGCTTACCTCTCTTTGCCCTGGTGGCAGCTACCCAAGTTGCCATTTTACAAAGCACCCCAGGTTTGATTTCTGTGCGTGATTTTGGACAAGTCACTTGACATTTTATTCATTTATTAATTCACACAGTGCATATTTATTGAGTACTTCTGTGTGCCCCACACTGTACTAGGTGCTGGGGATCTGATGGTGAGCAAAAGCACACCCAAACCCTCTCCTCATTGGGTAATGAAGAGATGCGTATTGATAATGTATAATTGCAGGTGGCACGACGCTTGGCTGTCACTGCTTTTATAATAACAGAGGGATCTGACCTAGTAATGGAGCTCGGGAGCCTCAGGTTGGTGATCAGATTGCAGCCGGGATTTCATTCTCCACTCACTCCCTTCGTCACATGTCTTTATGCAGGGCACAATGAGCACAGAGCCCTGTATCCAATCCTGTGATATGGAAGCTTGTAAAAGCAGCATAAAAATACAATGGATGGGATGATTTCAAAGGCACCAAGAATCTGTTTATCCAGAGGTGAATCTTGGGATGGGTCGTGAAAGATGGATAGATTTTCGGTGGATGGAGATAATATGGTGAAAGGTGAAGAGCAGACATTGTGTAGACAAGAAGGAAACTAATTATCAAGGACCCAGGAAAAAGGAGGCTGGTGAGAGAGGGGGCAGGAGGAATTGTTTCTAGAGGGCTCCTGGGGTTATGCCTGGAGCCAGCATTAGCCAGTACTGTGGGGGACCGGGGGACAGTATGTGGGTTTGGAATTGGTAAAGAGGGAATGAAAAGCAGCTAATGTTTTGTTTCTTTAAATGAAAATAGCTTCATAGCTTTTTCCTCTTAATTTTAATGGTAGCACACACTTTATAAAATATTTCCAGCTGTATAAAGGGTATATGAAGAAAATAAAAATTACATATAATGCCACTCTTCAAATAATTGTCTAATATTTTGGCATACTGATTTTAGATTTTTTTGGACACACAGATGTGTGTCCACAAAGACATACATTATGACTTTAAATGATATAATACTGAGAATATTATTTTGTAACCTGCCTTTATCCCTTTTTGATATGCTCTGGGCATCTCTTCAACAATGCTGTCATCATTTCTGTGAAGACAGTGGATGCCACTATATGGTTGCACCAGAATTTATATAACTAGTCCCATGTTGATGGATATTATCTTCAAAGTTTTGACTATTACTAGTAACCTTCTGACCAACATCTTTAGAGAAGCCAGAGTATGGAAAAAATGTCAACCTGCCATCGACACTCACAATTAGTGTCTGGTTTTATCATCTGACGGTTGTGGTTCATTGGGTGCCGCTCACATGGACGCTGGGCAGCTGTGGTGTGCAAGCAGGGGGACGTGGTGGAAAGTGCACTGGGCTAAATGCTAAAGATTCTGAAAACTCAGGAGTCTCATCTTCTGCCTAAGAAATCTTAGAAAAGTAACCAAGCCTCTCTGAATCTGAATTTCCTCATATGTAACTGAGGCAGGGCAGGGGGTGGGGTGGGGGTGGGGTGGAGGTGGGGGGAGAAGTGTTGTTCATGTACAGGAAGGGAAGACACTTGCAGATTACATAGCACTTCCCAGGCACTAATTCAGAGCAAAGGTAATAGGTATTGTTTTGGTAAACATAATGGTTCTGTTGCAAAATAAGTTTAAAAATACTGGGCAAATTTTGGAAAATAATATTTATGGAGACAAGTTAAAGGAACAGAGGTTCTTATTCGGAATTTAGCAGAGAAAGGAGACTCTCTACCATGAAGAAACAGGAAGCATCATTTGCATCATACCCTGTAGGAACTCTGAAGTCATTCTATACTACCTTCTGGATGGCATCCTTGCCCCTGACAGCTTGGTCCGCCCTGCGGATACCAATCAATCCTGACACATTGCTTGGGGGTGAGAGGTTCTTGGTGTATTCTCTGAGGAAGGGGCAAATATTGAAAGAGTAGCTGGAACAGGACTGATATTCAGGAAGCATGAATCAGGTAAGACGTGCTAGCATCCATTAGATTAGTTCAATATCCATTCTGACTGAATGCCTGATACATAATTTGGATATTACAACTGGTTAGACTCATAAATGTCAACCGTAAAAACTACATTGGCAGTTACCTAATATAACATTTTCTAAGATATCTGAGCACCATCCCTGTAAATGCCTACTAATACAAGACAATTTAGCATTGTTTAAAAGAATGGGATCTATTATAACACTGAGTTGGGTTCAAATCCTGGCTTCATCTCTTAGCAGCAGTGTGATCATTTGCAAGTGACTTAATGTTTCTAACCCTTGGTTGACTCATCTCCAACCAGAGACTTGGTTAAATAGTTAAATTACACACAAATTCATAGTTTTCTACTTAATATGTTCAATAAATATTAGCTGTTACTATTGCTGAATTACTTGAAAAGTTCTTATTAGGCATCTCTTTGCAATAGTATCAGCAGATTTTCTACTAAGAAATTCTGATGGTCAAAGGTTGTGACCATCTACTAACTACTATGACAAGCAGACATTACATCTTTCAATTCAATTCAATTCAATATTATTCAGCAGGTGCACAGAAAGAAGGTGTAGAGGGCTAAATCCAGAGCTTGCAAAAGCAGAAAATTCCTGCACATTGCTGTGAGCTACAGTGGACAAAAGATATAAACCTATTTCAGAAGAGATTTTTAAAAACCAAACTTAAAGTATTGAAAACCAAAATAATATATCTATATTGCCTAAATAATAATAAAAATAATGATAAATAATAATCTGGGTATCTCCTCAATTCCACAAGTGTACAATGTTGTCATCATTTCTATGAAGATAGATATTTATTATATGCATCTGTCTATGTTGACTAAAGTTCAGTTATTTTTTATTGTGTGAATTCTATACTTTGGGATATTTGTATGTATAATCAAGGAAAAGGTATGAATTTCACAGGAAGTGTCACCTTAATTCTTTCTTTTTTTTAAAAAAAGATTTTATTTATTTACTTGAGAGACAAAGAGGGCACAGAGGGAGAGGGAGAAACAGACTCTCCACTGAGCAGGAAGCCCAACACAGGGCTTGGTTCTAGCACCCTGGGATCATGACCTGAGCCAAAGGCAGGCGCTTAACCAAATGAGCCACTCTGGTGCCCCTTAATTCTTTCTGAAAGCTCTTTTACTTAAGCATCATAGGGACAAGCTTTGTCACCAGAATTTCATGAGGTTAAAAAGGAAAGTGGTGTAAAATGTGATCCTCTGATTGAAATGCTATCCCCTTAGGCCATTTTCTCTTTAAAAACTTATATTTTTCCCTTTTATCTTTCATTTAATAAACTCACCCTACTGGAAATTTAAATATATAATTAAATTAGAAGACATCACCTCTGTCTTTGTGGAGCTTATAATCTAAATACAGTGAACAAGGCAACATACATGAAACAAATAGAAATATAAACTACTGAGACATCAGGCCCATTGGAAAGGGCTTATGGGCCATTCGGACAGAGGCTCTGACCACAATAAACTTTCATTCCAAGTGGTGGTAAACACACAGCAAATAAACAAACATGACAAATAAGTAAATGGATTTTTAAAAAGGCAATTTCAGAAAATGTGAAGTATTGAAGAAGACTCTAATGACAGAGTCTCATGAAAGTAACTGGTAGTAGTGGGGGGTGGTTGGGGAAGGCCTTCTTGCAGAGGTGACAGTTAAGGAGAAAGTGAAATCATGAAAAGAAAGAGCAATGTGATCATCTCAAGGTACTCTGGTCCAGATCCATGACACAGCAAATTCATGAGCTTTAAAGCTAAAAGGGGCTGGGTGAGGTCAAAAAAATAGAAAGAAGCCAATGTGGTAGAACCCAAACCGTGCAAGAATGGAGTGGGTGGGGTGAAGAAGAGCCAGAAGCCAGATGATGCCGTGTCCGATAGATAGCGGCAGGAAGTTTGGACTTTATTCAGATATTAGGGGCAGCCATCGGAGACAATGGATCAGAAGAACCGTATGACCTAATTTATTTTTTTCAAAGGACTTCTTTGGTATTGGGCAAGACTGGATTATGATGTGAAGAGTGATGTGAAAGAAGGGAGACTAACTACTGTCCATCAGTGTGAGATAAATACTGCTAGCCATTCACTCAAGTCTAGTTTTTTCTTCTTGGACACAAGGCTAGAAGACATGTCCCAGCTCCTTTTGTAGCCATGGGTAATGCTTATCAACAGAATGTGAGAAAAGTAATGGTTGGAAAGAAAACCCTAGCCCTGGGCTTTGGTTTGTTCTGCCTTAGGTTGCCTAGGAAGGTGATCACTAGACAAATGATGACTGAATCCTTGAATGACTGTAGGGAGCAAAGCTGCTGCCAACTTAGAACACTCACATCAGAATTTTACATGAGAGGGAAATTAAAAGTCCTCACTTTTAAAGTCAAAATATTGTTGGGCTTCTTATTTTGGCAGCTTAATCATTACCTTAATGAATACACAAGGCAAGAAGAGCAGCATGCAAACACACGTGCAGGTCTCTCCATTAGAAATATCCAAGGTTGTGGGCGCCTGAGTGGCTCAGATGGTTAAGCGTCTGCCTTCAGCTCAGGTCATGATCCCGGGGTCCTGGGATCGAGTCCCGTATCGGGCTCCTGCTCAGCGGGGAGCCTGTTTCTCCCTCTGCCTCTGCCTCTGCTTCTCTCTCTCTCTTTCTCTCTCTGTCTCTCATGAATAAATAAAAATCTTAAAAAATAAAAAATAAAAAAAAGAAATATCCAAGGTTGTTAACTTGGGGAGGGGCCTTTGGAAATTATTAATTAATATTGAACTTCTGATTAGAAAAGCAACTTTACAAGCTATTTATACCGATGAAAATCAGAGCACCAAAAAAAAAAAAAAAAAAAAAATCTAAGTGGTCAGCCAAATGTTTTTCTCTTTGGAAAAGAGCCAAAGAAAGCAAAGTTTTATATGTGTTCATTCCTATAACTGTAAAAGTACATTTATCTAGGTAACTTGCAAGACTTTCTGCTTGTTTGAATGCAAATAAACCCTCATCTTTAACAATCTAAGCGAACAAAAACAGCACGAATAGTTATTGGCAGTGATGCGCAGGGATATTTCCAGATACCTGTGTCCATAGAAAGGGGACCAGGCTACTCTGCATGTGTCCATGCACCTCCCAGGAGCTCCCCAGAACACATTTTAATTTCTTGCATGTGTCATGAATGGAAAATCTTTTCATAAAAAATAAAATGTAGCTGAGAAGAAACAGATTATTTTCATTCTTCTTGTGGCAAAACTTATTAGTTGCCTATCTAACATCCATTCTCCCCTTCCAATTTATTAGGAGAACCTTGATTTTTAAGTGGGCACATTGATAGGCTAAATTAAAGACTACATTTCCCACCCACCCTTGCAGCTAGGAGTAGCCTTATGAAGAGTTCCATCCAGTGAAACGTAAACTAAAGTATTATTTGAAACCTTCAGGAAGTCTCCTTAAAAGAAGTGTTCCTACTGAGGAGTGCCCTTCCTCTTCTCTGCTGTCTGAAATGCAGATATAATATCTGTCCCCGAAGTGGCCTTAAGGATGGACACTGAGTACTAAGAATGGCAGAGCACAAAGGTAGGAGCCTGGGTCCCTGAAGATGTCATAAAACTCCCATTTCAGCCTTGTACTAATTCCCTCCAAGCTTCCTTCAGGCAAAAAGAAAAAAAAAATCTTGTTTAAGCTAGTATTATTTGAATTTTCTTATCTGTTTTATGCAATGAAACTTACTCCTAAATTGATAATCTCCCATATGTTTAAACCTAATTTCTTTTTTTTTAAAGATTTATTTATCTATCTGAGAGAGAGAGAGTGTGTGTGCATGCACACACATGTGTAAATGTATGCGTGTGCAAGCCTGGGAGGGGAAAAGGGAGAGGGAGAGAAGCAGACTCCCCACTCAGTGCAGAGCGATCTCAGGACACTGAGCTCAGGGCCTGAGTTGAAATCAAGAGTCAGATGCTTAACCGACTGAAACACCCAGGCGCCCCAAACCTAATTTCTAAAACTTCCAGTATCTCAAGATTCCATTAAGTTGTATATTAGTCCCTTTTTAAGTACTAGGTTCTGCAGAGACACAAAAGAACCATATAACTTTGTCTCTTTTTATACATTTGCTCAGGCTAGCTGGGCAGGGAGAATTTAGAGAATAAATAGTGAAAAACAATAGTAACTAGTATTAAATTGGATAGAAGTGACTATGACTTTCAAGGAGTGGAAAAGAATAAGTCAACTGGGACAAGGGTAGGAGGGAAAGGATTCATAGATAGGTGGGCCATGGGCTTGGCTTATACGATGGCCATTTATAAAGAGCAGTGGAATATAGTGATTAGGTCCATGGATGCAGTAGCCAGACCACCTGGGTTCAGATCCTAGCTCCACCACTTATTAGCTATGTGGCCGTGAGCAAATTATGTAATATCTCAGCTTTCTAATCCATTACATAGAGGAAGTAACATTTACCTTATAGAGAGTTATAATGATTCTATTAGTTAATATATATAAGTACATAGAGTGACATATAATAAATGTTCTATAGGTGTTAGCTGTTATGATTCTGATTTCAATTTGGACACATTTTCTAGTAACATCACTCTCTTAATTTTGGGAATCTGTTCATACTTCATGGTAATCATGGTACTTGCCTCCCTGACAATTTTCACAGGTGAATAAGAGGACTCAACCTGGGCCAAAGAATACTTCACCCTCTGACCACTTTGATTATTCCAAGAAGTAAACATGTGACCTATCCTAAGGCAGAAAGAGCATTCCCTAGAAATTTTAGAACTGAAGCTGAGGGGTACCTGGGTGGCTCAGTTGTTAAGTGTCTGCCTTCGGCTCAGGTCATGATCCCAGGGTCCTGGGATCGAGCCCCGCATCAGGCTCCCCGCTCGGCAGGAAACCTGCTTCTCCCTCTCCCTCTGCCTGCTGCTCCCCCTGCTTGTGCTCTCTCTCTCGCTCTCTGTCAAATAAATAAATAAATAAATAAATAAATAAATAAATAAATAAATAAATAAATAAAATCTTTAAAAAAAAAAAAAGGAACTGAAGCTGAGAAGGAGGGATTCTCCCCTTTTAGGGAGGCTGGGAAGAGACAAACCTAGAAGTTATGGGTCCAAACTTGCTGAGTTTAAGAGGAAAAAGCCAATAGTCCTGAGCAAGCAAGGCCACTGTCCCAGGCCATGTGCCTCAGGAGACCCTGCACTTTGGAGTGCCTTCCTCTACATGTTTAAGGCCCCTCTGGTGTCTGGAATCAGCTGGGTCTAGCAGTGTCATCTGGGTGGGTCCTGAGCCTGGATGAGGACCCGGTATACCTGTTCCCTGTCTCTTCCCTCTGGAATGCTCTCAGGTCCACTATCCCTGCACATAGGGTTGAGCATCTGGTCAGTATTTGTGCTTATATGGTCATCCCAATACCCCACACCCAGGCCCTCGCTTCACGTTCCTTCTGCCCACTGTGGTTTCCTTCACAGGAAAACATAAGATCAGGCAGTATACAGGGAGATGCAGAGACAAAAACAGAGACAGTCCTAGTGATAGCCAAGACAGCGATGAGACCTGATTTAGAAAACTCATTCATGCAACGTCAATGGCACCAGTCATTAAATGTGAGGCGATTCTAGCCGAGACAAGGCAACTCTGCCACAGTTTGCAAGATCACTACTTCTCACAAGGAGAAGTACAAATGCATCAGAACCTGTCAGTTCTACCCTGATTTTCACCCTTCTCTGGATTCTCATGGAAAGCCAGTTTCTCTTCCTATGGCCAGGAGAAGTTCCTCATCTGAGATAGCTTCCCTAAGCATTCTCCTGGAAGATCTTCCCTTGAGGGTTCCAAGAGACTATCCCAGGACATCCCCATTTGCCCACAGGCATCACCATGTATGGTGCACATTTACACAAACTAGACCTCAGCATACACTTTGAAGGTAGTTTCTTAATTCTTTTGTCTCTCTGCATGTCCCATATATCACCTGTAGGAGAAGTCATGGCCAAGCCTTAGGGATAGCCTCAGTTCTGCCAAATGAACATGAGAGATGATCTCACCTCCTTGTGTTTCAAGCTCCCTGCCTATAAAATGAAATATGTATGTGGTCTATTCTATAAATGTAAAAACCAGAAGTGTCTTCACACAGAAGACTCAGATGCTTGCTTTGACCACCTTTAAAATCTAAAAAAGTTGTTTAAATCTATATGAGTCTACATGAGTCCTAATTTTTGTGGAGCTCTCAGTATCTGGCTTTAAATTATTCTTTTTAAACACTCATACTGTATTTGTGAAAACGAAATTTAGATTTTGAGTAACAGACCATTATAGATTCTTCCCCAAGTCAACTCTATTGTTGATGTCCATTAAAGAGCATTATACAGAACAGCAAAGGATACCAGAGTCTTATTTAGATAATCATATTGCAATTTTAAGAATCTCATACTATTACAAAGAGCAAACTTCCCATAGGCCAGCATAATAGTGAATTTCCCTTCTAAATCCGAATGAAATAATGAATAAAGAACTCAGACAGGTGTTAGCTCAGGGGAAGTGGATGCACAAAGTAGGCCCGCTGTGTGACTTAGGTGACAATATTCTATAGCCTTCCATGTTCACTGACACTTTCCAGTGCTGACAAAGTTCCCTAGTACATTCTGTTCTGTTGGTGCCTCCCAACCCTTTACATACACTGACGCACATTAAAGTCATAATGTACCTGAGGACTAAGCTTCTGCCAACCTGCCCACATCACCATGTTTGTAAGCCACAGTTTTCTCATCTGTAAAATGGAAGAGAAATAAAAGTCCACATTGTGAAGATTAAGAGGAATAAATAAGCTAATGAATGTGTAAGCTGTATGTAATGCACCGTTGGGCTGCCTTATGCTTTGCCTGAGCACACAGTACCATTGAGAAATAGCACTTTTCCAACAACCAAAAATAAGGAAACTAAGGAAGCTTAAAAAAATGTGTTGTAGTGGTGAAACAAGGCCAAAGAGGACTTCCAAAACAGCACACAGGAGAAAACTCCACAGGCCTCTTGCCTTAGCTTCTTAGCTATACCTAGATCCCCTGCCCTCACACAAACCCTTCAAAGACCCCTCTTGTCTTGTTTTCCCTTCTTCTCTATCTTCCAGTGTAACTCAATGTGCCATGGCTGGTTTTAGTCCTTCCCTTTGCTCCAACCTGCACAAGTCACAAAAATGAAGTCAGCAAAGACAGAATTCTCCTTATTCTGAGTAGGAGGAGATCCAGGGAATCCTCACATATTAATATTTGTCCAGTAATTTAGATAATAGATGATAGATGATAGATAGATAGATAGATAGATAGATAGATAGATAGATAGATAGATAGACAGATAGATAGATAAAATCAGTCATTACAGGACCTGGGACTTAGTAAGTATTCAATATATTATTATTATTATAATTATTTTAATTAGAAGAAGTACAGCCTGGAGGAGCTGCAAGACTGCTGAGTAGGGCAGCAGTCTTAGGGAAGAAATCTGAACCTTGTCTTCCCTTTAAGGAAACTTGAAAGGTGCTGATAAAAAAAATTATTAGCTTTTTTGACAAATATTTCAGGGCAGGCTGGGCGAAGTGCAGACAAACCAGACTCAGGGATCAGTACTAGGACAGCCTGTGACTATACAGGAAAATAACAAATTTGTCTGAGAATCCACATATATTCTCCTGAACCTTTAGTTCTCATTTTTGTTTTATTAACCCTGTTCTGTCTCGGTACTTTTCCTGAGCTACTTGGTTGGTAAGAGGTTAGAATCTGCCTTTTTTTTTTTTTCCTAGTTATTGTAGGCACTCTTTTAAATGGGAAAAATTGTAAATCAGTCTGTGAATATATTTCCTTCTCATGTTTTATTACTCATCTCTAGGCTAGTATTTAGTTTCACCCTGTAATTTGGTGGCCTTAATTCCAAGTGAACAGTGATGACAGCCATCTTTCTCACATAACAACCATTTGGTTATTTGTCTGCTATTTTAGTCCCCTAGAGGGCCCAGGGTATCTCTCTCTGATTAGGCTTTCATCATACATGTCCCCAGGACTCCTCAAGCTTTCTTAGGAATCTGATCCTATAACATTTCTGTCTGAGGATGACAAAGTTAGAATCAAAGGGGAGAAATCCTAACGATAGCACTTCAGACACCAGCAGAAACAGGTGGAGTCCCATTTTTGGCTGGGGTTCCAGGGACTCATTCAGTGCTTCTCAGAGAGCATTCACCAATATCTTCCACCTGGGCAGTAGCATCAACTTTGTCTGCCAAGAACAGCCTCTTTACCTATAATTGAGCTAAATTCCTCCTGCTGAAATACAAGCCCAATTCTTCTTATTTGGTCCTCATTACTTAAACAAATGACTTGGGTCCTATAATACCAGTTAAGCTACAATACTATGCTGGAAGGTTAATAATACATGAATTAATACAAGAGGACACCTTTTAAGCAGTGGTTTCATAACTGCAGATTATGATACTAATAAAAATGAATAATCAAATAGCCAATTCAATTTTAAATAGGTATTGTGGGCTGAAGCCCATTAATTGTCTGTGTATCAAAGCAAACAGACACAAACAAATTACTCATAGCAAATCCGTGCCAAAGTTATTTTATTAGCACCTGGTAGGTTTTTTGATTATGGTAGCATATAGTAAGCTCTCTATAAGAGTCTGTTATTGGTACGGGTATTAATTTTGGCAGTGGAATTAGTAGAGTACTTTTGTGTACTATTTGGGTATTCTATTTTAAAGAATAAAACAGGAAAGAAGGGAGTAATAACCGGTTCATAGTCTTAAAGTGAAAGGAAGAGAAAGAGTTTACCCAATAAGCTCTTGTCACAGAGACAGCTAGTAACAACATGTAAATATGTCGCATGCTCTCCCTGGACATAGCTCCAGAAAAAATTCTCCATTGATGAGAATCTAAATCCATGGCCCTGAAGAGAAACCGGTTTCTTTATATTAATGTGCTGAGCACAGTTGACAGGGGTAAGGTCAGTTTTGATTTGTGACGCTAGGATCCTGCCAACTGAATTCATAACAAGGCTGGTTTATTGCACTGTGGGGAATAATTCCTGGTGACAGACTATTTTCAAGTACCAATTTATTTATATCCAGTGTTCAGGGTCTCTTATTAAGGAAGGGCACATAAATCAGATCATCCTGGCTCCAAACACAGGAATTATGCTGATTGGGGGGTCCTTATCATGCCACAGTTATCCAGTGAGTCAAAGGGAAACTAGTATCTCATCTCAAGTGCATGACAGAATCTTAACAAGCGAGTCATACAGCAGGTAAAGGATTATTAGAGTCTTTAAAACTCCTTCAATGAGAATATGGCAATATTGCCACTGATTCTCACTAGGAAGCAAGGCTTGAATTCAATGGGGAAAGACTTCGAGTTCCTCTCTGATACTGTGGCAGCGTCTTTCTTGAGAAAAGAATCAATGAAATAATATCTCCAAAAACTAAAATGCAAGAGAAACTATATTGGGGCGGGGGGTGGAGGGAGGAAGGTGAAACTGTTCTTCAGAACAGTCAGAGAATAGCATACAGGGGGTGGCTGAGGGGGGAGTGACATTGTTTAGTTCCTCCCTACTGGTGAATTACAACATACAAACTGTTTTAGAGTCTACTTGCTTTTGGAGGATGGATTAGCCAATCACATTCATACCAAAGCAATTATCCAGTAATGGAAAGTATGGCTTCTATCCAGCTGGCTGTTCATTCTGAAATTGATTGGACTGTGATCTGACTCAACTAGTCAACTCCAAAAAAGAGCTTCATATGGGTGTTTCGTACTGACAATAGAGTCTGTGTAAAAATCCCCATGAAATGAGTCAGTGCTAGTTTCAACTGAACAAGCTTTTTAATTTGGAACCCAGTCTTCCAGATAAATGCTAAATTAATTATATAATTGCTTTATTCTGAACCTAGCGAGGGCTACATGGAGGGGTGCTTTAATAATTGTACAATAGTTGAAAAAGCTATCAATGTTCATAAATAACTTCCACTTACATGCCACCCTTGCCAAAAGCTCTTATGCAATGGCTGTATGTCTGGGGGTGGAGGTCAGCAAACCTCAGGAAGGTTGGTTTGGAAAATGGGCTGGAGAATGGTTCTATTAACCTTTAGTGCTTGTAAAACTCTTACCCATTCCTGGTTCGTGTCTGATTATGAATCAATTTGGTTGTGTTAATAGAGCTGTTGCCCTTTTCTTCTCATTGCTAAGCATTAATAAAGTTACCAGAAAGGCAGACTGGGAAAGACGTAGTTGTTAGCCGGGGTTAAAAAGACTCAGTAGTAATCGAAGTGAATGGAGAAAAAAGAATTTGAGAGAAAAAGGACAAAGTCAAAATATATATAAAAAGCTAAGGCCAAGCCTCTTGTCAATTTCTTGTTCTTGAGGAGGCACTGGTTTTTACGCCACATTATTTCCAGGATACTAAATGCTGATGGATTAAAAGAGAGGGAAGGAGGGAGGGAAGGGGACGGGGGAGACAGACAGACAGACAGACAGAGCCAGTACACTTAATAGACCCTGCTTGATAACACCATATTGGAATTAAGATGCAACCCCTTGGAATATGCAGCTTGAATAGCCTCTTCATCTAAGCCACACAGGTGAGCCCCAAGGGACGTTACATTTAATTGCCAGGGATGAAGGGGGATAAAACTTGAAATGGCTCAAAGAACAGAGCAGTGGCAGGAGGCCATAACATCTGTCTTTCTCTGCAAATGGACCTTATAATATGTCAGCATAAAGCTACAATTTCTGCTTGTATCCACTTAGGTAATGCTGACAAATACAACTAGCGTAAACCTCCAAACCTGGGAGGCAGTTATTTCATTAAGGCAAAGCCCATTAACTTGCCATCATCATCCGCTTGCACACAGTGCTGTGAATAAATTAAACGAGGATTCAGAAACATTCTGGCTATTGTCGGTTGGCGTGCAATATAACAGTACAAACACCACCAATCATTCCCACACCAAAAATGATGAGGGAGAAAGGAGGGGACAAGAGAGAAACCCACCCTCAGACATCAGTGCAACTGTAACCGAAAGCCTCATAATAGCTCTTCACATTCCATAAATGTTGAAACATAGGCTCTATAGATCGTATTTCCCCAGATCTCCAAATCAGGCATCAGAGGTTTTGTAAAATCAATGCATCTGACAAGGTGCTCTTGACTGGCTCCTGGAGCCCATTTCTCCCATCACTCCTAGAGCCTGCAGAGCTGACCCAAGCCAGGAACTGTGGACTTCAACAAACTGAGCAGCATGAAAATGACACATGCCCTTGAAGAGCAGAAGTCTGGGGCCAAGCTTCGGGCGAATTTACTTTCGCTGGAGCCTTCTTGCATCCCACATCCCAATCTGGCCACTGGCCAATACTATAATCCTTTGAAAAATATCTTAAGAATTGGTGCCAATTAGGTTTTCTTTTCCTTCTTTTTTTTTATTATGTTAGGTTAGTCACCATACAGTACATCATTAGTTTTTGATGTAGTGATCCATGATTCATTATTTGTATATAACACCCAGTGCGCCATGCAATACATGCCTTCTTTAATACTCATCACTGGGCTAACCCATCTCCCCACCCCTCTCCCCTCTGAAACCCTCAGTTTATTTCCTGTAGTCCATAGTCTCTCATTGTTTGTCTCCCCCTCTGATTTCCCTTCCTTCATTTTTCCCTTCCTTCTCCTAATGTCCTCCGTGCTATTCCTTCTGTTCCACATATAAGTGAAACCATATAATTGTCTTTCTCTGCTTGACTTATTTCACTTAGCATAATCTTCTCCAGTTCCATCCATGTCGATGTAAAAGTTCAGTATTCATCCTTTCTGATGGCTGAGTAATATTCCATTGTATATATGGACCACATCTTGTTTATCCATTCATCTGTTGAAGGGCATCTCGGCTCTTTCCACAGTTTGGCTATTGCGGACATTGCTGCTATGAACATTGGGGTGCATATGGCCCTTCTTTTCACTACATCTGTGTCTTTGGGGTAAATACCCAGGAGTGCAATTGCTGGGTCATAGGGTAGCTCTATTTTTAAATTTTTGAGGAACCTTCACACTGTTTTCCAAAGTGGCTGTACCAACTTGCATTCTCACCAACAGTGTAAGAGGGTTCCCCTTTCTCCACAACCTTTCTAACATTTGTTGTTTCTTGCCTTGTCAATTTTTGCCATTCTAACTGGTGTAAGGTGGTATCTCAATGTGGTTTTGATTTGAATTTTCCTGATAGCTAATGATGTTGAACATTTTTTCATGCATCTGTTAGCTACTCGTATGTCTTCTTTGGAGAAGTGTCTGTTCATGTCTCAACAGACACTTCTCCAAAGAAGCCAATTAGTTTTTCAAAAAGTAACTGAAAAAATGGACAGAATCAGAGAACAAGATAAATTTGTGAAGACCTCTCATGTTGTAAAAACCACACAGGACTGGTACATGGGTTCAGTGTGGACTGCCTTAAATGTTTCTGGAAAAGTTAGTGAATAACCAAGTAAATACACAATTTGTATAAAACCAAACTCAATTATTTTTTAAATTCCTAACTTCTTAAATCACCTGAGTCATCCTTTTCCCCCATCTTCTTTTCACCGGGTAACAAAACAATGTGTATGCCTTTCAATAGAGCAGTTCAGTATGTGTTTAATGAACAGATGATAAAATGAATAAATGTTAAAACTTTATTAAAAAAAGAAAAAGAGGGGTGCCTGGGTGGCTCAAACGGTTAAGCATCTGCCTTAAGCTCAGGTCATGATCTCAGGGTCCTGGGATCAAGCCCCGCATCGGACTCTGTGCTCAGCATGGAGCCTGCTTCTCCCTCTCCCTCTGCCCCTCCACCTGCTTGTTCTCTCTCTCTGTCAAATAAATAAATAAAATCTTTAAAAATAAATAAATAAATAAAATCTTAAAAAAAAAGAAAAAGAGGGCGCCTGGGTGGCTCAGTTGGTTGGGCGACTGCCTTCAGCTCAGGTCATGATCCTGGCGTCCCGGGATCGAGTCCCACATTGGGCTCCCTGCTCGGAGGGGGGTCTGCTTCTCCCTCTGACCCTCTTCCCTCTCGTGCTCTCTGTCTCTCATTCTCTCTCTCAAATAAATAAATAAAATCTTTTAAAAAAAAAAAAGAAAAAGAAAAATTGTATTCACTTTCTAAACTCCTTAGACACATCAGGTTCTTTTTAAGATTTTATTTATTTATTTATTTATTTATTTATTTATTTGAGAGAGAGAGAGAGAGAGAGAGAGAGAGAGCTTATGTGCATGAGCAGCGGGAGGGGCAGAGGGAAAGAGAGAAGCAGACTCCCCACTGAGCAGGGAACCCGATGTGGGGCTCGACCCCAGGAGCCTGGGATCATGACCTGAGCTGAAGGCAGATGCTTAACTGACTAAGCTACCCAGGCACCCTCATTCAGGCTCTTCTTAACTGGGACAATGTACCTACATATTTTTAACTTCAGCACTTCTCTTAGAGAATCTTCCATTTGAGACAGACCCAGAATACCACACACATGCACTTTCTCCTCTCTGTACCTGTAAAACTTCCTTTAGCCCATCAGGGATCTTCTTCCATAGTATTTTCCAGGACAGTTTCCATATACATGTCCTTCTCTCTGAATCCCTCTGGTATATATTGTCTACATTTTCATGTTACATTTTAACATTTACTCCTTGACATTCTGCATATTATTTTATCTATTATCTTTTAACTTGTTATGTTTTCCCCAATCTCTTCAAATGTATAAGCTAATGTTCTTATAAATAAGAAAAGATGTTACATTTATTGATATCTTCATAGCAATTTGCATTAATATCTTTTATATTGAAGCTCAGGAAAAGATTTTTAAAAGAGTGACTAAACAAGATTGTGCTGAGATTCCAAAGCAGAAATCTTAGAGCATAGGCCCCAGTCTATTTTCAAGATAACTTTCTAATTTTCTAAATTATACACAGATTTTTCTACTATTATCAATGACACCATACATTTTCACTTTCAAAGAATAAAATGTATTCTCTCTGCTTGTAGCTGAGTTTGGATTGCTCAAAAGCAGATGCTAAGCCTAAGATTTTTAGCTCAAGTAGTTTCTTTGGGAAGTAATCATAGAAACACCAGGAGGAGAGTGGGGAAGTGAGACAGGAAAGGGAAAGAAGCCAATGCAAGGTGCAGTAATGAGAAGGATTCACTGTGAGACCAGGGCCTCCTCCTGCTGGGACCATCTGACGTATAATATTTACATACAGAAATGGTACCCTGAAAACAAACAAAAAGTGACTTTACCCAATGGAACTTCATCCTTTCTTTAATCTGCAAAGCTGCCCTTGGTTTTAGTTTGATTTCCCTAGGATCAGGATGCTGAAGAGCTTGGTGAAGACAGGGATAAAGGATAGGCCTGAGTAGATGCCATATAAAAGACTGATGCAAAAAAAAAAAAAAGCAGGAAAGCTGTGGATTTTCTTGCAAGTTGTAATTGATAGGAAATTAACTTTTATAGCATCTTAGGTACAAAAGCTTCAAGCCAGGTAATAGTTATATTATCTCTAGACAAGCCTCTATACCCCATTTTTTAAAGGTCTTGAAGAGAAAAGAAAATGAAATTTTAACTGGCAAGTTTCAACTGACGGAGAATTAAAAATTAACCTTCTATTCCTCAGCAACTTAAAGGTGAAGTTCTCTGGGTACTTCCTGGTAAAGGGGGCTGTCGGGAGAGCTGCTGACAGTTTATATAGACTTGGCAAGACTGACAGCACTGATAGAAACAGGTTGAATTTATTTATTTATTTATTTTTTGCAAGGACACACCTGACTTCAGGTCTCCCCATGCAAAAAGAGGAAAATTTATGGTCTTCCCATTTAACTCTCATCTTCCAAGAATGCTTTCCTTGTTAAAGGGAGATGAAAATGTCTATAGACTATAAGTTGTTTATCAGTGGCACATTTTCTAAATGCAGGTCTCCTGAATCCTTGGGCTGCCTCCAATGTGTGCATACAGATCCTTCTCTGTGAGGAATGTAGAGAACGAAGGGTGGCATCCGCTCATTCCCTCCTCTCCATTCAAAGGTTTCCCCAGATGGATAGAGAGAAGAGAGGCAAATAGAAAGGAGGTAAAGAAGGGGATAGTTTTCAGCACAGACCCACCTATCCTGGGAAGGACAGAAGCAGAAACATGGAGGAAGAATAGGAAGCCGATTAGCAAAACTGGAGGGGAGCCTCCTGCTGTCTCTATACCAAATTAGTATGACCCTGGAATGCAATTTTGTGTCCTCATTTCTAGCTTGGAGAAGGTCTCTGGGTCAGGAGAATATTCTTCTGGTGTAAGCTTCAGATGAAATAAGTGGAATCGGGGAAAATAATGTTCTTTTGGTACATGTTACTCTAGGGCAGACTCTTCATAAGATACCGAAGCCTCAAAGCTTCCAAATACTTCAAGGTATCCTAAGACATCTTTTTTTTTTTTTAATTTATTTTTATTTTGAAAAGAAGTGCACATCTAAATTTGTTTTGTTATTTTTTGACTCCTGAGATACACATACAGAATGCCGTGTAAGCCAGTGAATTTTATGCCAGAAGAAATGTATAGAATATTTGCTGTATGATGATCACTGGGAAATGCTATAAAAGATCTCTGCTTGAGGAGGAAAATGGTATGATTATACTTACAATTCAATTTGATAGACATTTATGTGCCTATTATTATACAAGTGAGCATGTAACTGTCCCCGGTGTCAACAAGGTCAAAGTCTAGCCCAAAAGATGGGTATAGACCACTGTGATAACAAAGGTGTTGTGCCCCAAACATTTATGCAGAGACGAAGAAGCACTGCTTTGCCATGAACATTGGAAAAACACCTCAGAAGAGGAACAGAGTGATTATTTTGTCAGGTAGAGCTGGGCTCCTTTTATTTTCCATCAGGCATCAACTCCTAATCCTTGTTATCAGAAAAGGACCAGATGAACTCACTGAATGAAAGACACTGGAGGGAGGCTGTGCCCTAAGAACTGACTCTCCCTGGGGTTCTTTCTTTTTTCACATTTATTACTTTATTCTAGAGCTGTCAGCTAGCAATTTTCTTTAAATAATATAATCAACTGATTCACTGAACAGTAAGATAAAATATCATTTTCTTGTTGGTGTAGAGGCTTCCCAAGGCCTGCCTGACATGTGACGTGGAATATTTACCCAACTCTCAGATGAGGACAATTTTGTGGCTATGTTGAGAAACAGTGATGTTTCGATGGCTGTCCTATCGGCCTAGTTTTTTTTTCTTTCTTCTCATGGGGATCATATTCCTTATTAAAGTAAAACCAATGTCCAACGTACTGGTGTCTGAAGGAGTCTGATGGGGAAAGCAGACTGAGCTGCCCTGATTTGGTCTTCCAACTTTGCCCTTCCCATGGTATTCTCTTCTCCCAAATTCTGCTGGCATTCTCTCTTGTTAAATCGCTTGTCAGAGTTTGGACAAGACTTCCCTTGGTTCTCTTTCTTACTATACGATAAGACTTTCACAAGTAAGGAACATTACTAAATATTAAAGAAAAATAAAGGGGAAATTATCTGAAAAAAATATACACTCATAAAAAGAAGCTGGTAAGAATTTCACCAAATTTATAAGGCATGTTTGAGAGGTCTAAACTTTATAAATAGAGGCTATAAGGTTTTCATTCACGGCGGGACCTGAAATGAGTAGATCGTGATCTCCCAGGGCAGGTGAAACTCAGTCCAAGAGACCTATGTAGCTCTTGATAAGGAGACAATGCCACAGATTACAGAGGAAAAACTAACAACAACAAAGATAGTGTCAAATCCGACCTCCAGGTGAAAAATCTCAAGAGCAGACACACGAGGCAGTGATACACCCTGGGGCTGCCCTCTTCACAGGCATCTCTACGTAGTCTACTTCAAGATCGGTGAGAACAGAGACATTTATTTAAACGATGCCAAATTATTTCCTTGAGGAATGTTGGCACTCCCAGCAAATACCAGAAATTTAAAAGCATTTACACTTAAAACAACACATTTCTGAGGCTCCCACAGCTGACTTCGGTCTAAAAGCCCTGCAACCTTCCCTTTCCTGCCAGAGAGTCTATCAATATTCTTATACCAAAGAACGGATACACGTGTCACAGACTCTTGGCTGAATGTTTTGCTATTATGCCCACTATTTTCTATCTTCTTTCTCCTACCCCATGGGAACTGGTTTCCTAGAGATCTGTATTCTTCATAGGTATGTTCCCTCATTTAGCCACTCACATGGAGTTTGTCTGCTTTGTTTTGCTTGCTGTATGGCATAAATATAGACAAATGTGGGTACAAATCCTAGTCCAATGATTCATTAGGACTATTCATCTTGGGCAAAATGTTTTTAACTTTCTTAATAAAACCTTTGCCTCCTCTGTAAAATGGAGTTAATAAATATCTTACAGGGTTGTCTTGAGAAATAGATGAATGACTTATGTTTTTATAAAGAGGCTAGTATAGCTCCAGGCATGTGCTAGGTACTAAATATATTTCCTCAATGGAACATAGATGTTTTCTCTGCACACGGTTGTGTAACAGCCAGCCTCCAATCCTTAGACATGAGAATAAGTTCATGTGTAGAAAATTTGTGTCTCAGTCACTTTTCCCCAGGGGGGTATAAGCTGCTGAATTGCCCAGGGTCATTCAGCTGGTCCCTGGTATTTTTGAGACCAGTATCATATTTCCCTGACTTTGCCATGTTTCTTCGAGGAACTGCAAAAAGACGGGGCCTTCCCCATCTCTGTAGACCATTGTGTTTCAGCTCGCCCTCCCCAAAAATGATGTTCTATAGTTCCAAGAAAGAAAACAGTTTATAAATCAGAGAAATATAATGCTGTTTGTGGATGGTTACAAAGAAAAACTGTATATATGAGTGGAAAGAACCAATAGAGGCAGCAACTTTAATCTAGGGGAACATCAACCATCATTATATACAATACGTTTGAAACACGACAGCTTTTAAAGGGAGACAACAAATGTGTGTTGTCACTGGAACAATGTTTAACCACCAGCCATCAGTTGCTTTTCCTCCTCTCTTTCCCCATTCTAGATAAAATCCATGGTGGTAAAGGTTAGCCAGGTCAAATAAATACAAGATCGAATCATTATGTTATACACTTGAAACTAGTATGTTATATGCCAATTATACTTCAATCCTTAAAAAATTAATCAGATCAGAGATGAAAGGGTAGAGGGTGGTCAGTGCATTATTTTAGAAAACAGATTTAGATATGACCCAACTGGATGAAGCTTTAGGGATTCAATATTTAAAGAACTGAATATAGAAGGAATAAAGGACATAGTGAATAGCCTGGGAATCCCCAGTGGAAATGAAAGGTTAGACATTGAAACCAAAACATTGAAAATAAAACCAGAAGTAATGCAAAAATAATTCTGCAGAGTAAGAGGGAAAAAGAAATGTGACCAGGATGAATAAGAAATTATAGCCATCTACCTTGAAGTACAGAAGTTTATCGGGGTGCCTGGGTGGCTCAGTCAGTTAAGCATCTGCCTTCAGCTCAGGTCATGATCCCAGGGTCCTGGAATCGAGCCCCACGTCAGGTTCCCTGCTCAGTGGGGAGCCTGCTTCTCCCTGCCCCCTCCCCCTCCCCCCACTTGTGCTCTCTCTTGTTATCCCTCTCTCTCGCAAATAAATAAATAAAATCTTTTTTTAAAAAAGAGCAGAAGTTTATCAGTGATGAGGCAAGTTGGGGCAAATAAAAGGAACTTTAATAATTTTCATTCAATAAGTGTTTGAGTGCCAATCCTGTGCCAGGCACTGAGCTGAGTGCTGGGATCCAGTGGTGGACAAAACTGGATTTAAAGCAAGAGGCCAGGGTGGAGGGTCGGGTCATTTCACAGTATGCTGAATTCTCCTGGAAATCCGAATGCTTGTCTTTAGGCTGTGAAGCAAGAGAAAGCTAAAACAGGAAGAATGGGCTGAAGTAAAAAACAAGGGTCCAGAGGAAAACTTTCAAAGGCACCTACATAAATTGCATTTATTTCAAGAGCTACACACACATTTAACAGGAAAATCCCTTATCCGAAGGTAAAAATAATTTATACAGAAACCCAGGGTGGTTAGGCACACACATGCAACCCATGCTACATTTTAGCTGCACGTTTTCAAATGAAAAAGACAGATTTATATTTTTTTCAGATTGTCTGTTCCTATAACTTCCTTATGAAAAGCATCTTTTATTTAGACATTTCCATAGAGTATTGCTTGAGTTTTTTTTTTTTACCTATTTTTTCAAAGAAAAATATTTCCTTTAAATGCCAAGTACTCTTTCAAATGACTGAATAAAAGAACAGTAAAGTTATTGATTAAATATTCTCTTATCTTTCTAAGTCTTCTCACTTAGGTTCAAGGCTGTAGAGAAAAATATGGCTTAAGAAGACAAATAACAAAAATATGTTCACAGCCACTTTCAAGTTTGAAGAGGTTAGGAGGATTTCAAGTCTTGATTCTTCCAAATGTAAATGGCATTCAGACTAGATAAAAGGAAAAAATAGTCTTCAGGATTTCAGAAATGCTATAACAAATCACCCACATCAGTGTGGCAGAGTTGCTTGCTTAAAAGCCCTTCAATTAGATTCCATTACTATAAATGGAGGTGATAAATCAGTCAACACAACCTGAGACAAAAATAAATAAATAAATAACACTGCAATGAATACATACTACAAATCCAGCTTAATCTCACTAATTTTGAAAGAATGGTATATTCACATGAATGAATGGGACATGTCCAACTAGCCTCACACTACATAAGTCCCTTTAGCACACCAATGTCAAGTTAATATTCCTAAAATACCATGTTTGTAAAGTCAATAACAAGATTTCATAGTCCTGGCTTCGAGACTGCCAACTGGTTAGAGGGCCTTATCTCTTACTGCTTCCTAACACATCCCACTCCATTCCATCAGACACCTCCCTACAATTTCTCCATCTTCCATTATGTTCTCTGCCAATATCGCCACTCTCAACTACCTGTCAGATACTGACCTCTCCCTACCAACTTCTTTTGTGCCCAACTTAAGGCTTACCTCCATCAAGCATACAATCAGGCGAGTGACAAGTATTGACTGAGCGTCTATTCTGTGTGGGCTAAGGTGTCACGGAGGAGAAGGGAAGGAGAAATGATTAGATATGTAAATACAGTTCTTGCCAGGGAACTAATGATGGAGGTCAAAGTATAGCTTTCAGAATCAATCCCAGGTCAAGGTCATATGCAACAAAGCCTTAACTATATAGTGCAGAGAGAAAGGAACTCCAATTTAAAGGAGTTAACTAAGCTATATATTCCAGGAAAGATATGTGTATGTAAAATATAATATAATAATTCCCGGTGTCTTCTAAAAGGTGCTTTTATGGGTGCTTTCTTTCCCCACCTACATTGTAAGCCTTTCAGAGACAGGGAATTTTCATTTCAGGACACCAATGCCTACCACAGTGGTGACCTACTGCTAGTTCCCTGAATTTTAATACACTGCACTTAAGCTCCCGCTGAACTGTACTTAAATCATTCAGAATGTGGCTATATAGAGGTGCACAGGTAATACATATGTGTTCCTCATCTTCTGTTAGAGTATGTGCTGCTATAAACCGAATATGTACTCCCCAAATTCGTATGTTGAAAGCTAATCTCCAATGTGATGGACTTTAGAGGTGGGGCTTTGAGAGGTGTTAGGTCATGAGGCTAGAACCCTCATGAATGGGCTCAGTGACCTTATAAAAGAGGCCCCAGAGAGCTCCCTTCCCATGCTGCATGTGAAGACACTAAAAAAATAAATAACAATCTATGAATCAGGGAGCAGGCTCTCACCAGACACAAAATCTGCCAACACCTTAGTCTTGGACTTCTCAACCTCTAGAACAGTGAGAAATAAATTTCTGCTGTTCATAAACCACCTTGTCTATAATTTTGGTATAGCAGCTCTAATGGACTAAGACATGGGATTCGTCAGATTTACTTTTTTTTTTCTTTAAGTTGAAGAAACATTGGAACATAACATAATCCCAGCATGGAAACTCCAGGCTTTCTTGCAGCTCATCAACATTTAGAGCAGAGTGCCTGGAACACTGAAAGGAATCAGACAGTTTATGTCTGCTTCTACTTTTGTGCCATTGTACTATGGGGAATTGAGACATTACATGTGTTTTCACACAAACAGTTTTACCTAGTGAGTCCTCTTTACCCTGCAAGAATTGAAAGATTCATAAGGAATAGCATGGAGGACATTAGGAGAAAGAAGGGAAAAATGAAGGGGGGGAAATAGAAGGGAGAGATGAACCATGAGAGACTATGGACTCTGAGAAACAAACTGAAGGTTTTAGAGGGGAGGGGGTGAAGGGACGGGTTAGCCCAGTAATGGGTATTAAGGAGGGCACGTACTGCATGGAGCACTGGGTGTTATATGAAAACAATGAATCGTGGATCACTACATCAAAAACTGATGATGTATTGTATGGTGACTAACATAACATAATAAAATAAAATTTAAAAAAAAGAAAGATTCATTGCTTTATTTAGGATAGATTTTTAAAATGTATTTATAAAACGAAATTTCATTTGAAATCTTTGATGATTCGATTTCATGTGTTATCATGAACCAGTGGCTTACAGTCTGCATTCTGCAAGTTATTTAAAAGTCTTATTATGAATGTGTAAAGTTATTGAAACTATTCTTTGATTGTTTTGGAATTGTCAGGTTTTTATTCTTGGTGCAAGTATTGTTGTTGCCTCGATATTTTGTCTGTGATCAAAGGGATTATAATAAGTCTGGCTACTAAATTCAGTATAAGGTGATTTTTAAAATATTTTATCAGCAAATGCATTCTCGGTAGTGTCACATTTTTGTCTTCTAACAGTTGGTTTGTTATTTTCTGAAAGGACCAAAAATTATCTGGATTATATCTAAAAACTGAATTGGATAATCAAATTATATAATACAGTTTGGTATTATATTGTTTTATTTATAAATAAACTAAAGCAAACATTTCTTGTAAATATTGGAACAGACTTATCTATATAATCCATACATTGATTCAACAGATAAAACCAAAAGGGGTACTTTAGTGTGTTATGCATTAAGAATGAAGGCAATAGGATTCTAAGCTAGAGAAGCCTACAAGAACAGTGTAACGCATAACTAAAATAATTTCCTTTTTTTTTTTTTTCTGGTATCCTACAAAAGAGCAGGAAATTGTCCCTCCTACCTCTTAAATTCTGTAAAAGAGGAGAGGAGGAGGAATAATGCGGTTTTCTTGAAATAATGACTCTCCTCTAAGTCACTGCAACTGGTTTCACGCACACTTGAGAATTTAGTTTTCTCTCCTCTATAAAGTATGCTGCAAAATTGTGATGGGTTTCTTCCTTTCTCTCTTTCTTTCTAAGACACTGGGTTACAGAAACATTTTTTCATCACTGCCTCACTTGTTAACCTACACTTTAGCTTTATTTTTACAGTATTTCAGAGGTGTCTGATCATCTTTCAAATGATTAAGTGATAAGACCATCAAGAAAGGAAAGGATGGTAATGTCAGCCACAGCGTTGCTCAGAAGAGGGAATGATAAAGTGGCTTACTCTGCTCCCAAATGAGCAGTAGCAGACAAATTCAGTGTTATGGTCAGAACCCAAGTGGGTTCCACACCAACACATCAGCCTCCCATTCCTATCTCGGGACAACTCTAGAAATTGGGCTGTAATAAATTATGTCCATATTTCCGTTTTACATTAACAGAGTTGATTTTAAGTTAGGTTTCAAATCCACTGAAGAAGCACATGCCTCACAATCAATAACTCTGTTTTACCACAGCCCTAAGAAACTAACAATATTAACACTGCATCAAGCAGCCTTAGAGAACCTCAGGGTCACATGTGGTTTCAGGCTCGTTCTTCAGCAAGCCATTTAGCCCAGGCAAGTCACTGTCATATTTCTGCAAAGGACATGTCCAGTTACAAGAGTCACCATATTAGGAAAGCCCAAAGCTATGATGACTATATCCAGTGTATGGCAGTGCTCTTATTCAAGATTCAGTTTAGAAATCCAAGGTCATTTTATCATAAGCATATTTTACCTAAAAATATGGTTGACATTTTGCTCTGATCAGGTTACCAGGGGAACAGAGCTAGCAAGTTAACCAAAGGTCAGATTCTGACATTGCAGGGGAAACGGAGTTTGAGAAGTGCAGTTTTGAACATATTTGCAATACCTATGAGACCATCCAATGGAGACGGTACGTGGGGAGTTGAATAGTCTTGGATAGATGAGAGAACTTGACTGGACATAGAAATTCAAGAGATATTTGAATATGGGTGGTGTTCAGTGATCTCATCTAGAGTGAGGGGTGAGAAGAGGGTGTGGGATAAAGCTGAAATCTAACATTTAGAAATCTGATAGGAGAGGACGGCTGAGGACGAGTGGCTTAAGACATAGGAGAAAAATCCATGAGAGTACCTGTATCAGAAGCTTGTGGAATAAGGTGCCTTCTTAAAAGAAAGAAATTATGCTCAACTTCGTGAATTGATGCGGAGAGGATTAAGAAATGTGCATTATGTCTCTAAAGGCAAGGGAAACAGAAGCAAAAATGAACTTCATCAAGCTGAAAAGCTTCTGCACAGCAAAGGAAACAGTCAAAAAAACTAAGAGGCAACCCACGGAATGGGAGAAGATATTTGCAAATGACATTACAGATAAAGGGCTAATATCCAAGATCTATAAAGAACTTCTCAAACACCCAAAAAAACAAATAATCCAGTCAAGAAATGGGCAGAGGACATGAACAGACACTTCTCCAAAGACATATGAATGGCCAACAGATACATGAAAAAATGCTCAACATCACTAGCCATCAGGGAAATACAAATCAAAACCACAACGAGATACCACCTCACACCAATGAGAATGGCAAAATTCAACAAGACAGGAAACCACAAATGTTGGTGAGGATGAGAAAGGGGAACCTCTTACACTGTTGGTGGGAATGCAAGCTGGTACAGCCATTCTGGAAAACAGTAGGTAGGTTCCTCAAGACATTAAAAATAGAGCTACCCTATGACCCAGCAATTGCACTATTAGGTATTTATCCCAAATATACAGATGTAGTGAAAAGAAGGGGCACATGCACCCCAATGTTCATAGCAGCAATGTCCACAATAGCCAAACTGTGGAAGGAGCAGAGATGCTCTTCAACAGATAAATGGATAAAGAAGATGTGGTTCATATATATAATGGAATATTACTCAGCCATCAGAAAGGATGAATACCCACCATTTGCATCAACATGGATGGAACTAGAAGGTATTATGCTAAGTGAAATAAGTCAATTGGAGAAAGACAATTATCATATGGTTTCACTCATGTGGAACATAAGGAATAGCATGGAGGACCACAGGGGAAGGCAGGGAAAACTGAATGGGAAGAAATCAGAGAGGGAGACAAACCATGAGAGACTCTGGACTCCAGGAAACAAACTGAGGGTTACAGAAGGGAGGGGGGGTAGAGGGATGGGGTAACTGGGTGATGGGTATTGGGAGGGCACATGTGGTGATGAGCACTGGTGTTATATGTAACTAATGAATCGCGGAACACTACATCAAAAACTAAATATGTTCTATATGTTGGCTAAGTGAACATAATAAAAAAATAAATTGAAAGAGAAATAAAGAGGAATGAAAGCTAAATAAATAAATTAAATAAATAAAAAGTGTTCAGTGGCTTTGCCAACCAAAAGTTATCAGTGAATAATAATAAGCATTTTTAGTAGAATGGTGAGGGCAGCAACCAGACTGACTTGAGTGAGAAAATGAATGGAAAGTAGGAAACCGGAAATACCATGTGTAGAACTCTGAGCAAATTTGTCTTTGAGAAAAGTTTATAAACTGTGTGTCTTAAAGTCAATTTTATAAAAAAACTGTGGTCTCACCTAAACACCAATCCTACCTCAAGAAGAATTTGTCATAGTGTACTTGCTTCTACTGGTAGGAGATTCACATTTCTGGTCTTTGTCTGAGTGTCTGCTTTCCATCTCCAATCCCTATTTGCAACTTCTTAAGGATTTTCCCAGATCTTGCTATCCGGAGGCAAATGTTCCATGAGTTAAATTTTCCCCAGAGTTAAATGACCATAACATAAGGCTTGTATTCCTGATCATGGCAGGTGTCCCTAACCAGCTGCTACACTATTATTTCCATGCCTCTCTGTATTGGGCATTGGCATTGACTGCTGGCTTGGTTTTCCTTGAGCTTCCTTTATTCTACCAATCACAGCATTCACATTCAGGATTACCCTTGCTCTTTGAACACTTGCCTTCTCGAGGAGGATTAGGCTTCCTAAATCCTTGGGAGCTCAACAAAATCAGTGACAACACTTTTTAATGTAAATGTTTTATTAGCAATTATGTTATAAGCATTAGTCTAGGCACTTTTGGTCAGGTTCTTGCTGATCACCGGGGCTTCCATAATTGAGCCATCCAATTGCCACTCATAGACCAGTCCAATATCATGCCCAGTACTGATTGCAAAATGATCATGATTCTCTCTTTCTACTCTGACAGGATCCCTCAGTTTACACCTTGTTGACTTATCAATCAGTTTTTTTTTTTTAAAGATTTTTTTAAATTTATTTATTTAACAGAGATAGCACAAGTAGGCAGAGCGGCAGACAGAGGGAGAAGGAGAAGCAGGCTCTCCGCCGAGCAGGGAGCCTGATGCGGGGCTCGATCCCAGGACCCTGGGATCATGACCCGAGCTGAAGGCAGCCGCTTAACCAACTGAGCCACTCAGGCGCCCCTCAATCAGTTTTAATATGAAGAACTCTGTGGTCTACTTTCAGGACATATGAGGATCCATTTATCAAGTTCTCACAGTTTTGGTTCAGCTTAATTACCTATTTATTTAAAAAAATTCTAAGATTATACTTATGAGATATAAATATCAGTGAGTTCCAAACTTTACTGTGTGCCACGATCAGCAAAATATATATATATATTATTTGTGTATACCACTGCTTTGTATACTGTGAACAGTATAATGCATATAATAAAAAGAGAAGAGATGAGGTATAATAAATATGCATAAAAATTGTGTTTTCAGTGACCACTTTCAAAAATCACTCCTTTATTTTCCTCTGGTCATTGTTTATCTTGCTCAGTACTCAGAAGGCATTTCTAATCTGAATACTTTTTGTGTTCATTCTGGGGAATTCTCAACCATTCTCTCTTGAAATAGTTTTTACACCACTCCTTATATTTTCACCTTCCTCAATTTGTAACACATGTACGCTGGACTTTCTGAATCTTCTATGTCTCCTAACTATCTCATACTTTACAATCTTTGTGCAGTGTTGTCCCAGTTCATCATTCTCTCCTCATCTCTTTCCAGTCTTCTATTCAATATATGTTTTCCTGTTATTTCTATAACAATTTTATGAAGTTCTAAGAATCTCAATGTTAATTTCAATACATCTGCTTGTTTCACTGTCACTCATTCTTGTTTTATTATCACCAGTACTTTTTAATGTCCTTATTCCATCATTTATCTTTTAAGGGACATAAAAAGTATTTACTTAAAAGTTTCTTGCAGGGGCGCCTGGGTGGCTCAGTTGGTTAAGCGACTGCCTTCGGCTCAGGTCATGATCCTGGAGTCCCTGGATCGAGTCCCGCCTTGGGCTCCCCGCTCGGCGGGGAGTCTGCTTCTCCCTCTGACCCTCCCCCTTCTCATGTGCTCTCTCTCATTCTCTCTCTCTCAAATAAAATAAATAAAATCTTTAAAAAAAAAAGTTTCTTGCAGATTGTTTAATACTCCCCATTTTGGGAAATATAGATTCTTAAACTTGCTAAATGTATTGTATACTTTTCATTGTATTGACCTTCTCAGATAGTTGGGGAGGCTATCTTCTGCGTAAACCCATTAGAGCTTCATGAAGTCCCCAGCATCGATGGAGTAGTGCCCAGCACTCAGGCCCTGTTAGGGAAACTCAGCTTAAGAACAGTATTTTATGTTCCTAAGCTTCAATTTCCACTTATCCCCATAGATTTTTTTTAAAGGATTTCTGCTTAGAGCCTCCAGAGATTTCCCTTTCCTACCATTTGAAATTTATTCCTTTTCTTAATTTTTATAAGTATGTACCCAATATTTTTTATGATCTTGAAGCAGATGAGAGAGGAGTCAGCATGTGCTCAATTCTCAATTTACTCTCTTGATCCAGATGTCTTGTTCTTGGTCCTTGCCTCAGCTTTGCTTTCAGTCCAACAATCAACCAGGAGAGTAAAAGAAAAATTGAGCTTGAGTAGGCAAGTAACTCACTCTCTTCTAAGATATCCAACCACTTCATATTAAAAAATGATACTCTAAGCAGGCAGGGGAACCAGGGAACATGTGTCTGTGGTCTGAAAACTGGACAGGCCATTACAAACATCTACTCTTAGCTTTGCTCTTGACTTTTGAAATAGCCTAGGGTAAAAGCTGCTGTCTCAGCTCCCTATTGATGCTTCATACTAACCTCAAAAGACCTTTCCCCTCAATTCCATTTGAAAATATGCCTCTGCTATGAAATTGGCTAAGAGTTTATTAAGCCCCAAAATTTCCTAACCCATGGAAACAAGATCTCGAATAAGAAAAAAGACTACCCAATTAAGTCTGTTCTTCCTTTTCTCCCCTATCCTCCTGCAAACACAAAAGGAAACCCACTTCTTTCATCTTTTGCCCTGGATCTCATTAACCAACACTTTAAAAAGTATTGCTCTCTTTCATGCCCTCTTTTTCTAATCTCCTAAAGAGTTGTAGTCTCCAAATAGAATTAAAATTATAATAAGAATTTGACATTAAAATACTATATTAGTGTTTAATAAAAACAGATTTTAAGGGTCAGAAAATAGTTTTTTAAAGATTTCATTGAAAAGTACTTTCAGGGGTGCCTGGCTGGCTCAGTCAGTAGAGCATGTAACTCTTGAGCTCAGGATTTTGAATTTGAGCCTCACGTTGGGTATAGAGATTACTTTAAAAAAATTAAGAAAAAAATTAAAAAGAAAAGAAAAGTACTTTCAAATGTGTAAGAAAATTGAGCACTGGACAGAAAAAGCAGATCTAAAAATGGATGTAGAGTTAAGAATTGAATCTAGCAATGTGGGAAGAAGCAGCATAGGTACTATAAAAGGTATCACAGTTAAATTTTTATAAAACAGCAGTAATTATGTTTTTAAAAACTTGCCATCACTGAAATAGTGAGTGAGAAAAAATTAGGGTATATTTTCATCTTTATACTTATATATTATCTTGGTAGGAAAATGTTCTTTCTGTATCAGAACATATGCTGTTTTCATTACTTTTCTTAGTGGTGTGAGTCACAAATTCATCTACCATATTTTTTCACCCTAATGAAAGGTCTTAGGCACCAACGGCCTTATTTATAGTCTCTATCTTCTTAAATACCTTGCTTCCCTTCAGGGAGATAGAAAATAAGAATGGTGAGACCAAGGTGATAATGGGCTGAAAGGAGCTAGTTTAGAAAGAACTCAACAAAACCTCTTTGGTGTGATCCAGACCAGCAGCTCTGTCCAGTGATTTCACTAGCCAAGGTATCAATTAAAAATATATGATGTATGGTGAGCATAGCATAATGTATAGACTTGTTGAATCACTATGTTCTACACCTGAAATGAATGTAATATTGTATGTCAACTATACTTCAATTTTTAAAAAATGGACAACTTGTGGAATAAACTTAGGAAATATGGCAAACTAAATATGTGTTTATCTTTACCCTCTCCCCAAATTCAAAAAAGAGAGAGAGATTTAAAAATTACAATAATGAGGGCGCCTGGGTGGCTCAGTTGGTTGGGCGACTGCCTTCGGCTCAGGTCATGATCCTGGAGTCCTGGGATCGAGTCCCACATCGGGCTCCCTGCTTGGCGGGGAGTCTGCTTCCCCCTCTGACCCTCTCATGCTCTATCTCATTCTCTGTCTCGAATAAATAAATAAAATCTTTAAAAAAAAATCACAATAATGAGAATGTAAAAAGAAACAAAGAGACATCAACAAATATCTGGAAGATAAAAAGTGAATGAACGAATGACTTATGAATGACTCAGAAGAGCAGAGGAAGCTGAAACCCAAGGGCCTGGGGAGAGGATACTGCTGGAGAGAAAGACATTTCCAAAGAAGCCTGAAAATGCATAGGATCTAGAAGCACCACGTATCATGGAAGATGCAACGAGACAAGGTGGAAATGAGGGAAGCATTAGTCAAAAGTCTATGAATCAGAGCAGTTAGACCCATAGGTCTCTTCCTCCATCCCATACAACTGCACAGGGATTTCTCCTCCTACAACCTGGAAGAATAAAGATTTTGCTCAAGAGAAACTAATCTAGGAGGGGCATGTGTATGGTGGAAACTGAAGGCAGGTAAATGCCACTCAACAATGGAAATCTCAGATCCCTTACTGGTCTATTTTCCCTAATGCTAGAAGCCTAATCAGGCAAAACCAAACCAAAACAAAACAAAACCCACAAACCTAGAATGTTCTTAAAATACCTCCACAAAACAACCTGGGGTGGTGTCTACCTCAGTGAATAGACATGCTTACCATCTGATCACCTTAGAATGAATCCTAAGAGTTGATAAACTGCATCCCTTAGCTCCCTCCAACACACATGCAAATCATCATCACCATCATTATCCAACTTCCCATAAACTTTCATCTGGTCTCATTCCTACATATAAGTGGACATCCAAGGATCACCAACATGAAGGAGAGCAGAAACAAATGAGAAAAGGGAACTCTAAGGACACAAACTAATAGGATTTTATAAAGAAACAAACAAAAAGAACAGGGAGGAAATTAACAAAGAAGCAATAAAGGAAGATTACTGAGTGCTAAAAATATAAATTAATAGACTGAAAGAGCTATCAATTACTTAGCAAAATGAATGAATGAAGGGTATCATCAGAGATCATAAGAGTTGAAAATACTAGAGATAAACCGGAGTTTCTGAGTTTATAGAAGTTATTTACAAACAGATCAAAACACAGGGAGTCAAATGGCATTTTATTTCTCTAAAGTAACACTGATGCTAAAAGGCAATGTCTTCACAATTCTGAGTTGAAACGATTTTCAACTTAGACTTCTATACCTAGCCAATGTGTCAATCAATCATGAACATAAATTATATTTTCTGACATGCAAGGACTCAAAAGTTTACCTCCTAAATGCCCTTTCACGTATAACGAAAACACATTTTGAAAACAAGAGATAGTATACTAAATTGATTTAGGCACAGATCCTAGAATCAGAATCCTCGGTTTGAAACCTTTCACTTTCTAGCTGTGAGCCATTGATGAAATTATTTAATCTCTGTGCACCTCAATTTCCTCATCAGTAAAGTGGAGGTACTAGTATCTACCATGAGGTCAGTAGTATCAGGAGGTAGCACCTATAATATAAGCATATTAGCAAATCCATGCATGTAAACAGTATCTGGCACACAACAAATGTTAATTAGTATCACTATTAACTTTACCAAATCACAGAAGATATGAATTTAGAATCCAGGATATAAGAAATTCTACACAGTGTCAGAAAAGTAAATCCAGAGGACAGCTGCATATCTACCTAGAGAGCAATTCATACTTAATAGGAGCTTGGAGGGCTCAGGATTGGGGCATCCAGGGAAAACTAAACCTATGCACTATTTGGAACTGCAAGCATTTGGAAAAATTATTATAGGCAAATGACAAATCTTTGTGAGCATTTGGAACATAACTACCATAAGCACAAAGAAAACAATGTTTTAAATGCAATTTTTAGCTTTAGAAAAAAAAACTGTATGAAATATAATCATAGTACATTATTTGGCTTAGTAGTGAGCAATAGATACCTAGTCATAGGAATTAACAACAGATATCTAGTCGTAGGAATGTAGCCACTAACTATATGATTTAAACAAAAATAATAATATAATTATAATGAGAAGATGGTAAGGGTGGAGGTGGGGGGCCATAGGAGTCAGTAAGAGAGTTAAATCCTCAAGTACTATACCAGGAAGTCTCAATAGATGGTGCCTAAAATGGACAAATCAGCAAGCATCAATATAAGCTTATTATTTAGATGTATAGAGGTAAATATCAGAAAATGCAGGGGCACCTGGGTGGCTCAGTCAGTTAAGTGTCTGCCTTCCGCTCAGGTCATGATCCCAGGGTCCTGGGATCGACCCCCGCATCGGGCTCCCTGCCGAGCAGGGAGCCTGCTTCTCCCTTCCCCTCTGCCTGCCGCTCTGCCTGCTTGTGCTCTCTCTCTATCTCTCTGTCAAATAAATAAATAAAATCTTAAAAAAAAAAAAAGAAAATGCAGTAAAAAGGAAGTTAACAGTAGTTTTCTCTATGGAAAAAAAACTGGATGGGGATAGGGGACTTGTGCTTTTCAAAATATAAGCCTTTTTGACTTAGTTAAATTTAACTATTACTTTGTTTACTATTTATCATAGAATAACAAAGTAAAAATTAAGGTAACTAAAGTAAATCATGTCATATAAAAGTACATTTATTCATTAAAGCATTATCAAACCCCTGCCATATGCCAGATATGCTAGATCTGATGTTAAAATGCATAAAACAGTTTTAAGCTTCAGGAGCTCACAAATTAGCAAGGGAATTCAACAGAAAATTCTTAACAGGAGACAATTTGATAAATGCGATAATAGTAGTATGAACAAAGTATTCTGGAGAACAGGGGACAAATCCATTTGCTCTTCCCAAGCAGGTAAATTTTTTAAAACAACATTTTGCATGGATAATACACACACATTGCAAAAGTCAAAAGGCATAAAATAGTATATATTGTGAAATTTAAATCTTCTCATCCCTGCTCCCAACACCTTTACATCTTCTAAGAGGCAACTATTGTTACCAATTACTTTGTATCCTTCCAAAGATGTTCTATGCATTTTGAGCATGGATAGAAATATATATTCATAAATAAGCATTAAAAATATACTTACATGCAAATGGTTGCACATAATATGGATTCCTGCGTGATAATTTTCATTTAAAATACTATGAAGATCATTCCACATTGACATATAGAGCTTTCTTAGTTCTTTTTTAATGCTGGCAGAGTATTTCATTGTTCATAAGTTATTTAAACAGACCTCTGATGATAGATATTTTGATTGTTTTCAATGTTTTACTACCACAAACAACCCTGAAACATCTTAGTATATAACAAAGGTATACATATATCAGTAGGGTACATTCCTAGAAGTGGACTTTCTAGGTTAAAGGAAGTTTCAAAGTGCGTTCATACTGAAAGTTAAAGTTAACCTAATGTCAGATTTTGATTGGATAACTTAAGTGAACACCGGCAACAAACCTATATGAATTTTAATAAAATGAGCATATTGATGAGTCTAGTTGAATCAATGAAGACAGAACATTTCCTCAAGCCCATCTTTGAAGGTAAATGAAAACCCCCTCCCTACTTCACTAACCAGTGTTCTGGTATTGAGTTTGAGCTTTTAATTGCTCGCTGGATTTAAACATTCATGACCAAGGTTAAATACCAATAAGATTGTTTATCAGAACGAAAGATGGTCTTTCCTATGACTACACATAGAAATGTTTATTAGCAAAACCCATATGTAGTTTATTTGCTTATATGTTTCCCTCTTCATATTGCTTTACTTCCTGTTCCCTCTCTGTGTAGCTGGGTTTTAATGATGATCTCATCCCCTTTGCTCTTCCCTTGACAACCAAGATTCTAAACTGCTGGCCCAATCTCAGAACAATGCCACAGAATTAAAATCTGGATCTATTTCCTACTTAAAGTTGCTAAATGTAATGAGTCCACCATTTAAAGTTTCAAACAGGCCTATGGCATAAAGGATACCTTTTCTGGTTATAAAGGGTATATTGTTGAGGCAGTTTCTCTTTTCATTCTTCCAACTGTAATGTTTCTGCCATTCCATACATTTCAGGAACAGGCAAGTTAATATGTAAGCATCAGTAGCTGCATCCAATCTGCCCTGCCTGGTTTCTGAACCACTTGGCAAAGAGAGTATGGCCTAAAAATTGGGTAAATTATTCATATCTTCATTACTACAATTCTTCTCATGACTTAAGAGACCCTGGCCTACAAAACTCAGTAAGGTATTTAAGATGATGAAGAAACCTATAAATTATACTAAATTGTACATGATAGAATTAGAAATGGCTATATTTTTCAGTTTTCACCCAAGGGTTGTTTTGTTTTGTTTTTTTAAGTCCTTCAGTAATTAAAGCGGGCTCTTAAAAAGAAAACTATCTAGACCATAATTTCTATATAATAAAATAATATGAATTCTCATCCTGAGTGGGCAGGCCATATTGTCCTCTTTCAGAGATAACACTGCAGGGGCTTAAGGCTCTGCTTTCTAAGAAGTAATGATGGATTGAAGGTTATGGTTTTGTCAGAAAAGCACTGGGTTATTAGAGAACTGATGATTTTTCACGTGGTATCAATTGCCCAATACTCAGGAGATTTAAAAAAAGGAAGAACTGCTCATTGTAGATACTAATATGTTTCTTAAGTAAAATCTCCATTATAAAAAGATGATTGTTTTATTATGTGTAAAGAATATGTCTATCTCCTTAATTTATATGATACATTATACAAAAGATATTTAAGTGTTTTACTTTCTAAAGCATTTTTATTGTCTAACAACGTATCTCCACATAAAGGAAAATATTCTGGATGGCAGGGGAAACTGTGCCCAGTATTAAAAATTAGCATCTAAGTTAGCCATAAAGTGGAAAATGCATTGGCGGGTAATTGAGGATTAACAGTATCTCAACAGAATAAAAGAGGAACTCTGACATCTTAGGCCTTTAATGAATCAATTTATGATCACTGGGATTTCTGCTGCACAAAACAAAGTAATGACTCGCTCCCTCATACAAACTGATAGCACATTTATCATCCTTTCTTGGTACCAATTGTGAGCAATACAATGACTGAACCGGTAGAAGAATCAGTCTGCATTCAGGCTTCCTTAGTAGAGAGAGTATTACCTCTATGGACATAGTAGAACAGTCCATAGAGGTAACCTTGTCAATTACTATTGTACAATGATCTGTATGCCCCCTTCAGTCCTTCAGTGGAAGCTTACAACAAAATGCCCCTTCTTCTTTGTTAATTTCAGGCAAATCTTCAGGAGTCCATGAGCATGAGTGTCCTCCACTATCAAAGGAGTTCTGAACAGCAGGATGACATTGTCTCTTGTGTGTGGACCTAAGTATCTGTTTGGCCTATAAGGCATAACACTGAAGAGATTACTGGGGGGAGGTATATTCTTAATTGCTACAGTTTAAGAGGTAAAATTAATGACACTCTCCCATGTGTTTATTTATTTATTTTTTTTAAAGATTTTATTTATTTATTTGACAGCGAGAGACACAGCAAGAGAGGGAACACAAGCAGGGGGAGTGGAAGAGGGAGAAGCAGGCTCCCCACAGAGCAAGGAGCCCGATGCAGGGCTCGATCCCAGGACCCTGGGAACATGACCTGAGCCGAAGGCAGATGCGTAACAACTGAGCCACCCAGGCGCCCCTCTCCCATGTGTTTATATGAGTGTATAATGACTCATACCACAAAAATATATCCACGAAAGAATGTGGCCTATCTGCAACCCTATGAGACTTTCTCATGATGCCTTCTTGCCTCCTGGTTAATCTTCTGAGAGTGAAATGTACAGCTTTGTGGGCTCATTCTCTGCCAAGCATTACTTAAGCACAATATATTAACTCATTTAATCCTCACCACTTTGGGAAAATGTACAGAAAAGAGTTAATGTAACAGGCCCGACTGCTGTCCTTTGAAAGGCCTACCTACAAGTTTCACTTGGCTGGCATCTAGGAACTTGAGTTTCCTCAAGTTCCATCATTTGTGCAAATGATACAGTTTACATTGAATGCCTGCTTTCCTTCTGGGTATCTGGAATTTGACACATGCCAGATGGAGGATGCTTACGTGATAGCCCCCAGTAAAAACCCTGTTGAATCTCTAATGCTCTTCTTCCCTGGTTGGCAACACCTCACAGGTGTTGTCTCAACTCATTGCTGAAAGAATTATGCATGTCCTGTGTGACTCCACTGACAGAGAACCACTGGAAGTTTGCACCTGGTTTTCCTAGCTATGCCCCAAGTGCCTTCTCCCTTTCCTGATTTTGGTCTGTATCCTTTCAACCATAGTAAGGCACAGCTGCGAATATGACCAAATGCTGAGTTCTAGGATTCCTCCTAGTGAATTCCTGAACCTGGGGTTGGTTTCAGGGACCCTGACATACAGAGTGTATTCTTATTAGCCACATTATACAAAGGAGAAAACGAAAGTACAGAAAGGTTAAGGAAATCCCAGAGTTCTCATCAAGGCTTTTAGTAAAGGTCAAAGATGATTCTAAGGGACATAACAGTGCTGAACCTTCCAATCTTCCACTGCTTTTGAGAAAGTTATGGAATGAGGTTTCCACAGATTTCCTTGTTTTACCAATATTCAGTGACAGTGTTGTTCTCATTTCCTGCTACAACAAATAATAAAAACATACACATATGGATACATACATACTGCTGGACACCAGAGCAGGGGTCAGCAAACTACAGACCACAGGACAAGTCTAGCCTGCTGCCTGTGTTGTGTATAGCCTGCATGCTAAGAAAGCCTTTACCTTTTTAAATGGTTAAAAAAAGGCAAAAGAAGAATGAGAGAAGGTGACATTGAAGTTGAGAAATCCAAATTTGAGTGTTCATAGCTGGCTTTATTAGAACACATCCATGCCCATTAGGTTTACATGTCTCTAGGTCTGCCTGCATATTATTGGCAGAGTAATTGCAACAGGAACCATATGGCCCTCAAAGCCCTTTATAGAAAAAGATGGTGCTCTCTCCTCTAGACCCTTCATGTCAAGGCCCTTCTCTCCTGGCCAGTCTTATGCCACCTGTACTGCTCCCATCCCCCACATATCATTTTTCTGGCCCTGTTACCCCGAGAAAACTCCCTCAATCTTCTAAAAGCCAAAGCGCCTACGTTTTATATTTCTGGTCCTGTGAACTTGAAGAAAAATCACTTCTTTTCTCTGGGCTTCATTTCCTCATTTGAAAAATGGTAATAATACTATCAGCCTTAGAGTAAAATTGTGAAAATTAAATGAAATAACACAGATATAATTATCTAGTTCAAAGTAAGAACTCAAGAAATGGTACCTGCTACTTGTAATAGATGTAGTTTTTATGATATCCAATAATCTTTTCATCACTTAGTACAATGCAGAGGTTATTGTGGATGATCAGTTTTAAAAAATATACTTTATTAGCATGGCATTATACAAAATAACCAGAGTATCACTGGGTAGTAGAAAGAATTTGGGTCAATTTCCTACCTTCTGAGTTTCTGCATTCTCACTGCTAAAAGGCCTGTGACATTACCTGGTTCTCCCTGAAGGGTCCTTCAAAGGATCAGGTACCTCTTTTCTCAGATACTTGGTCTCAAATGGTACTTAGAATCAAGAGGTATCTCCCATGATACCTAAGATTCAGCACTCTTACACCACAGTAACTTCCAAACTCTAGATTTTATCATCATTAGAAGTCATTTTGAAGAGGCTGTCCTATATCTCAGTGCAATTTCCTAATTATCCACTAGACCATCTCCTGCTTTTATCAGATTATAACTGACCTAATTTGTAAAAACTCCAATGAAAAGAGTCTCATTAAAAACCTTCATCTCTTCAGCAGCTGCTCTTTTCTCCCCCAAATGATCTAGGTCAGCATGGCCCAATACAACCAGCTGGAGAAATTACATAGTCACTTAAGAACCTTCTGAATGGAGCATGCAAGGAGCGGTTTCTCTAAGGACTGATAACAGACATGTACTGACTAGGAGTGCAGTTGGGTGCAGTTGCAAGGGTAAAAGTACTTTCAGAAACATCTGAAAGGTATAGCACTTGGTAACTCCTACTCCACTTCCTCTTACAGAAAAGTTTTTTAAGAATCCCTCATCATTGCAGTTTAGATTGATAAAACCTATAATGAAAGGGGATATTTTATTTTGACCATTGCATGTCATACAAAAACAATAAGACAATTCTCAATAATAGAGTCATTCAATCAATATTTACCAAGTCTACTATATGCAAAACACTACAACCATATAGATTGAATCAGTTAGGTATTCCCATAATAAGGCTATATAATAAAAAACTTCAAAATCTCAGTGGCACACAACAATAAATATTCACTTCTTATTCACAAGTTTGGCCAAGAAGCCTTGACATGAGGCAACAGTTGCTTGTGTGGCTCTGCTCCACATGTCTCTCATCCTCCACTTGGGACTGGCAGGCTACCCAGGGAAACTACTCTCATAATCATGGCAGAAGTGCAAGAGAGAGGCATCTTTACAGCTTAGGCTCAGAACTAGCAAATTGTACCTTCTGTCCTATTCTCAGCAAATCACATGGCCAATTCCAAAGTCAAGTTGTAGGGAAGTATTCTCTGCTCATAATGAAGCTATATCAAGTGGCTGGATGGAGAGATGAAGAAAGGGGTCAAAATTTCAACTTACTATGAAGTTGTAGGATAAGATAGCCTTCTGGATCCTAGGATCATCTAGTCCAATCCTCAGATTTTAAAAACAAGAACTCTGAGTACCAGAAAAGTTAAATGACAGCTAGCCAGAGGAAACATTTTTTTTTTGCACACAATGAATCACACATACTATGCTCTGCCCTCTAAAGGAATAAGAGCTTAGAAAGATTGAGTAAAATCACCCATTATAAACAATACTTGGCTGTTAGACTTTGTTGACAGGTTATAAAGCTGAGACAAACCCAGAAGGCAATTAGGGGAAATTTAAATAGGAGGCAAGAAAAGAAAGCCAAGATGAAAGCAGTCTCCTGGTGTCCAACTGGATGGCAGGACTGAAATGGGAACCATGATTCAAGGCACAATTTAAGTTCTCTGGACGATTTTGTGAAATGACAAACTCAAGTCCTATGGAAACCTGAGCAGAGAATATTTGAGGGGAGAAATCCCTTCTTCCTCTCTATGCCCCCTTTCTCAGTTCTTCCCTGTAAGGGCACAGGAATGACTCTATCACATATAGCATTTCTCTTTCTAGACATCCTGTCCTACCAGAGAATGTGTTATGCTTCCCTCTCTGTCAGGTTATGACAATTAGAGTCCTGAAGAGTTAGCCAGACTAACTCTAGGATTCTGTATTAAGAAGCCCATTTGTACCTTGTACAAAAAGTTAGAGTGAGATCACCAATCTGATTGAGAAGCCAATCCAAAGCCTCTTTTATATTGAGAAATTAATGCACAGGGGAATGGAGCTAAATTAATGTTAAGTAACTAATCCATTGGAGGAGATATCCCCACTGCCCAAAGACAGTCTTGGATGAATTGTCTAGAGCTAGGAACCTATCAAGTGAAATCTGAGTGGTCCTAGTTCCAAAGATCAAGGAATGCAGTGATATGGGATTCCCCAGACTTATAGCTGTTCTAATATGAAGTCTTATTTGGTAGTTCTTCTTACCATGTCATATTTGCATACTATCTTAGAATCCTTCCCCAAGCATAGATGCCAGGATATTTCTTTCTCAGCTTTAGCTGAAAATGCCCCATCCTCCTCTAGTTCTTATCCAGTCCTTACCCATTCTATCTCATCTCCAAATATGTCTCCTTGTGTCAAACAACTAATGATTTCCTGAATGTGCTATATTACTTGACACCTTGATGCTTTTTGCACATATTGACCCTTTTGCCTGGAATTGTCCTGGGTTTCCTTTTCTGCCAAGAAAACTAACTCCTTGAGACTCAACCTCAACATTACCTTCTCTGTCTACTTCCCCTACAGCTTATACATTGCAGAGAAGCTAGGCATATCCCTACTTTGGTTCTGATCATACTATATTATCTTTATTTTTTGAGATGTGTGCTTCCTCCAGAAAGCTATGAATAACTTAAGTGCATAGAACTCAGCAGTGTCTGATAAGTTCTATAAGGTAAATGGTCTTTGGATAAAGGAAAGACAGGGAGGGAGAGAGAGAAGAAGGGTATACTGATTTCCTACTATTAATCTTCAATAAAGAAGCTTCTCCATTTCAGGAGAAAAAAGTCTTTTCCATTTTGCTTTTGGTTCTGATGAAGTTTCTAATATAGATAATTCTTCCTATTTTATTTTCCAGAGGCCTATTTTTTCCCTGTCATCAAGTGTGAGAGACAAGTAGAAATGGGAAACAAGCCAAATAGGTCAGAATTCAAATAGACTTTGAATGGAAACATGGACCCAGAGTACAAGTGGGAATGATGATCAAAAAACAGGATCCAACATAAAGGTCAGGGTTGGGGTGTGAGGTGCCTAGTGATGGCTGGGTATCTTGGCTTGCCTAAACAAGGAAAAAAGTCAGGGAAGATAATTGGCCAAAATACTGCAGTAGTAATGGTAATCCTTCAAAAAAACACACCATTGAGAAATGACCTTAGGATGACTTGCATATATCATAGTTAAAGATCTAATATTTGATAGTCATAACAAATCCCCATTTCCATGTGGCCATATTATTTATTGGTATTTATTTATTTTTAATGAAATTATTAGCTATTATTAAAGTCATTTTTACCACCAATAAATTATGTCTTGTTTTGTTTTGTCTTGGCAGGTGCACAAAGGCTTATATTTGCATTTTATACTCAAGATCTAGACTATTTACACACGCTAAGCTGAAACTGTGCTTAGAGACTGACATAAATACATAATAAGCATCTATAATAATAATTCATGAATTTCCAAAAAAGTTTTCTGCTATGGATAACATCCAATGTTTGGTTCATTATGAGATTATGCAGAATAGCTAGATTAAGGAATCTTAATTCAAATAACTGTAATATCTTGCTGATCTAGAAGTTGCAACTCCTATGTCTTAATTATCTAAAACACCATCAATAACATTTTCAATTATATACATTGAAAGTACATAAAAGAACCTTTCAGTGTTAAAGTAGATGTGATAACATTTATATACTAAAGCTGATGAACTTTACTTAATTAAATGTCCTCAGAACCTATTTACTTCTATTCTAAGCAAAACTGTAATCAATTTAGCTAAATCCCTCTTCAACTAAGAGAAAATAAACAGCAAATAAAGAGGTGTAATTAGGTAAGAAAAGGTTTCTAACGACAAGCACACTAACAGTACAGAGAAATGGCAGCAAGAGAAGAGAGATCAAAACTACAGCAATCGCATTCCTCAAAAAATTACACATAGAACTACCATATGACCTAGCAATTCCACTTCTGGGAATGTACACAAACACAGTGAAAGCAGGGACTTGAGCAGATACTTGTGCAACAACATTCATAGCAGCATCATTCACTATAGCCAAAAGGCAGACAAAACATAAGTGTTGATCAATACACGGATGGATAAACAAAATGTGGTACATACAGACCATGCAGTGTTGTTCAGCCTTAAAATGGAAAGAAATTTCGACTTGTGTTACAACATGGATGAAACAAACATTACGGTAAGTGAAATAAGCCCTTCAAAAGAGGTCAAATATTGCATGAGTCCACATCTATGAGGTTCCTAGTACAGTCAAATTCATAGAGACTGTAAGATGAATGGTGATTTCTAGAGAATGGGGGGGGTGGAGGAATGGAGAGTTAGTGTTTAATGGGTTTTAGGAAGATGAGAAAGTTCTGGAGATGAATGGGGGTGATAGTTGCACAACAATGTGAATGTACTTAATGCTATAGAACTCTACACTTGAAAATGGTTAAAATGATAAATTTTATGTTTTATATATTTACCACAATTTTTAAAAACTATAATATTCAAATGCAAGAAAAAAACAGATGTCTAGTCCAGTGAGTATGTGTGCAAACAGCAGTGCACATACCAATAGCTTCTTCCAAATATCTCTGTATGGTACATAGTTCAGTAATTGATGCTAATAATTATCCTGTATCATAAAAATGATAAGTTATATTGGCCTTTAATACAAGACAAAAAAGAAAGTCTGGTCCTTTTTAAAAATTTTGTTCACAATAGTTGCAATTAATCATGATATCACCTTTAAAGGGAGCAATTCTCTAATTAAAAAAAAAACAACAACCCCATGAATTCATTACATAGAAATGTCAGCCAATATTTGGCTAAGTATCTACCACATGGCTTAGAATATAGAAAGTAATCATTAAATGTTGTTTCCATAGGTTTCTTTTTTTTAATGGAGGAAAAAAATTAGTAAAATGCGTTTCTTTCATTTGATTTTCTATTAAAATATTGTCTTAAAGTTTGGGAAAATACATTTGCTATGACCATCAGCAAAGGCTACAATGAAATCAAACAATTTTAAGTAGCTGGGATCCAAAGCTTTGCCATATTCTGTTCTGAATTCTGATAAAAAAAGATGACTTTCAGCTGGAATAAAAACGATTTTTGCCCAAACATTAGCCAAGAAAAATCCCTAAAAGCAATATTCTGAGAAAGGTTCTAAACTCTCCATAAAAAAGCAATCAAAATCAAAATGCCATCTCTCAAGGTCAAGGACCAATGCATCACCCATTGAGAGGCTCTCCGAGGTGCACTACGCAGCAATGTCCTTTCGAATATAACTCTGGGATTTAAAGTTCCACTTAGGCACTTGTGAGGCTGATGCAGCTGCACTGAACGTTTTTCTCATTTATAACATTTGCTGTTTCTCATCTGATAGAAAATGGTATGATGACATTTGCAGCCAGAGATAGGGCGTAAAGAAAAAACACAATTTGAGCATAAAGCAAACTTTTAATCTTACTCTTGCTGAATTTAATTCCATTAGATTTGGTGCTTTACTTGTTTAAGGATTTAAGAAACTATCTAGGTCCATTTTTTTTTTTTAAGATTGAGAGAGACACAGCAAGAGAGGTAACACAAGCAGGGGGAGCAGGAGAGGGAGAAGCAGGCTCCCCACTGAGCAGGGAGCCCAATGTGGGACTCAATCCCAGGACCCCGGAATCATGATCTGTGTCGAAGGCAGATGTTTAATGACTGAGCCATAGCCCAAAGAGAAAGTAAGTTAAAACATTAAAACTCGTGAATAGTGATTGTTTTTAAAAGGGCTCAAATAAGCTCTTTACTTAGAACAACGCAGAAAAATATTTTATAATAGTCAATGAAAATAATTCTGAACAAATAATGAGGACTGCTACTCAAGACCTATGAGTTTTATTCAGGATAGAAGGCCTAATCTGAAAAAGAAAAGAAAGAGAAAAAGAAAAGGAAAAAAAGAAAAAGGAAAAAACCCAAACACCTGAACTTGGAAACTTGACAGCACTGTCTTCATCACTTAATACCTCCGTGAGCCCAACTATTTAATTTCTGTTTGCACTTCTGTAAAATGGGAATAATACTGACCATACAGGGCTGTTATAAATATTAGAGTTAATATATATAAGTGACTGCCAGAAGGCAGGCCTTTGATAAATGGCAGCTATTACTCCAATCTCTTCCTATGAACATACTGCTATAGGACTTCCAGCTAGACCTCCCAGAACTGACTTCTGCCTGCGTGAGAGCTTTCCAGCCTACTGAAGATGAGTCACGTTGCACTTTTGGATTCGCACATAAGGAACAAAACCAACAACTGCCTTCCCATCACTTCTGAAACAACTTCTTTGAGCAGGGTGACTCCAGAACTCAGCAACCAGATGGACAGCTTCTAGAAGGGCCAGGCAAAAGAACAGAAGCTGTCTTCTGATATTACTGTGGTCAGAGCCTGAAACAAGATGCAGGTAACGAGAGTGTAATATGATTGCAAGCAGCTGTCCCTAGGTCCGGAAGGAGACTAAAAGAAACAGGCCCTGTGGGGAATGAGGTTGAGGGTAGGCAGAAGCCGTCTGGGATGAGCACCTCAGCCTTGGCCTCCCTCCCTTTTCCCACCTCCCAGCATGAAGATCAGAGAGTGAGTCCACAAAAACATCCCTGAGAAAGGTGAAAAGTTCAGGCCTTCATCTGGATATTTGAAAATATCTAAGATAGTGAAAATTTCTGTCTTTAATTGGCTATTCAGGGCCCCAGCTAATGACCTAAGAGTGTTTATGGGAGCATAGTATGGGGCCCCAACCATTGTGCTCATGCTCTACATTTTAATGTGAAAATGAGTGAAATCCTCCAAGAGGCCTTGTTTTCACCTAGAGCTCAGATAGTTTGATAAAAATCAATATGATCCTCTGATTTAGGTGAATTCTGACAATGAAGAAAATAAAATGGAGTAATCATTGCTAAGAGAGTTATTTAAAATGTAGCTAAGAGGACATTGAGGAAGTGGAACTTAGTCACATCTTTTGCCTCAAATTCTCAGATTTTTTTTTTTTTCTGAATTCAGCTAAAAGCCAAGGCATCCACTTATGTTATAATGGGTATAAATGGAAATCTTCCTAACGCTAGCCCCAGCAATCAATCACACCTAGATTAACATAACTGTAAACCAGCACAAATTACCTTCTCTTCCAAACAACTTATGTAAATCCCCTCTTTCCTCTTTAAAAACTCTAACCTTCTTTGTCTCTCCCCAGCTCAGTTTTTTTCTTCTCTCACAAATGCTTTATTTTTTAAATTTAATTTCAATTAATTAACATAAAATGTATTATAAGTTTCAGAGGTAGAGATCAGTGATTCATCAGTTTTATATAATACCCAGTGCTCATTACATCACGTGCCCTCCTCCAGATCACTTCATTTGTATCTTTGGGGTAAATACCCAGTAGTGCAATTGCTGGGTCATAGGGTAGCTCTACTTTCAACTTTTTGAGGAACCTCCATGCTGTTTTCCAGAGTGGCTGCACCAGCTTGCATTCCCACCAACATTGTAAGAGGGTTCCCCTTTCTCTGCATCCTCGCCAACATCTGTCATTTCCTGATAGGTAATTTCAGTCATTCTGACTGGTGTGAGGTGGTATCTTGTGGTTTCGATTTGTATTTCTCTGATGCTGAGTGATGTTGAGCATTTTTTCAAGTGTCTGTTGGCCAATTGTATGTCTTCTTTGGAGAGATGTCTGGTCATGTCTTCTGGCTGTTTCTTGTTTGGATGATTTGTTCTTTGGGTGTTGAGTTTGATAAGTTCTTTATAGATCTTGGATACTAGCCCTTTATCTGATACGTCATTTGCAAATATCTTCTCCCATTCTGTCAGTTGTCTTTTGGTTTTGTCAACTATTTCCTTTGTTATGCAAAACCTTTTTATTGTGATAAAGTCCCAATAGTTCATTTTTGCCTTTGTTTTCCTTGCCTCTGGAGACATGTCTAGCAAGAAAGTGCTGCAGCCGAGGTCAAAGAGGTTGCTGCCTATGTTCTCCTCTAGGATTTTGATGGATTTCTGTCTCACATTTAGGTCTTTCATCCATTTTGAGTCTATTTTTGTGTATGTTATAAGGAAATGGTCCAGTTTCATTCTTCTGCATTTGGCTGTCCAATTTTCCCAACACCATTTGTTGAAGAGACTGTCTTTTTTCCATTGGACATTCTTTCCTGCTTTGTCGAAGATTAGTTGACCATAGAGTTGAGGGTCCATTTCCGGGCTCTCTATTCTGTTCCACTGATCTATGTGTCTGTTTTTGTGCCAGGACCACACTGTCTTGATGATTACAGCTTTGTAATAGAGCTTGAAGTCTGGAATTGGGATACCACCAGCTTTGGTTTTCTTTGTCAACATTCCTTTGGCTATTCAGGGCCTTTTCTGATTCCATACAAATTTTAGGATTATTTGCTCGGTAGAAAAAAGTTGATGAAATTTTGATAGAGATTGCATTGAATGTGTAGATTGCTGTGGGTAGCACAGACATTTTATCAATATTTGTTCTTCCAATCCATGAGCATGGAACATTTTTCCATTTCTTTGTGTCTTTTTCCTCAGTTTCTTTCATGAGTATTCTATAGCTATCTGAGTGCAGATCCTTTGCTTCTTAGATTTATTCCTAGGTATCTTATGGTTTTGGGTGCAATTGTAAATGGGATCGACTCCTTAATTTCTCTTTCTTCTGTCTTATTGTTAGTGTATAGAAATGCAACTGATTTCTGTGCATTGATTTTATATCCTGCCACTTTGCTGAATTCCTGTATGAGTTCTAGCAATTTTAGGGTGGAGTCTTTTGGGTTTTCCATGTAGAGTATCATGTCATTTGCAAAGAGTGAGTTTGACTTCTTTGCCGATTCGGATGGCTTTTATTTCTTTTTGTTGTCTGATTGCTGAGGCTAGGACTTCTAGTACTATGTTGAATAGCAGTGGTGATAGTGGACATCCCTGCCGTGTTCCTGACCTTAGGGGAAAAGCTCTCAGTTTTTCCCTGCTGAGAATGATATTTGCCATGGCCTGTTTGTATATGGCTTTCATGGTATTGAGGTATGCTCCCTCTATCCCTACACTGTGAAGAGTTTTAATCAAGAAAGGATGCTGTATTTTGTCAAATGCTTTTTCTGCATCTATTGAGAGGATCATATGTTTCTTGTCTTTTCTTTTATTAATGTAGTGTATCACATTGATTGATTTATGGGTGTTGAATCACCCTTGCAGCCCAGGAATAAATCCCACTTGGTCATGGTGAATAATCCTTTTAATGTGCTATTGGACCCTACTGACTAGTATCTTGGTGAGAATTTTTGCATCCATGTTTATCAGGGATATTGGTCTGTAATTATTCTTTTTGGTGGGGTCTTTGTCTGGTTTTGGGATCAAGATAATGCTGGCCTCATAGAAAGAGTTTGGAAGTTTTCCTTCCATTTCTATTTTTTGGAACAGTTTCAGAAGAATAGGTATTAATTCTTTAAATGTTTGGTAGAGTTCCCCTGGACTCTTATTTGTTGAGAGATTGTTGATTACTGCTTCAATTTCCTTGCTGGTTATGGGTCTGTTCAGGTTTTCTATTTCTTCCTGGTTCAGTTTTGGTAGTTTATACAATTCTAGGAATGCATCCATTTCTTTCCAGATTGCCTAATTTGTTGGCATATAGTTGCTCATAATATGTTCTTATAATTGTTTGTATTTCTTTGGTGTTGGTTGTGATCTCTTCTCTTTCATTCATGATTTTATTTATTTGGGTCCTCTCTTTTCTTTTTGATAAGTCTGGCCAGGGGTATATCAATCTTATCAATTCTCTCAAAAAACCAACTCCTAATTTTGTTGATCTGTTCTACTGGTTTTTGTTTGTTTGTTTCTATTTCATTGATTTCTGCTCTAGTCTTTATTATTTCTCTTCTCCTGCTGGGTTTAGGCTTTATTTGCTGTTCTTTCTCCAGCTCCTGTAGGTGTAAGGTTAGGTTGTATATTTGAGACCTTTCTTATTTCTTGAGAAAGGTTTATATTGCTATATACTTCTCTCTTAGGACTGCCTTTGCTGCATCCCAAAGGTTTTGAACAGTTGTGTTTTCATTTTCATTTGTTTTAATGAATTTTTAAAAATTCTTCTTTAATTTCCTGGTTGATCCATTCATTCTTTAGTAGGATGCTCTTTAGCCTCCTTGTATTTGAGTTCTTTCCAAATTTCCTCTTGTGATTGAGTTCCAGTTTCAACTCACTGTACTCTGAAAATATGCAAGGAATGATACCAATCTTTGGTACTGGTTGAGACCTGATTTGTGACCCAGTATGTGATCTATTCTAGAGAATGTTCCACGTACACTCAAGAAGATTGTGTATTCTGTTGCTTTAGGATGGAATGCTCTGAATATATCTATGAAGTCCATCTGGTCCAATGTGTTATTCAAAGCCCTTGTTTCCTTGTTGATCTTCTGCTTAGATGATCTGTCCATTGCAGTGAGTGGACTGTTAAAGTCCCCTATGATTATTGTATTATCATCAATGCGTTTCTTTAATTTTGTTATTAATTGGTATATATAATTGGCTGCTCCCATGTTAGGGGCATAAATATTTATAGTTGTTAGATCTTTTTGGATAGACCCTCTAATTATGATGCAGTGTCCTTCCTCATCTTTTATTATAGTCTTTGGCTTAAAATCTAATTTCTCTGATATAAGTAAGGACTGCCACCCAGCTTTCTTTCCAGGTCCATTAGCATGATAAATGGTTTTCCACCCCCTCACTTTATTTTTTTTATTTTTATTTTTTTTAAAGATTTTATTTATTTTTTAGAGAGCGAGCAAGAGAGAAACAGCATGAGAGGGGAGAGGGTCAGAGGGAGAAGCAGGCTCCCTGCTGAGCCGGGAGCCCGATGTGGGACTTGATCCCAGGACCCTGGGATCATGACCTGAGCCGAAGGCAGACGCTTAACCATCTGAGCCACCCAGGCACCCTCCCACCCCCTCACTTTAAATCTGGAGATGTCTTTGGATCTAAAATGAGTCTCTTACAGATAGCATATCAGTGGGTCTTGCTTTTTTATCTAATCAGATATCCTGTGTCTTTTGATTGGGACATTTAGCCCATTTAAATTCAGAGTACCTATTGAAAAATATGAATTTAGTACCATTGTATTACCTGTAAAGTCACTTTTCTGTATATTGTCTCTGTTCCTTTCTGGTCTATGTTACCTTTGGGCTCTCTCTTCGCTTAGAGGATCCCCTTTAATATTTCTTGCAAGGCTGGTTTAGTGATCACAATTCTTTTAGTTTCTGTTTATCCTGGAAGCTTTTTATCTCTCCTTCTATTTTGAATGACATCCTTGCTGGATACAGTATTCTTGGCTGCATATTTTTCTCATTTAGCACCTTGAATATATCATGCTAGTCCTTTTTGGCCTTCCGGGTCTCTGTGGATAGGTCTGTTGCCAATCTAATGTTTCTACCATTGTAGGTTATGGACCTCTTGTCCAGAGCTAACGGTTTTCAGGATTTTCTCTTCATCTCTGAGATTTGCAAGTTTCACTATTATATGTCAAGGTGTTGACCTATTTTTATTTATTTTGAAGGGGCTTCACTGTGCCTCCTAGACTTGAATGTCTGTTTCCTTCCACAGATTAGGGAAGTTCTCCACTATATTTTGCTCCAATATACCTTCTGCCCCTCTCTCTCTCTTTCCTCTTGTTCTGGGATCCCAATTATCCTAATATTGTTTCGTTTTATGGTATCACTTACTTTTCGAATTCTCACCTATGATCCAGTAGTTGTTTCTCTCTTTTTCTCAGCTTCTTTATTCTCCATATTTTGTCTTCTATATAGCTAATTCTCTCTTCTGCCTCATTTATCCAGCAGTTAGAGCCTCCATTTTTTATTGCATCTCATTAATAACCTTTTTTATTTCAACTTGATTAGATTTTAGTTTTTATTTCTCCAGAAAGGGATTCTCTAGTGTCTTCTATGCTTTTTTCAAGCCCAGCTAGTATCTTCATAATCATTATTCTGAACTCTAGTTCTGACATCTTACTTATATTCATACTGATTAGGTCCCTGGCAGTCATTACTGCCTCTTGTTCCCTTTTTTGAGGTGAGTTTTTCCATCTTGTCATTCTTGCAGAAAGTGGTTGCTTTTCTATTTGTAGAATTGCAGCTATTCTTTTCTTAAATCTCCATTTGAGTTCGCAGGTATTCAGAATGATTTGATAGCTATCTAGCTGAATTCCTGAGACCAGATGAAACTAAGGTCTCCTACTCCTCTGCCATCTTGGACTATTTCCCTCAGCTCAGTTTTGATTTTCATCAAATCTGTCTGCTGGATTGCAATTCCTAAGACCCCAAATAAACACACATATTTTATTTTACAACTTACAGTTGTTTGACAATTCTTTCAAAGGCTCTTCTTCTCTTCAGTAGTTTATGGTCTCCTTCCTACTACTGAATGAAACTGCCTGATCTAGCTTGTTGACTTCCATTTCCAGCTCCAAGAAAAGCCGGGGATACATTTTTGGTATATAATTTCTAAATGAGTGAATCCTCATTTAGATCCTGATCTTGTCCAAGTTTTAATATGGTGCCACTCACTCCATGCAAAAAGAGAAATTGTCCTTGGTAGGTAACTCTGGGCAATGTGAATCCTAATGTGTTTTATAAACTCAGAAAAATGTTTCCAGTAGAAAGAATTTGAAAGCTTGTCATATATTATTTTGCTAATCCTTACCAGCAGGATACTAAAGACGCCAAAGTACACTATTAGTCTGATATCACACTAAAACAGAGACCTAAGAAGGTAATGTGACTTGGCCATCTCCAATCAGTGAAATCATGAATGAAATAAGAGGGAAAAACAAGATTATTAGTCTCATAGCTAGGGGCAAAGCTAAAGAAGATGCTGTTTCTTGGTGTTAGAGCCTCAAAGAATTATAACACTGCAGGAAACTGCAGAGCAAACCTCCAGGTACTTATGTCAAAACCCATAAAATGTGATCTGACTGGGCAAGTTCTGCCCCTGTCCCCCAATAATGGTAACAACAACAACAAATACATGCACACACAACATAAAACTTACCATCTATTAGCCACTTCTAAGTGTACTGTTCAATAGTGTTAAGTCTATTCACATTGTTGTGAAATGGATCTCCAGAACTATTTTCTTGCATAACTGGAACTCTATTAATGCCCAAGGTCTCCCCAGTTTCTTTCTCCAACACGGGCCCTTGGCAACCACTCTTTGATTCTATGAGTTTGACTATTTTAGATATAACACAGGCAAGTGGAATCATGCAGTATTTGTCTTTTTGTGACTGACTTATTTCACTTAGCATAATGATCTCAAGATCTATCCACTGTGCAGGTTCACTTTAACATCAGGTTCTACATATATTATTGAAAGCAAAAAGGCTCTCAATTAAAGTGAACCTAATATGATCTCATTGGAAAAAAATACAAACCTCAAATACTAGGGATTAAAAGAAAACCTGGAGAGCAATACAAAGTTTACAATGCGTTAGCACAATCAAAGAAAAATAAGCCCAGTTACTTGAGCACAGGTGAAAACAGCGAAGAGTTCGTTTTGCATTATTAATGGATTAAGCAGGAAAAATACGGCACTGGAAGCCAGGTGTCCTGAGCTCCAGTTCTGACTTTTCAATTAATCAGAAGAGTGAGAGCTAGCAAGCTAGCAAGTGTCTCTGAGCCTTGAGTCCCCATCTTTCTTAAAAGATTGTTGATACAAATATGATAAAATATATACTATGTCTTTGCAATATCAAAAGTGCTTTACAGGTGAAAGATAAAATTATTTTTAAAGTAATTTTTTAAATCTTATTAATAAATTTGTTTTATAAGATGAAAATGTTCTATAGATGAATGGCAGTGATGGTTTCACAATAGTGTGAATGTACTTAATGCCACAGACCCACAACCTTACAGATAGTTAAAAGGGTGAATCTTGTGTTATGTGTATTTTACCATAATTTTTAAAGTATAAATCTTTTAATTTATATATGTATAAACACTATTTACATCTTAAAAAGTGGTCAATCAGATTATATATTTTGGAAGTAAAAAAATCACATTATTTTCCTATATAAATTCATAGTCATGGGTGTTTAGATTTTGATTTGCCATTTTTATGCCCTCCTCTAGCCAAAATACTGTCAGCACCACAAATGCATACATAATTATTTAGTCTAATTTTACTGATCTTGGTATTATCATACACATTTTGTAAAGGCTTCAAATGCATTAAAATAGAATCACTCTCCTTTTGAGGAAGCAGTTATTGATATCACCATCTAAGTAGGTGTGAAAACAAACACAAAGGTGTTGAGGAACTTGCTCCACCCCAGGAGTCCAAACTGCCAGCAGTCATCAAAAACGGTAATGTCCATTTTATCAGGTGCATGGGATGGTGGGCAGGGGAGGATGGGAAGTTAATTTTACATGTTTGATTTCCAATGCTTAATCGGGTTCACTTGGTAATCTTTGATACCTATAAAATGTGTGATTTAAGATCCTAAAACACACACATATACACACACACTATTCTAATATTTACATGCACATTCATTGAATTATTGAGACAAAAGTAGGTGAGCCATGTCTAAGGTCTCCATGAGTTATACACTTTTATTATTTACTTATTTAGAGAGAGAGGGAGAGCGCGCGCAAACACACACACACACACACACACACACACACACACAAGTTGTGGGGGGAGGGGCAGAAGAAGAGGAAGAGAGAGAATCCCAAGCAGGCTCCATGCCTTGCATGGAGCCCCACATGGGGCTCGATCTCACAACGCTGAGATCATTACCTGAGCCAAGATCATGACCTGAGCTGAAATCAAGAGTCAGACACTTAACCCCACTGAGCCACCCAGGAGCCCCCACACACCTTTATTTTTAAGCAACTCTTTGCAAAATATTTGTTCATACATTTCTAGCTCTCAAGTGCAGCAGTTTTTTCTATTGCCAATCTTTCATTTTATTAACATTGAATAAGCAAATACTATAGTGTGCCCCCATTAAATTGTTTAAATGGCCCTTAGATGAACTGTCCATTAACATAATGAAATGAAGAATAAACTGGCTTTAGGGAGGAAAACATTCTTCAAAAACTTTGAAGTCAGGGTTGTTGCTTTCTCCTTTAAGAACTTTGCTCGAAGTCAGGCCCTAAGGGTCATTCTGGCATCCTGACTTCAGGAAAGGCCCAGGGGATCCCAGTCTGTGTACGGGTAATGGAATGATCGGGGCCTGGAGACTGCACATCTTCTATCATAGGAGGTCAGTCTCAATAATTACGTTGACAGAGGAGAAAAATAAGTTCCATCTACTGATATGCCAAAATATTGTTCTTAATCTAATAGCCTTGGAAATAATATTCAGGTCCTAAATTAAAATGGGTTTTGTTCCTGCTGTATTCAATTTTCAGTTCATATCCTGCCTGCTAAAAGAGATTGCTAAGTCCTTCTAGGCAATTAAACAATACGTAAAACTATAAAAAATGAAGGTAAAAGACCAAAAATATGCTACAGATGGAGGACAGGTAAGGTAGAAATAGTGCTTATGAGAAATTTTGGTTTATTCTGTCTGTGAAGAATTCATTAGGTAACTTTATGTAACTCACAACTCCTGCAGTGAGAACTTACTAGGGGTCAGGCATGATGCTGTTTCACGTCAGGAAACTGACCTGGACAAGAGAGATTAAGTAATTTCCCCAAATTCACGGAGCTAATAAATGGCAAAGCCAGGTTGCAAACCCAGGTATTTGAAACCAGAAACTGAATTTTTAAGCTATGTATCTTCTGCCTGAATCAGGGAACGGTGATTTCTTGTTATCATTTGTTAATTTTACATGATCTGTCCCAAACAATGTTCTAGGCTCTCTTGTACTACATTTAGCTCCAGGCATGGTGAGGAGAGATCTTGGTATTGTCTTGTTTGTTTCAATCTCTGCTTTTTCTGGACTTCAGTCATGCTGACACATTTCTGCAATTAAATGCCAGCTCTGACATCTTTTGTATGTGGCATTTAAAATCTGTTATATTGGTTCTTATTTGCCTGTGGCTATCCTGAATACTTTTGTTGTATTTTAATAGAAATTTCTTATGGAGGCTAATAAGGAATAAAACATTCCAAGTAATTGTGGAATCTAGTATTATTCCTATATTTTGGTTAAATAAGTCACTATACAGATCATATTTAAGTGACCAACTTATACATGATTAGAATACAAAACTCAGAAACCTGAGCAGTATTAAAGATAGCACAGTTGTTTTTTTCCTGAAGTCACAGTCCAATCTGATATTTCTTCAAAGTCTTTATTATAACCAATCAACTTAGTATATAAAAGTAGAAGAAAACTGGTTGAACATGTAGTGCCATAATGGCTAAAAACTGCTATATAAAACAAATTCCTATTTCACTTTGTTCAATTGTCATGTGTCTTATTCACAAAAACATTGGATTGGGCCCAGTACAATCTTAACTAGTGTTCATGGAGATCATTCCTTTGCTGAAATTAACCTGATTTTGGTCAGGACTTTATAAAGAATTCAAATAATGGATCTGCTTTAAATACTTTTGTTGGGTTACCTTGTTCTCAAATCAGCTCAACAGAGGGTCTTCATGCAAAATCAGACTCCCTCTATACTGTTATTTATTAGTCAATAAATATTTATTGCACACTGACTGTAGCCCAGACATATTCTGGGTACTTGGAAAGACTGACAAGGTCCTGTTCTTGAGAAGCTTATATTACACGCAGTTGACATATAATAAATATATAACTAAAGGAGTTAATTGTTACTACTTAAGCACTATGAAAAGAATAGATCAAGCAATTGTTGGAAAACTTATGAGGATAGAGGTAAACTGCATTGGCTAGCATGCTCAGGGGATGTCTCCTGAGGAGAAGGCATCATTAGAAGAGGAAGAAGGCATTATTAGAAGAGGAAGAAGGCAGACTGGTGACAATCTGGAGGACAATTCAAATCTCTAAAACAATAGGAAACCTGAAGGACATGAGGGCCAAAAAAAAAAAAAAAAAAAAAATGGCTAGGATCAGTGGGCAAGGAAAAGGTGGAAGGAATTGAGGTCAGGGAGATAGACAGGGACTAGTAATTTTAGTAAGTACATGAGAGGATTTTTAACAGGTGAATAATATACCAGATTTATACTTTTGAAAGCTACTCTGTGTAGAGGGACAAATCCCTGGGGGCAGGGATATGAGTTAGCGGCCTTTAGAGTAATTCATGTGAGAGGGGACCGTAACTAGATTAGGACTGTAATAGTGGAAACAGTGAGAAATGAAAAGATTTGAAATACATTTAGAGAAAGATTCAACAGGATTTACTGTTAGGGTGGTTTTTAGGGTTTGAGGAGAGGGAAATAAAGAATCATTCCAAGGCTTGAGAAACTGATGGACAGTGATGCAAAATACTTAGATGAGGAAAACTTGATTAGGAACAAACTTGGCAATGGATGGTAAACTCAAGAGTTCTTTTTAGGTCACATTAAATTTGAGGTTTCAAATGCAAATGATGGGAAGGCAGTGAGATATTTGAGGATGGAGATCAGCGGAGATGTCTGGCTAATAACATACACTTAGGAGCATCATCACATAGATATTATCTCAAGCCATTGGTTTATATATTGCCACCATAGGGAAGAGTGTAGTTATAGAAAAAAAAAAGAGAGAGAGAGAGAGAGAGAGATCAAGGCCTGAGCCCTAGGTACTCCAACATTTCCTTAGATGGAAAGAAAAGGAGGCATAGCTAGCAAAGGTGACCTAAAGGAAATAGCCAGTAAAGTTGAAAAAGATAGTAATAGTGACATCAGCAAGATGGCAAAATTGGAAACCCCAAACCCTTTATCCCCCGATGGAGACACTAATTCAGCAATACATGAATTAATTCCCTTTGTAAGAAATTGAGACACCAGTTCAGAGGTTCCTGCACCCCATACAAGTACAATACCAAGCACTGAAGCTGGTAGGAAAATTTGTGGCACACTCTTGCCTTAGTCCCTCCCCTAACACAGTGCCACATGATTGAGAGTAAACTCCCAGCCTCTCTCTGAAGAGGGAAAGATAAGATTGGACAGTATTTCCAATGTTCAGACTTTGGGGGTGGGAGGGGCTGCCCCAGCGACTGCCTTCTGCCTCATCTGTCTCAGAGCCCTAATGGAAAACCCAGCACATTCGAAATGCCTGGGGGCCACTGAGAACAAGAAAGCTGGGTGGCTTGGTGCTGCTCCAGAGGACTGGCAATACCACAGACAGAGGCCAATACGGCTTAGGAGCCTCTCCCTCAGAGGGTAGAGAAGAATAGAGCATGTGTCCAACGTTCTGGCTTTTCAAGGGACTGCCCAAGGAACTCACGGCTGCCTTGCTTGCCTCTTGATGGGACCTGGCACATCCTAGATGCCTGAGAATTGCTGAGAACAAAAAAAGGGCTGGGTGGCATGATAACAGACATGAGAGGGAGTGAGAGATTATGAGATGCTGGCAGGGTGGAAGGGAGGGATCAGCAAATCCCTCTAACGAAGAAGCTACAAAGACAAGCCCAGAGAAGATAGAACGACAGAAAAGGTTTAAGAGGCCTCCAGAATCTCTAGCCAGGTTAATTGTATTTTTTATTATTATTAATTGTATTTTTGATAATGGCCATTCTAATAGGTATTAGGTGATATCTCATTGTGGTTTTGATTTGCATTTCCCTGATGATTAGTGAATTTGCACATGTTTTCATGTACCTCTTGGCCATTTGTATGTTTTCTTTGGAAAATGTCTATGCAGGTCCTCTGTCCAGTTTTTAATCAGTTGTTTTTTTGTTATTGAGTTGTGAGTTCTTTATATCTTGGAAATTAACCCCTTATCAGAGATACAGTTTGCAAATATTTTCTCCCATTTTGTTAATTATTTCTTCTGCTGTGCAGAAGTTTTTAGTTTGATGTAGTCCTGCTTTTATTCATTTTTGCTTTTATTTCTTATACTTCTGGTGTTATATCCAAAAATGTCATTGCCAAGACTACTGTCAAGAAACTTTTTCCATATGTTTTCTTCTAGGAGTGTTACCGTTTCAGTCTTTAATCCATTTTGAGCTAGTTTTTGTGTATGGTTAAGATAGAGGCCCAATTCCATTCTTTTGCATGCAAATACCAGTTTTCCCAACGTCATTTATTGAAGAGACTATCCTTTCCATTAATCTGTCTTTTTCAATTTCTTTTATCAGTGTCTTACAGTTTTCAATATACAAATCTTTCCTCTCTTTGGTTAGATTTGTTCCTAAGTATTTTATTGTTTGTTGTTTTTTTTTTTCTGCTACTATACATGGGGTTGTTTTCTTTATTTCTTTAAAAAATTTTGTTGTTAGTGTATAGAAAGGCAACTGATTTTTCTATGTTGATTTTGTAAGCTGTAATTTTACTGAATTTGTTTATTAGTTCTAACAGGTTTTTAGTTGAGCCTTTAGGGTTTCCTATATATAAGAGCAGGTCATCTGCACACAATTTTCCTTCTTCCTTTCTGATTTGGATGCCTTTTATTTCTTTTTACTGCCTAATTGCTATGGGTAGCACTTCCATACTTGGTTCAATAGGAATGGTTGGTGTTGGCAGCCTTGTTTCTAATTTTAGAGGAAAAGCTTTCAGCTTCACCACTGAGTATTAAGTTAGCTGTGGTTTTGTCATACATGATCTTTATTTTATGTTGAAGTATGTTCCTTGCATACCCACTTTGGTGAGAGAATTTATCATGAAACGGCATTGAGTTTGTCAAAGCTTTATCTGCATCTGTTGAGATGATCAGATGATGATTTTTATCCTTGATTCTATTAATGTGGTATATCGCATTTACTGATTTGTATATGTTAAACCATCTTTGCATCCCAGGGATAAAACCCATTTGATAATAGTGCGTGATCCTTTTAATGTGCTATTGAAAAAAGAGACTCACTTTAGATTAAAGGACACAGACAGACTGAAAATGAAAGGATTGAAAAAGATATTCCATATAAATGGTAACCAAAAGAGAACAGAGGTAGCCATACTTGTAACAGTGAAAATAGACTTTAAGTCAAAAATTATCACAAGAGACAAAGAAAGACATTATATAACCACAAAGGGTCAATTCACAAGGAAAATATACAAATTATAAATATACATGTACCTAACACACATACATATACATATTTATATACATATAAATATACATGTACCTAATATATGAAACAAACACTGACAAAACTGAAAGGAGAAATAAACAGGAAATTTCAATATTCCACTTTGGAGAATGGATAGAACATCCAGACTGAAGATCAATAAGGAAATAGAGAACTTGAACACTATAGACCAAATGCACCTAGCAGACATATATAGAATGTTCCATCCAACTGCAGCAGAATACACATTCTTATTAAGCACACATGGAACATTCTCCAGGACAGATCACATGATAGGCCACAAAACAGATCTCAAGGAATTTAAAAGATTAGAATCACATTAAGTGTTTTTTCTGTCCACAAAGGAATAAAACTAGAAATCAGTAGAATGAAACTAGGGGCGCCTGGGTGGCTCAGTCGTTAAGCGTCTGCCTTCAGCTCAGGTCATGATCCCAGGGTCCTGGGATCGAGCCCCACATCAGGCTCCCTGCTTGGCGGGAAGCCTGCTTCTCCCTCTCCCACTCCCCCTGCTTGTGTTCCCTCTCTTGCTGTCTCTCTCTGTCAAATAAATAAATAAATAAAATCTTTAAAAAAAAAAAAAAAGAATGAAACTAAAAAATTCTCAAATACATGGAAACAATATACTCTTTAATAACCAATAAGAAATCTGGTTAATTTGGGTCAAATAAGAAATTAAAAGGGAAATTAGAAAATATCTTGGGACAAAGGAAAATGAAGACACCACACCAAAACACATGGGATACATCAAAAGCATTATTAAGAGGGAAATTTATAGCAATAAATTCCTTCATTAATAAAGGAAGTCTTAGGGTGCCTGGGTGGCTCAGTTGGTTAAGCATCTGACTCCTGATTTTGGCTCAGGTCATGATCTTAGGATTGTGAGATCGAGCCCCACATCAGGCTCATGTGCTGGGCATGGAGCCTATGTAAGATTCTCTCTCTCCCTCTCCCTCGGCCCCTCCCGGACATGCACGTGTGCTCTCTCACTCTCTCTCTCAAATAAATAAATAAAATCTTAAAAAAAAAGAAGGAAGTCTCAAATAACCTAATTATAGACCCTCAAGAAACTAAGAAAAGAACAAATTAAGCCTAAAGTTAGTAGGAGCAAGGAAATAATAAAGATTAGAGAGTAAATCAATGAAATTTAGAATAGAAAAATAGAAAATGAAACTAAGAGTTGGTTTCTTAAAATTGTAAACAAAATTGACAAGCCTTTAGCAAGACTAAATAAGAAAAAGAGAAGACTTAAACAAATGAAATCAGAAATGAAAAAGGAGACATTACAATTGAGGCCACAGAAATAAAAAGGACTTAAAAAGACTAATATAAACAATTATATGCCAAACTGTATAACCTAGAATGGATAAATTCCTAGAAACACACAATTGACCAAGACTGAATCATGAGAAACAGAAAATCTGAACAAATCTATAACTAATAGATTAAATCAGTAGTCAAAAACCTCTGAACAAAGAAAAGCCAGAGATCGGACTGCGTCACTGCTGAATTCTACAAAACATTGAAAGAATTAACACCAATCTTTCTTAAACTCTTCAAAAACTTAGAGGAAGTAACACTTCCAAACTCATTTTGTGAGGCTGGCATTACTCTGATGCCAAAGCCAGACAAAAACACTACAAGAAATTAAAACTACAGGCCAATATCCCTGATGAATTAAAGATGCAAAACTCCTCAACAAAATAGTAGCAAACCAAATTCAACAGCACATTAAAAGGATCATACACCATGACCAAGTGAGATTTAACCCAAGAGTGAGTGCAAGGATAGTTCAATATTAAAAAGATGCAGAAAAGGCACTTGACAAAAACTCAACACCCTTTCATGTTAAAAACACTCAGCAGACTGTGAATAGAAGGAAATGACTTTAACATTAAAAAGGTCATATATGAAATGTCCATGATAATATCATACTCAAAGCTGAAAGTTCTTAGGAACAAAGCAAGTATGCCCACTCTTACCATTTCTATGTAACATAGTACTGGACCTAGACACAGCAATTAAGCAAGAAAAATAAGACATTCAAATAGGAAAGAAATAACTAAAATGAGTCCACCTTGCAGATGATATGATCTAATATGTTGAAAACCCTAAAGATCACACACACACACACACACACACACAAACTGTTCAAATAAATGCAGTTAGTAAAGTTGCAGGATACAAAAATCAATATACAAAAATCAATCTCATTTCTATATACTAAAAATAAACTATCCAAAAAGGAAGTTAAGAAAACAATCCCATATAACAGCATTAAAAAGAATAAAATATACCAAGGAGGTAAAGGATTTGTGCTCAGAAAACTGTGAAACATTTGTAAAACAGACTAAAGATTCACATAAATGGAAAGACATCCCCTGTTCATGGATGGAAGACAATATTATAATGCCCAGGCTACCCAAATTGATCCACAGATTCATTGCAATCTCCATCAAAATCCCAATGATTTTTTAAATAGAAATAGAAAAAACAACTCTAAAATTCATATGAAACCACACACACACACAAAAAAACCCAAATAGCAAAAATAATCTTGAGAAAAAAGAACAAAGCTGGAGGACTCACACTTCTTGTTTTAAAACATATTACAAAGCTATCGTAAGCAAAACAGTATGGTACTAGCATAAGGTCAGACACATATATCGACAGAACAAAATGGAGAGCCCAGAAATAAACTTACACATATATAGTCAACTGACCTTTGACAAGGCTGACAAGGATGAAAGGATAGGCTCTTCAATACTATGTTGGGAAAACTGGATATCTACATTCAAAAGAATGAAATTGGACCCTTATCTCACACCATATACAAAAATTAATTCAAAGTACATTAAAGATTTACATATAAGACCTGAAACAGTAAAGCTCTTAGAAGAAAACATGGGGGAAAGGTTTCCAAACATTGGTCTTGGCAATAATTTCTGGTATAAGAGACCAAGGGCACAGACGACAGAAGGAAAATAGAAAAGTGGGACCACAAGCTAAAAAACTTCCACACAGCAATCAAGCAATCAAGCAATCAATAGAGTAAAAAGGCAACCTATGAAATGAGAGAAAATATTTTCAAACCATATATCTGTAAGGGATTAATTTCCAACATATAATTAACTCCTACAACCAAATAGCAAAATGCCAAATTACTCAATTTAAAAAAATGGCAGAAATCTTGAATAGACATTTCTCCCAAAAAAAGACATACAAATAACCAACTGGTATATGAAAAGATGTTCAACATCAGTAATCATCAAGAAAATTAAAACTCACAACTGCAATGAGATATTACCTCATACCTGTTAGGATGGTCATTATCAAAGACAGTAACAGAAAACAAGTGTTGGTGAAGATGTGGAGAAATTGGAACCCCTGTTTACTACTGGTGGGATTGTAAAATGATGCAGGTGCTAAGGAAAACAATATGGCAGTTCCTCAAAAAAATAAAAAGCAGAACTACTATATGACCTCACAATTCCATATTTGGGTATTTATCCAAAAAAACTGAAATAAGGATATCCATGAGCTATCAGCACTCCTATGTTCATTGTAGCATTATTCACAACAGCCAAGACATAGAAACAAGCTAAATGTCCATCAATGGATGAACAGATAAACATAATGTGGAATATACATACAATGGAATATTATCCAGCCATGAAGGAGACGTCACATGCTACGATATGAATGAACCTTGAGGATATTATGGTAAATGAAATAAGCCAGTTACAAAAGGACAAATATTACATTCAGTAGTATCTAAAGTAGTCAAACTCATAAAAGCAAAAAGTGGAATGGTGGTTGCCAGGGGCTGGTGGGAGGAGGAAATGAAGAACTGTTATTTGATGGATATAAAGCTTCAGTCATGCAAGACGAAAACATTCTAGAGGTATGCTATACACCCCTATACTTATTGCTAATAATACTGTACACTTAAAAACAGGGTAAATCTCATGTTATGTTTTTTAGCACAATATTTTAAAAAGTGTCATAAGAAGCCAAAGGAAGAGCATGTTTAAGAACAGAAGTATAGGGCGCCTGGGTGGCTCAGTTGGTTAAGCGACTGCCTTCAGCTCAGGTCATGATCCTGGAGTCCCGGGATCGAGTCTTGCATCGGGCTCCCTGCTCAGCAGGGAGTCTGCTTCTCCCTCTGACCCTCCTCCCTCTCATGCTCTCTGTCTCTCATTCTCTCTCTCAAATAAATAAATAAAATCTTAAAAAAAAAAAAAAAGAACAGAAGTATAGTCAAACACATCAAATGATGCTGAAAGATCAAATAAGATGATAAAGAATTAACCATTAGCTTTAGAAAAACACAGATCACTAGCAACCTTGATAAAAACAATTTTAGTGCAGTGTTAGGGAAATAATGAGATTAGCATGGGCTAGAGAGAGAAAAGGGAATAATTTCAAGACAGAGGGGATGTTTTTACAAATATCACAGAGAACTAGCACAGTGGAGAGAAAGGCTGGTATGGAGCCAGAGGGCTTTTTTTTTCTTTTAGACAGGGGCAATAATAATATGTTTGTGTACTGACTAGAGTGATCCAGCAGAGGTAGAGAAAAATAGTGACACGAGAGAGAGGGGATGAATTTGGGAGTAAACTCTGAGGAGATTTGAGTGGATGGGATCCAGGCCACAAGCAGAGAAGGTGGACTTAGGGAGGAGCAGATCCAGGAATTTCTCTTACATAAAGAAAATGCAGAAATAGATGCAGGTAAGTTGCTGGGTTAATGGTGGGAAACCGAGGAAGTTCTTCTCTGTACGTATTTTTTATATAAAATATAAGGTGCTGTCATAAGTTTAGGGTGAGGTGGGAAGGCAGTGCTGATTTAAGGAGCAAGAAGAGATATGAAAGTATTATCTCAGAGAAAAGGAAAAGGAATTTAATGGCGATAAGAAATAAGAGATGTGGTCAGAAAGTTCTAGTGAGTTGAGGCATCCCGGCCGTGTAATTTCTTCTGCCACACCCCAGTAATGTTTAGCTACTGAAGTTTTCTGGGATTGGAATAGGTAAAAAAAAAAAAAAAAAATAGAAGTTGACGGAGTTGAAGTTTTTCCAGGTAAGCAGAAGAAAAGTGAGATAAGAGAATTAAGGACATTTTCAAGGCTGGTACTCTAATGCCAGACCCAAGGAATTTGAGCAGCTATAAAGAGAAATAAGGACATGGCAGGGGAGGGGGTGATAAGGACTAACAAAACTTAGTTCTGTAGCCTTCCCTTCTAGCAACCTTCAAGTCAGTATTTTTACATCCCCTTGACCACCTTCCCCCAACCTCTCCCCTGGAGAAAAGCCCAGGGCTGGACACGGCAGGAGTGTGTTTAGAGCTAACTCTGCTAAAGACAGCCCTGGTCTTCCTTCTCCTCTTTCTCCTCCTCCCTCCACAGGAGAGTGTGGCCTGAGACATGCACTGAGTTCCCATTTGCCCATTAGGATGCCTTTAAGCGCATCTTCCTCTTTACCACCCCACAAACCAGAGGGGACTTCCAGGAAAGCCTAGTAGGCAACTAAAATTGCCATTCATCATAGTCCACTTTTCTTCGTGAAATAAAGTCTCCAAGTGAATCAAGGAACACAACCATCATTTATAACATTGTCTAAGGATAAACATGGCTGCTTCCTAAAAATTAATTCACAGGAAGAATTCTATGTGAAACATAGTATTAGCTGGCATTTAAGATAAAGTGGTAACAGAGCTGTCCATTTCCAGGGTCTGTGATGAAATATAGGGACATAACAAGAGCGTATCTAACGATCAATGTGCCATCTGCTTCAGGACCTGGTCTCCGGAGGTGACTAATCCTGGCTGCTTCTCAAGAACGTTTAACCATCTCCTTCTGCCCCTCTTCCTGACCCATCTTCCTCTCTTAATAGAGCATAATAAAAGCATATGGCTCTAGAAAAAGCTTCTGGCAGAATTCCATCTGAAGCATGGTAAATTTCTCTCTCACTCTTCCCTGCCTTCTGGAATATAGGATTTAGATACTTTTCTGGCCTCCAATCTGAGATCCTAACCCACACAGAGAAGGAGAAATAAGAGAATACATAAGCTTCTTGAGGGTATCAAATGCTTGTGTCTAGAAGTTCCTTGAGTACCCATTAAGGTGACATGTTCTCCCGTTGCCCAAACTAATGCTTTTTGGTAAGAGGCGGTGTCATTGGTAGTAATAGGAAAAATTTCTAGATTAGCAGAGCTGACCCCTTTGATTAACAATAGTTAAAATCTGGGCATATATATGCATGTATGCATGAGATTTAACCTTTTCTTTAAGGCTCAGAGCACATCTCTTACGCTACTATTCTGCTTTCAAATAATGGAGGTGTTAGCAATTACTTTAGGTATGTCCGTTTATTTGGCTCTATTTATGTTGTCCCAGGCTTCTCCCCAGGAACAATATGGACCCCAACTGCTTTCTTACCCTGGACCTGTCTGGAGATAGGATTAGTTAGGTAGCACCCACCAGAGGTCTACTTATTGGGGAGGGGAGGAAAACAAGTCCCTTGGAAAAGTAGTGAAATGCACTATATGTGTGTACATACACACATGTGCACACAGAGAGTGGGCTAAAATTGAGAATAATGCAGAGTATAGAGCAAAGTCTATTCTAAATATTATCCTCCATCCAGCCCTCATAAACTCATATGTGAGTCCTAGGGTAAGGGTGCAACAACAACAAAAAAAAAAAAGAAAGAAAAAGAAAAAAAAAGAATCAATATAAATTCAAAAAGCTCTTTTGTTGACATCCATCCTAGGCAAAAAGATTGAAGGGTTCTGTGTTGGCACTCATAGCTCTAGCAGGGATGGCAGACAGGGTCAGCAGAGGTGGGCATCTGCAGCTTCCACAGTGGGGAACCCAGCCCTGGGAGCCTTTGACTACAGTGGAATCCAGGGCCCTTGTTACACACTAACATCCTTAATGTTGGGTCTCTGCAGACATAGCGTGGGCCCTGGTGGGACTGCCAGCAGCAGTGGTATTTTAGGTATAAAAATTATGGAAGCACAGTTCCTCTAGATGTCTCATCAGCAAAAGTGACAACTCCTCAAAGCTTCCCCAAAACAGGAAGGAAGAAAAATGGCAGACACCATGTATGTAGTAGTCCCCCAAATCAGCTTATAATGCATACTTAAGAATTTGTCCAGAGGTTTTTAGAACTATTTGGAAGTCCACTAAAGAGGTGCTTGGGAAGAGTGAAAATGGACACTCTAACATGATTCTGATTTTACTTTGGGGTGGCAGGGTTTAGGAAAACCTACCTTCTGTGTCCTTGTGTCTTCATTTCTTAGCCTTCCCTCACGAATATTCCCTATATTACTGCTGATGTATGGCACTCAACAGTCTCATTCCTCTTCTTTGTAATTCGCGCTTTCCATTTTGATTGGGTAGGGTTGGAATTAAGTATGAGAAACTCTAAGTAAAGATACGAAAAATTTTCGTAAGGGTAAAGTGTGTAAGCCTTAACATATAAACATTGTGTTATCCATTTTAGCAAATTGAGGGTTTTTTAAAAATGTCAGCTCATTTGGAACACTGATTATGCTCAATAACTAAAATTCCAGTAAGTTTGTTATAACCACATTCATGTTTCTATTCCATGTCAACCATGCTTCAAATAAATGAGGCATGGTTTGCAAATACAAGCAAGATTGGTCATTTCCTTTTTAATAAAAAATCAATTTACTGGCTTTCTGATGCTGATTTTGCCTTCATGATACCACTTTTACTCAAGAGCAATATGGAAAAGTTTAGCTTATAGATAAATTGAATGACTCTGTAACCTATAAATGCAACAATAGTAGCTGGGCCTTTAACACAACAAAGAATGAGACCAAATGGACAAAGATGCAACACAGGGATGTTTCCTAAATTGCCATTAGCGACCTCTAGCATCACCAAATGGGCTGAATTTAAGTGCTGTTGATGGCTGATAGCAGTACTTTAAGGAAATGAGGGGAAAGGTTTTACATTTATCACAGCGACCTAATTTGAACACTTAGGTAGCAATTAAGTCACATTTATGTTCAAGGTGCATGATGAACTATAATATGAGTTATCACTGTGTTCCCAACCTGGGCCATTAGCCTTGAGTCAAATACCCACCTTCTGGCTCTAAGCCTGATTATAAATTTGAACACTCATAAATAGACTGCATGGTCCGAAAGAAAGAGCTTAGTCAAAGATGTATATTTAAATTTGGCTCTGCCACTTACATAAAGGATCCCCTTAGAGCTACCCTAAAGCAGTGTTTTTCCAACTATAAATGTGTATATAAGTCACCTCGGGTTCTTGTTAAGTGCTGATTATGATTAAATTGGTCTGAGGGGTGGAATCTGAGATACATTTCTACCTCTCCTGGTCCCTGGACTAACTGTGAGTAGCAAGGCCTTGGAGGTTTATTGACAGAACATGGAGAAAACATGTGTGCACATGAGAAAACATTTTGTAAGCTGTAAAATGGCCTCAGTGTCACTTTATATTAATAGGTGGTGATTCAGTTCAGCTCATCAAGAAAAAGTCCCAGAATAAATGATGTTCCAGATACGTAATTTTTCTTTTTCAGCAAAATCAAAAACAAAACTGGAAACTGGAAAGGCAACACAAAAAAGGTATTCATCCTAAACAATTTTGTTGCTTTTTGGTTGCTCTCAAAGATTAACTTTGTATCACCATCCTAACTAAAATGATGGGAAAAAAACAAACAAAACAACTCTGCTTTTTGAAAGATTAGACCCAATCGTACAATTAGACCCAATTGTAGATTTGTCCTGTAGATGGTCTCATCCCAATCAAAATAGAAATAGTAAGTTACAAAGAAAAGGAAGAAGACAGCTGGCTCCAGAAATACTGGCAACAAGAAGAAGAGATTGTTGTGAGGAAAGAAATGAAAAACTAACAAAAGCAGACATAAGAACACAGAAATCAGAGCTGTATAAACATCTAGTTTCTCTAAGTAAAACTGCTCTTTTTCATTGCCATCGGCATTTTCTGGAAGAAATGAACAAAATCATCAGGTATGATTATTGATCTCCAGAGCATTTCTGTGTTCCTTATCTAAAGCACAATCAACAATTCCTGTTGAAGTGTCAGTTCAAAAACTGACCCCTGTACACAGAGGACATGAAGAGACCAAAGAAAGAAGCAGGCCGCCCCAGGCTGTAAGGTGTCAGGTTTCATAAGCAAGGGAACCTACATGCAAGACTTGTTTTTGCGTGGCCGCAAGAAGAGTAGATCTTCGCACGCACCAACGGGAATCTTAAGACTTTATACAGAGGCCTTGCCTGGGTTCAGTCACGTGCATGGCCAGATGGTCTCAATAACGACTCAACTCTCTTAAGGCAGCGTCCTTGAAAGGGCTTCAGCTGTGGGAACAGTGGGTGGAATGCACATTTCTAAGGCTAGGGGCAGGGGTGAGGAGCTTCTGATTGCTGGGGTCCATCTTTAGGGTCAGCTGGAGGTCTCAGCCTCTCCAGGAACTCCAACACCAAGGAAATATACACTCTCTCTGAGTTCCAATACCACAATATTTTGGCCAATCTTTCATTATTACACGGTCAGTTTGCTGTATTATGTGAAGATTTTCATCACCTATCAGAAAACGTATGGCAGAACCCTCCCGTGGAATAAAAAACACTTCCTGATCTTTCAGATTTTGGACAGAATGACTCCTTATCGTAGACCTAGATCACCAACACCTTACCCAGATCAAGCAAAAAGCTTGCTTTCTCCCATGATGGGTCTCTTTACCATGTTCTGGAGGCGCCATGATTATAAAGTTAGAACTCTCCGCAGAGATGCCAGAAATTCATCACACTCACTTTCATCTGAATTTTACCATTTGTCTTCCTGCTTCCATTTCTGTTTATTCTCTCTCACCTGTCTGTAGTGACAGGAAGCATCACTTCTTTGCACTAGCCCTGGGGAATCTGGGTCAGCTGCCCCAAATGGGTGGCCTCTTAATTAAGCTGCTCTTCACTCCCTGGTTGCTTCACCTAAGAAAACCTGAACTTTGAGGATGACCGAGCACTCGTTCCCCTCCACAGAAACACTTGTATGGTGCATCAGGAGTGGTTTTAAATGGTGGAGATAATTACTTAATTCAAGCTGTAGCAACTGGCCAAGTAAACATGTAGCAGCCAGGAAGCTATTAGCATGATTTTAAGGCAATTATTCCATTAGTGTTTAATAGTCTCCAATTAGTCTTCTCTATCAAAGTTTGAATGTCTTTTTTCCTCCAAAAATTCTCACAGTTGAGTAATGCAGAAAAGTACCAAACCCATTTTTACACCTAGATTTTATACATCTGGATCTACCAAACCGACTTTACAAAATCAGGGGGAAATTCAGGGGTGTGGATTTGGTGAAACATGGCTGGTTTTTTTTTCTTCTCAGAAGTACTGGGGGTAAGAATGGGAGGCTTTGTAGGGGAGTCACTTTGAGTATAATATTAAGAAGGTCTGAGAAAGCAGTGAAAATTCCCACTGCATCCAATGCCACAACCCCTCTTAGTATTATACTCAAAATGGATCCCATGCAAAGCCTCCCAATCTTACCCCCAGTGCCTCTACTGGAACACAAACAGAATATCAAAGTCTCTGACCTCAGGTTTTCACTTTGTCCCATGGGGAGAAAAGGAAAATTGCCCTGTATCCTGCTAATGCCTAGTTCCTTGTCCCCTCACCCTGGTTAGTAGCTGTTGCTACTGAGCCATCCAGATACAAACCCTAATGCATTTCCCTCGAAAATTCCTAGGAGACTTTCCCTAAGGACCACTTTGGGGGTCAGATCACTGATCTGATGGTAAATTACTTGCCCTCACTGAGCTGCAATTTTTACATCTATGAAGTGGAGTTAATGGTAGTAGCAGCACTGTCTCCTTGATGAGGTTTGGGGAAGCGTTCTGTGGTCTGGTGTACATACGAGGGTTTTGAAAAGTGAATTACAGAAATGTAATAGAGATTCTGACATACTGTCCCTCGTAACTAGCAATGTGAACTTAGGCTTTTTTACTCCCTGTGTATCTGGCGAGTCACCTGCCAGAAGGCTGGCATCAGAGTCCTTGCCTTTATTACTTTCTATATGTACGGAAATGCTCAGGAGAGATCGTATGAAAGCAACTGTCTAAAAACCACATAAAGAGGAAGCAAAGACGATTGGAACGTGGAACTGTGGAAGTAAGAGTGAAATTTTGCCAACAAAGTTGTGCACTTTCTACTGTCTCCTTCAAAAGAGCAATCCCCAGGCTCAACCAGGTAGCAGGGTAAGTGCACAGTGGAGAAGCGGGGTGGTCTTTTCCTTGGAGATACCTGGGCTCTTGGGAGGCTACCTCTTGAAGAAGGGCAAAAGGAGACCGACAAACCCTTCCTTCAGGGATTGGTGCTCAGAGTGCAGCCTGTGCCTGTCAGCAGCCAAACATCCACTTGACTAACGACCATTGATCTGAGTTACTGATCAATTCCAGAGCTGCTGGTTAGAGCTTTTTGGGATTTTTCAAAGGAACCCTTCACTTCCTCCCCCCCCCCCCGCCCCTTTCCTCTTTATTGTGTCTTCCTCCAGTGGCTGAGAGGGGGCGCTGGATGGGGTAGATCAAGAGGAGACAGACCAGAAGGTTGAACTTGATAACCGGGCAGAGCTCGGGGCAGGGGTGGACTACCTGTGGGTAAATTGCCCTCTAGCCGGCTCCTGGGAGAATCGGGCATCTGCACCCTCAGCACAAGCGAAAAGTCAAATTGGTAACGAAGTATGGCCGTGTCCCCAGCGGTCACCGTACTACTCCGCCCTGAAACATCCCTCTCTCCTGCACACCTGAGTTAGGGGCTATTGCACGCTCCCGCCCCCAGAAACCCGCCTAGTCCTCTGATCTGAGCCGCGCGCGCCATGCTGAAGCCTCTGGATCCCTCGCGTCGCGTCCTCGCTTTGCCCGGACTTCCTTCCTTCTGGGCTGTCTGGACGCTCGCATACTCCCCTTTCCCCTTTGGTTTGCCTGTGAATCCCACCCCTCCGCCGCTGCTCACGCAGGTTCCCCCGCCGGGCTTCTGTCCCGAGCAACAGACGCACGGTCCGCAAGGGGTTGCTTTCCGGACCCGGGCGCTACACGTTGCCAACAGCACTTGAATCAGAATCCCGACGGTGACCACCCGGCCAAGCCCGCCGGGTCCACGCAGACCAGGAAGCGGCGCCCTGCGCCCCTCGCTCCCTTCAGCTCCCGGTCAAGGGCAGTGATCACGCCGCCGCGGGTCCCTGAACTTTCCTCGCTCTCAGGGAAGCGCTTTGTCTCTTTAAAGGAGACTGGGGACCAATATGAAAGACTCGGGTAGGTTCTAACCGAGAAATCTACCAAATCCGCTCCATTTCGTGACAGGGATGGAGTCGGAGGTCCACGAGCCGGAGCCGAGCCCTCAGGACACCCGCTCGCGCTCCCCGCGCTCTGTCACCCCACAGACCCAGAAGTCGCCCCCCCCCAAGTCTGCGGGGAAAACCGTGGGAGGGGGGCTCAAGGCGGATCCTGGAGCCGAGGCACCCCCGTGCCCCAGCCCTCTCGCACAGCCTGCCTGCTTCCAAAGCCCAGTGCAACAGCAGTCACCTTGCCTCGCCGCGCCACGGTCCCCAGAGGTTTGCAAAACGCCAGAGGCCCGAGGCTCCCAGGCACGCGCTCGCCTGGCCGGAGCCCCACCCCTGGGGACGAGTTTCCCTCCCTCGGGCGGCGTGGCAAGTTACCACTTCGCGGCAGATTATGCAGGGCGGGGCAGGGGGAGCGCCCCGTCGGCAGCCTCCGCGCGCCTACCTGGGATGGCTAAATTGGTGAGGGGGATGCTGTGGATGCTCTGCGGCAGAGTTGCCATCCAGTCGGCGAATTTCAGCTCGTTCTTCCCCTGAGACGAGGCCATCGTGCCGGTCGGCGTGCCGCGCGCTGGTCCCCGCACTCCCCGGCAGGCTGGCAGGCTGCGGCCGCTAATCCGATGTTTGCTCCGGCCCGGCTGGAGTTTACGCTCCGCTCTGCGCCACACCCACAGGATGGCGCAGACACACGCTAATTTTAATAATTATTCAAAACACCCCATGCTCCCCTAGCGCCTCCGCCAGACTCCGCTGGAGCTTTTGTTCCTGACGTCCGCGCTCGGCTTTCTCCTCTCTCCCCTCCCTGCTCGACTCCCCCCTCCCGCCTCATCCCTGCTATGCGTCTCTGCCTTTTCTCGCCATGCTGCAGCTTTCCTTGTCTTCTTTTTAACTTGGTTCACGCAGCGGCTTTGCTTTGCCCGTGGTTTTGCTCGGCCCTTTGATGTGACTTCCCGGTCCTGTTTGTAGGAAAGACAGTCTTGTGGTTGAACCTAAAATCCTAGAAGACTTGGGATGCTATCGCCTCCCGGGGAGCAGACTCTCATACTGGCTTTCAGGACTTTCCATTCTTACCAGAGAGCTTTCCTCTTTGTAAGCTACAACAGGTTGTGCCTCTCCTCAGCGAGAGCCCACAGCCCTGCTTACCACAAAATGGTGGTCTTTAATCACCACTTCGCCTAATTGTTGGGAGTAGTTGACAAGTGTGCTGTGAGCAAAGAGCCGTGAATTCCAGTGGTTCCTACTTAATCCCTGGTATCCTGTTCCAGACGTTTCAAGGTAAAAAGCACTTCAACCCCTTCGTTTCCTGGATCGTGAGAAATCGGTTATTGCTATGGAGAGAGCTGCCTGTGTCCTCTCTTTGTCATTTCTATGGCACTCAGGACAAGGTAAAGCCTGATGCTAGAAGAAAATCACATTTCCCAGTGACATACTATAATTATTGCCAGTAGCATTTGGTGGAATTTATTTGGCAGCATTCAAAATGATTTATGCGATTGTCTGATTTTTCATTCCTTGGCAGACTGGAGAGATGTATCTCTCTCAGGAGAAATCACTCATTGAGCCTCCAAAGAACTGTCTTGGTCCACCTGCTCTCAGATGAGAAAGAGAAGAGAAATCAAGTTTTACAAATGTGATGAGTCCAGGAGTGGCCTGAGGAATGTATAAGCAATGCACTGAAAATATGCTAGGTCTTTGCAACCCAAAGAATGTAGATGCAGTGGTGTGTAAATCCTGTTCCTAAAGTAAATGCTTTTAGTTTGGAGAAATGAAAACAAGGTAGGAGAGAGAGCTATAAAACCTGGGAATGATCATTTTACTTCAGTAAACCATCACAACACCAAAAACCACAACTAAAGCTTGCTTATTATAGGAGGATGCAGAGCCCACAGAATATTTACTCCAAAAGGGATGCACTGTGAGAAAGATGGAGAGAAGAGATCGTTCCTCACCCTTAGTGATCAAATTTTCCATTGCTTCCTAGAATCAATATATAGCTTCAAGAGAACAAGGTAGGGTTATCGTTCAGAATAAGAAAGAAATGTCCTAGGATTTTTTTTTCCCAAGATAAATCTTAATATTCTTGCTATCCCAGTAGGAGCCCACAAACCCTCTTGATTAGAGTGAAAATTTAGCTCACTATAAGATTCTAGGTCAAGAGACCTACAAATACCACCCTTCTGACTAATGTCGGTGCTCTGTCGGCATCATGGCAGGCCCTTTAGGAGAGAACTCAGATCTGGGAATCAGTTGCTCTGTCTAAATAGTTCGGGCAAGTTTTCTAGTGTCTGTCAGCCCTGGTTATCTCCATTATAAAATGGTGATAATAACTCAGAGATTTGTGGTGAAGCTTCCAGGAAAGAGTGTATATGAAAAAGCTTTGTTTTCAGCAAAGCATCATACAAAATGTGAGATTTATGTTTATTAAGATAACATATGTTTATTATCTTCATTGCCTTTTCTATCCTCACAGAGCATTCACTTTCAGGAGAATGAAATAATTATTAGATCTTGGGAATATTTTTTAATAAATTATACTTTAAAAACATGCCCCGTTCAAGTATGTTGAACCTATGTGTCTCTAAAAGGTTACAAAGCTTTTTTTTTTTTTAAATGAAACCATTTTAAATGTTGAAGATAGTTGTCTTTATAAAGAACTGTATGAGGATGCAGAGAAAGGGGAACCCTCTTACACTGTTGGTGAGAGTGCAAGCTGGTGCAGCTTTACTCTGGAAAACAGTATGGAGGTTCCTCAAGAAGTTAAAAATAGAGCTACCCTATGACCCAGCAATTGCACTACTAGGTATTTACCCCAAAGATAAAAATGTAGAGATCTAAAGGGACACCTGCACCCTAATGTTTATAGCAGCAATGTCCACAACAGTCAAACTGTGGAAAGAGCCGAGATGTCCATCAACAGATGAATGGATAAAGAAGATGTGGTGCATAGACACCACAATAGATACCTATAGATATATTATACAATAATACAATAGAATATTACTCAGCCAGCAGAAAGGATGAATACTTACCATTTGCATCAACGTGGATGGATCTAGAGGGTATTATGCTGAGTGAAATAAGTCAATCAGAGAAAGACAATTATACAGTTTCACTCATATGTGGAATATAAGAAATAGCACAGAGGATCATAGGGGAAGGGAGGGAAAACTGAATGGGAAGTCAACAGAGAGAGAGAGAAAAAAACCATGAGAGACTTTAACTATAGGAAACAAACTGAGGGTTGCTGGAGGGGAGGTTGGGGGGAATGGGATAATTGGATGATGGGCATTAAGGAGGGCACGTGATGTGATGAGCACTGGGTGTTATACACAACTGATGAATCATTGAACACTACATCTGGACTGATCATGTACTATATGTTGGCTAATTGAATTTAAATAATAAAAAAAGAATTGTACACTGTATCTTTTGGTGAAGCAAACAATCCCTCTCCTGTTTTATCTGCTTTAAATTTCAGAATTTTTCATATATTGGTTTTGCATAAAATTTCACATTTCTAAGCATGCAATCCACCAGAAAAGACAGGGCTGGAAGTTGATAGTTCTGAATCTCTTTCCTAGCCTTATAATCAATATTTTAGGCAATTTTATGACCCAGTTTCCCCATCTTTCTTTTACCAGCTCTGCCACCACTTACTAAATGACATTAAGAAAATCATGTAATTTCACTGGGTTTTAGTTATCCCACTGTATTAGTCATGGTTCTCTAGAGAAATATATATATATATAATACATATATTATTATATATAAATATAAATAATTTTATATAATATAAATATATTTTTATTTTTATCATTTACATAAAACTTATATAATAAGAATAAGATATAAATAAATATAAAATATTAGTAAATATATATTACATATATTTATATTTATAAATATATGTGGCAGGGAGCGAGGAAAGGAGAGAGGGGGGAAAAGAGGGAAGGAAGGACGAAGAGACAGATTTATTTAAGGAATTGGCTCATGTGATTGTGAGAGCTAGAAAACCTGAAAGGCAGGCCAGCACGCTGGTAACTCAGGTAGGATTTCTATGTTGCAGTCTTGAATAGGAATTCTTTAAGAAACCTGTCCCAGTTCTTAAGACCTTTCACTGATTGGATGAGGCCCACTAACATTATAGAAAATAATCTGCTTTACTCAAAGTCAAATAACTATGTATGCTAATCATATCCACAAAGACCTTCACAGCAGCATCTAGACTAGTGTTTGACTAAACCATTGGGCATCATAGTCTAACCAAGCTGACACATAAAATTAACCATCACAACCACTGGTAAACTAAACTAGAAGTTGTTACTGATCTCTAGGGCCCCTGTGACTCTGTTATTCTACAGCTCTGTTTCCTTTGTGATTCTTTCTCATGTGTATAGCTTCTGGAAATAGCAAGAGGAGGAATGAAAATATTTCCTTTTTTTTTTTTTTTTAATCTATCCAGACAACTCAAGGTGCGGAATAGCATTTTCATCTCTACAACAGAGATGAGAAAATACTAGTAGTTTTTAATTGTGGTGTCAATAATAGCTAACCTTAAAAAACGGTTTTAAGCCTAAGTGAAAAGAGTAAAATAACTTGTTGCAATGGTTTCATGCTACTAATAAAACGTATTCATGTAATCTTTAGCTCTCCATTAAAACCGTACTATGCCCACTTATACACATTACTGATTATTTGGAACATTTCCTTACTTCATATCCTCTTCCACTCTTAAACATACATGGCTCTCTTCCTAGAAATAAATCCATGCTTATATGGTCAATTAATCTATGACAAAGGAGGCTAGAATATAACTAGGGAAAAGACAGTCTCTTCAATAAATGGTGTTGGGAAAACTGGACAGCTGCATGCAAAAGAATGAACTGGACCACTTTCTTACACCATACACAAAAAATAAACTCAAAATGGATTAAACACGTAAATGTAAGACCTGAAACCATAAAAATCCTAGAAGAAAACATAGGCAGTAATTTCTTTGACATCGGCCTTAACAACATTATTGTAGATATGTCTCCTCAAGCAAGGGAAACAAAAGCAAAAATAAACTGACTGGAACCATGCTAAAATAAAAAGCTTTTGCACGGCAAAGGAAACTATCAACAAAACAAAAAGGTAACCCACTAAATGGGAGAAGATATTTGCTGATGATATATCTGATAAGGGGTTAATATCCAAAATACATAAAGAATTTATACAACTCAGCACCATAAAAAAAATAAGCCTCCTTTAGCATGCCTACCTGTTAGCATCTCACTGAGTGCCAAAAGACTTAGAACTTAGTAGAATTTGAGGGGCCATTACTAGCAAAATGTTTGATTTCTCATGGCATGGGAGTTGCTAGAGGTGGAGGGTGGCCTGGGAAGGAAGGATGAGACTCTTATAGGTTCATGTGCAGAATAAAAAAAAAAAAAAAATCCCGAAACTATTTTACTCATTCTTGCTAAAAAAAATTATGACTATAATTATACCAGTGCTCATAGCAGAATTATTCACAATTGCCAAAAGGCACTGACAGATGAATGCCCATTGACGGATGAATGCATAAACAAAATGTGGTATAATTGTATGATGGAATATTATTCAGCTTTAAAAAGGAAAGAAATTCTGACCTCTGCTACATCATGGATAAACTGAAGACATTATGCTAACTGAAATAAGCCAGACACAAAAGGATAACTATTATGTGATTCCACTGACACCAGCTACTTAACATAGTAAAATACATAGAGACAGAAAGCAGAACAGTGGTGTCAGGCAGGGTCTGTGGAAGGGGAGAATGAGGATTATGGTTTAATGGGTACAGAGATTCAGTTTAGGATCATGAAAAAGTTCTGAAGATGGGTAGATAGTGATGATAGCTACACAACAACGTAAATGTATTTAATGCCACTGAACTGTACACTTAAAAATAGTTCAGATGGTAAATTTTTTATGTATATTTTAACATAACAAAAAAAAAAACCCTAATGACCAATGACTGTTGTTCATCAGAAGGACCATAGTTGTTTGATCAACTATAAAGTTCCCATTGTAATCATCTGGTAAGAGTTCATCTTCTAGCCCATGATTGCCAGGAACACACCTGAAATTATACAAATTGGGCTTATTACTTTTTGCTGTGAGAGAAAACACACATCATGGGAACCTTGGAACATCTCCACACGAGGGTATTTGAACTTATAAAATTTGCTCTTCTGTTATGCGATTTGGGGGATGGATTTAAGGAAGTGGTGTTTGCTCTGATTTGGATGCTGCTGGGAAGTAGTGTGGAGGGTAATTCAGTGAGGATCTTGGTAAGTCTTATTTGGAAGGAGAATAGACTAGACTAAGACTAAAGCTGTAGGAAGTAAAGAGGTGGGAGTCACTCACAAGAGTGCAGGATATTGGATCATTTTTGTGGCATGGACGATACCAATGTCTTGTCTATTTTCAGACACGATTACAGAGGGATCATGTTCTCTTTTGTTATTCGTCAAAGTCACAGAATGGCCTTGTCTAATGTTGATGTTCTGTGAATGTGTTTGTATTCAACAGGGAACACCAAGGCCAAGCTGATAGTATCTGGAGAACAACAGCTGGATGTCAGGGACTACTTCTCTCTTTCTCACTCCTAAGCAGAAGGACATGGCCCAATCTAATTTATCTGGAGTTCTAAGAGTCCTAGTCTAGTAGAACTTTGTCAACAAGAGATGTTATTGGCAACTTCGATATGTATTCCCCAGCAATAAGATTTTCATTTATACTTTACGGCACGAACAGTCTGACACAATAAAGCAAATTATATGTCTGCATGTGCAAGCTCATGACGGTTCTTGCACAAATATGCTTCGTGAGGCTTTTGTAGCTTCTTGCCATCCTCAAATAGTTCCTCAGGTACACAGAAGCAAAGATTACCCCCCCTATAGGGTAACTCACTCTATTTGCAATCCCCAAAGGCAATGCTGGATATCTAGGGCTGTGTGACAGGCACAGGTAATGCTGTGGGACGCCGCTAACACCTGAGAGAAGGATTCTCAGAAAAGTTAGGTAATGAGCTCTCGGTCTGGCCCTAGTCCTAGAACTGCAGATCAGCTGCGAAAGAGTATGTCAGAATCCGGGCACAGTGTGAGAGGGAGGCCAAGTATCTGGCTGTCTGGGGAGCTCTGAGCAATGCGCAACACTGGGAAACAAAGAGGAATTAGAGACAATGACTATTTGTGCTTATTCATTTTTCCAATTACCAATCTAGCATCATTTAAGGCTAAAACTTCACCTAATAAAGATTTACCTTAATGATTGGACAATCATCTTCATTCAGTACTAAACCTTTCTTTACAACTTTATGCAACCCTTAGTCCCTACATGATTTTTTTTTCCTTTTGCATTCATTACATAACAAACAATTTAAAGATTGAAGCTCCTCTTTTTCGTGCTTACACTTAATGGCTCAAATGTAACCATGCATTAAAGAAATGTTACAGGATGTAATGAGCACTGGGTGTTGTTATATGTAACTGATAAATAACTGAACTCTACATCTGAAACTAATGATGTAATATATGTTGGCTAATTGAATTAAAATTAAAAAAAAATGTTACCACACCGCCTTTATTTGGAAAGATGAATTCCACATCGTTTATAGTACCTTGACTTTTTAAAATTAATATTGTAATATTTGGCCACACCACTCTTGTCAGAGATTATAAGGGTGAGGGTAGGATGGAGGAAAGCAAAGCAGAAAGCATTTAATTTTTTCTTTATTCCATTAAAAACGTTTATGTGAATTATTTATAAGTAAAGATATAATAAAACATAAAATAAGTAAAAACATAAAAATAAGTAAAGATATAATAAAATGCCCAGATCCTGCATTTGTCTTAGTAAATGCATAAACTTGGGGGAGGTCTTTAATCTAAGCCATAAGCTACAGACACTCAGAGTAGCTGTACACAAGTCTAGTCCTGAACACAAACTCGTAATTGGCCCTGGGCATGTGTTTATCATGGCCAGCTGTCATAAGCCTGTCCCTATACTGTTCTGGTGGTAAACACCAAACGTGTGTGTGTGTGTGTGTATGCAGTTTACAGCCACAACTGGCTTCTGATTGATGTCATTTTATCGTAAAAATTTCACTCGATATATTAAGTTGATTATTTAGTTGAGGAATCAGTCAATTCATATTTTTTAAATCACCAATGATTGAATAAGCAGTTTTTCTGACTGCATTTATTATTAACCTATAGAATATAAATGTGATGCTCTAAATCCTCTTGTTTAACTCAAGTTGCATGTAGAGAAATACATATAATACATACGTAACTTGGGGATGTCGAATTCCCCAAATACAACTTGTAGGAAAATTGTAAAATGTGAACTTAAAACTTTACATAGACTACCATAAATTCAAAGTAATCACATCCTCTGGTTCTAAAATTACTGTAGGCATATACCATTAAAAAGATAACTAATTTCCCTGAATATGTGTGTTTCATAATCACTGCATTTATTCTTTATAATTTTTTAAAAGATTTTATTTATTTGAGAGAGAGAATGAGAGAGAGAGAGCACATGAGAGGGGGGAGGGTCAGAGGGAGAAGCAGACTCCCTGCTGAGCAGGGAGCCCGATGCGGGGACTCGATCCCGGGACTCCAGGATCATGACCTGAGCCGAAGGCAGTCGCTTAACCAACTGAGCCATCAGGCGCCCTGCATTTATTCTTTATAATCAAAAACCTTTCTCTTTTAAAATGATTGACGTTTGTGTATTTTTTTTTTACCATTTTGTATGTTTCTATAAGTCTGTTTTCTTAAAAAAAGCAAAAGAAAATGCATACATTTCTTTTTAAAAACTTTTTATTGAAATTCTAGTTAGTTAACATACAGTGTAATATTAATTTCAGGTGTACAATGTAGTAATTCAATACGTCCATACAACACCAGGTACTCATCGCAGCAAGTGCCCTCCTTAATCCCCATCACCTGTTAAACCCATTTTCCCACCCACCTCCTCTCTGGTAACCATCAGTTTGTTCTCTATAGTTTAGAGTCGATTTCTTGGTTTGCTTCTCTTTTTTCTTCGCCTATGAGCTTTTGTTTTGTTTCTTAAATTCCACACGTGAGTGAAATCATATGGTATTTGTCTTTCTCTGACTGACTTATTTCAATTAGCATAATACATTCTAGCTCCATCCATGTCATTACAAATGGCAAGATTTCATTCTTTTTTATGGCTGGGTAATATTCCATTATATATATATATATATATATATACACACACACACACACACACACATACATACATACACACACATGCACACACACACACCACATCCTCTTGGGCTATTTCCATAATTTGGCTATTGTAGACAATGATGCTATAAATATCATGTATCCCTTTGAATTAATATTTTCATATGCTTTGTGTAAATGACTAGTAGTACAATTGCTGGATTGTAGGGTAATTCTATTTTTAAGTTTTTGAGGAGTCTCCATACTATTTTCCAGAGTGGCTGCACCAGCTTGCATTCCCATCAACAATGTAAGAGGGTTCCCTTTCTCTTCATCCTGGCCGACACCTGTTGTTTCTTGTGCTGTTAATTTTAGCCATTCTGCCTAGTGTGAGGCGATATCTCATTGTAGTTGTGATGTGTATTTCCCTGATGATGAGTGATGTTGAGCATCTTTTCATGGGTCTGTTGTTCACCTGTATGTCTTCTTTTCGAAAAATGTCTATTCATGTCTTCTGCACATTTTTAAATTGGATTATTTGTGTTTTGGGTATTGAGTTTTTAATAAAAAAAACAAAAAACCTAAGGTTTAGGCCTCATTTTGTTCGCTACACACCAAGTCATCCACATGACTACTAAGTTATTTTATTATGTATCACATGTATATAAGATATAATATTTTTTACTTTCTCATATAGGCAATAATACAATTTTACTTAATTACTGCATATAGCTTGAAAATAACATTTGACAAACATATTAAGAATACATTTGCAGGGGCGCCTGGGTGGCTCAGTTGGTTGGGCGACTGCCTTCGGCTCAGGTCATGATCCTGGAGTCCCGGGATCGAGTCCCGCATTGGGCTCCCTGTTTGGCAGGGAGTCTGCTTCTCCCTCTGACCCTCCTCCTTCTCATGCTCTCTGTCTCTCTCTCTCTCTCTCTCAAATAAATAAATAAAATCTTTAAAAAAAAAAAAAAAGAATACATTTGCAGATATTTCTAAAGATACATATAAAGACCCTTTCACAGTTAAAGAGAAATCACATTTCTAAGAGAGAGGAATGCATTCTATCTAATAATGATCTAAATATTTGTACCAAGTGCCGAATGGTACAAATGGAATGGGAATCAAAGTATCTTTAAAAGCTTATATAAAGAGCTTGTAAACAAACTTGCCTTTATACACACTGCAGAAAATTGTTATGGTTATGAAATTTATACTACATCAAATAAGAACAAATTATCATTAATACAAGGTAGCTAAAGAGCAGCTTTCCTGGCCCAGCAAAGACAGCTGTGGACCCAGAAGAGATGAATGCCAAGTCCATAATCACATCGCAACCGACAAAAAGGTCCAAAAGGAGACTGCAAATGCCTAGATGCTTACTTCCCCGGCTGAGGGATTCTACTTTGTAGAGCACCTGGAAGAGAAGAGGAGCTGAGAAAATATAATCCAAGAGGAGACCTCCCCACTCCCTTCCCACATCACGGTGGGATAAGGCAGTTATGGAGCTACCTTCCAGAAACAGAAAAATCGGTAGGCATGCAACCTCTAGATTTTAATGAAATTGGCAGAAAACTCATGTGGTCAGGGCACTGCAAAGTGGCACATTTCTCAAAGCGAATCATGCTGGTTTGCCGACCCAAAGAGTCACAAGACTAATCTGGATTTTGCATGGAAATTCAAAAAATGCAATACTGAAAGTCATGGTTGAGTAATGTGGCCACCTGCAGGCGGTTAAGCAACAGAAGAATGTCCCAGTACGCACTGGCTAATAACAGGGAAGTTATTTTCTACTTAAAATAATTTATAGTAAGAAAATTATAACCCAGCATTATCATATACTTTGTGTAATTGTAAAACTTGAATTTTTCATATGTGACAATTGTTGGTATAATTTTCCACAAAGATATTACTCACTATAGCTCATTATTAACTTTGATTAGTGAGACTGAAAAAGAATACATCTATTATGATTATTCATGCCACTATTATTTTCTTTCACAAGCACTGAAAAAGCTGAGATGTGACTCTTCGCTTATACCGAAAAGACACAGGATATGGAAAAATCCAACGTTTGAAAAGAATGGGTTTGAATTGACTTTGGTTCATTACAATGGCCCTAAAGGGGATTAGGAAGCCTTCACCTCGTTAAAAATTACTTTAAAATAGACTATACAAAATAGCTGTTGGAAACAATAATAAGGCTACGTGAAGTAAGCTCATTTCCACACGCAATGTATTTAATGATGTGCTTTAATGGTAGGACGTTAGTTGAACTTAATAGTTAAAGGAACAATAAAATATATTATAAAAAATTTAGAAATTATGCAAATGGATTTCATGTGAAGCAAATATTGGCAGATCAGCTAATTAGTAATAATGGTTTCAGACTAACAAAGGATAATTTTGAGTGTCTGTCACTGATCAGTATTAATGATTTTAAGAATGAACTATAGACCATCTGTATAGTCTATACTGCAAGCAACGGGCAGCCTATCTTAGGATATGGGGAAAACAGAAGGCAGAATGGAATCAGAGTAGAAGAAGCCAAGAAGAGGAACAAAAACAAAAGCCGGATGTAAAGCATGGTCAAAGGTGAAACAGAATGATGGTGAGAAGTACATGAACAAATTATTTGACCATTCTTTACAACAAAAAGAAAAATTGAAATTGGGAAATTTTTCAGTTAATACAATTACTGTAGAAAATGTGGCTGATTAATTTGGATCAAGATACCAAGTTTGGCACCTCCACACACTTGTTTATTTGACAACACTGATTAGCTTGTTCTTCATTTCACTTTCTATTGTGTAGTTATGCCTAACGCTACCCTCTAACAAAACACCCAGATGAAAATGGGGTGATTCATTCAATTATTCAGATGTTTTGCCTATATCAGGAAGGCTTGAATTTCTCATTCCATCTAGATATTTTGGCAGCATATATCATTTCAATACAAATTAGACCCAAGTGGTAAATTTTGTGTAATTCCCCAGGGACATATGCCAGGCTAGAAAATAACACTTTAAAAATAATTTAAAATATTTTTTAAACAGTGTCAGAAAATATAACTTCATCTGACATAATAATTAAAAGAAAAAATAATTGGCCATATTTCATTCAGTGATCCAGACTCTCTACCATATATTATCTGAACATCACTACCAGGGAAGAAGGCAGGCACAACTAATAACATTAGGTATCATTACTGAGTCCTTAGTACGTACTGGAGGCACTAGGATAAACGACACAGCATGTATATGATTCTGTTAGTACCTCACATGGGGATCAGAATGCATTAACTCATTAGTGCCCAAGGTCCTCTCCCCAGGCTTAAATTTTCAGTTGAGTCATCAGAGACATGCAAAGGTCCTAATGATTAAATGTATAAGGCACTCAAATTGATTTGTAATTTAGCTCACGGTAGCCATACCGCATGTTCCCTTTGCTGATGTGCTAAGTATCCTCAAACCTTCTCTCTACCACCATAGTGTTTTTATACCCCTTACTATATGTTTTCCTAATAATTTTGCTTTTCCCATGCTCACTGTCCTGTGATATTAAGGAGGAGGGTATATAGCAGTCTGGGTGTAACACTAAGGTTGCCAGTTAAACATTTGCCCATGAATTTGAATCATGAAATCTGGTTTTATAAACTTTAAATTAATTTATAGGTGGGTTTTGCTTTTCTTTGCTTTTGTCCCTACCTCTATATTTTCAAATCAAAATTAATATTTTCCCATAGAACCTCTTCTCTCTTTTCTAACTAGCATGCACCATGAACCTCTTATATTGCACAATAATTCAGACTGTTAAAGTTATTTCTATGATAGGTCAGCTTATTAGATAATGACATAACTAATCTCATCTTAAGAGCTCATTAAGTTCTCAGTAAACAAGCCTATCTTAGGATATGGGGAAAGCTCTGTGATAACCCTGAGCTCTGTGCTTGGAGGAGAAGGGTGCAGCAGAAGGATGGGCAAAAACTCAGGGAAGCAAATAGTAACCAGTGGGAAAGAATCTACACACCTGAGCATCCATTACATCCCCTGGGTTCCTTACTACTAGCACTAGACCTCAGACTGGAACACAAGAATATTATCCATGTTCTAGTCTAGACACACACGCACACGCACACACACACACGCACACCTCACTTCAGTTTTTCCTTTTGTAAATTATTTTTTCCCTTTAAACTCTATTGTTCATGTCACTCAACTTCAGATACCTGGTAACCTTCAGTGTGACTTGCTCTATGTACCCAACTTCTCCCACCAGGCCCCCAACGTGTCATCTTTTTAATACACAAGTACTTGATAGTTTTGACTTCTGGTAGATTTATATCACATCACCTCCTCTCAGTGTCTCAATGACCCTAAAGACCTATGTAGGCCATTGAACTTCAGTAGGAGCTGGGGGAGATGGGGGGTGGGGGGAATGAGGATCTGGACATTTTAGAAATAATGATATTAAGTCCATTAAGAGAAGTGCACTCCTAGACAAACATCATTCCTATCTGATGAATAACCTCTTCAAAGACTGGGTGTGGAGGTTTAGAAGGGCTTCTGGGTTGCTAATTAATGTCAGAGTATAAAAAGCAGATTTAAACATCATTAAGATCACATTTCCATGATTGAAACATTATTATTTTATGTTGAGTTCTTTTATCTCTGGCAAGAGTGTAATCCAAAGGATGTTCAAACATGGAACGAGGTCATAAATTGTGAGTGTAGTCGCACTACAGCATACTTGTAGAAATTCAAACACATACTTTCTTTTGGCAGTTTAGTTAAAGATTGTAAGACTATACAACATAAATCTCACACACACACACGGGCACACATACACATGTGTGTGAAATTTTATTAAGATCTTCACTGAGAAGACTATTAAACTACTGGTATCAAAAATTACATAAGTGTTGGAGCGCCTGGGTGGCTCAGTCAGTTAAGTGTAGGACTCTTGATCTCAGTCCTGGTCTTGATCTCAGGGTTGTGAGTTCAAGCCCCGTGTTGGGCTCCACACTGGGCATGGAGCCTACTTTAAAAAAATTGTGTAAGTATTAAATCTGGCCAAAATAAATCAGTTTCTTGCATAGTTTTAACTTTAAACTGGATTAAGATTTTCTAGTAATCCTGTGTCATATTCTTTTAAATGATTTTTCTATTAAAAAAAAAGTAAATGTCTTTGGAATTTTTGTTACTTCACATTCAGAAAAAAAATTTGACCTTATAATCCTGTGAAACGATTTTGTTGGAAGATAGACTTTTATTTCTACACCATAATCTTTCTTGCAAAACAACTGCATCAGACAGGTTTGAGATCATTTCTCTTCCCTCTCAGCTCTTTCTAGCCCTTTCTTCTAAGGCTATTATTCCTTAGTTTTGTACCCATTTGTTGGGGGGAGCTTAAAAACTGATCATAATGTAAATGTAACAGGAAAACAAAAGTATACTAGGTACTTCAACTAAGACATTTTAATGTAGGGAAATAAACAGATGCTGGAGAACTGAGAAACCTAAAAATGCACACTGCAGTAATTATTGCAAAAAGCTGCTGTCATCTTTATGGTCGGAGAAAGAAAGAAAATAATTTGAGGTTTTTAGAAGCCAGATGCTTGGAGCAGTGTCTCTGATGAGTGGAGACTCAAACTTCTGAAGAGGTCCGTTGTCCAGCTTGTGTGCGTAGTCCAAGGGTAACGAGGCTGATTCTGGAAGTGTGGCCATTCTGAGAATGTGGGGAGAAGCTGGGATCTACAACCATCTGCTGCTGCCTGGGAGGACCATTTCTGAGGCAATGCCAATAAGAGCATCGAGCTGAACAGAACTAACTCCCTTCTTCTTCCTGCCTTCCAGTATCCTTTAATGCCCCCTATGGGCAGAACCTAAGAGAGAACCAGCTACCAAAGCAGAAATACAGTTTGCAGAGTCCCATTATCTCCAATCAGAGATATAGAAAACAGGATCTGTCACCAAGGAACAACAGCTTAGCAACTGGCATATGTGGTAGACAGAATAATGACTCCCCCAGAGTTATCCACATCCTAATCCCTGAAACCTGTGTATACATTATCTCACACGGCAAAAGGAACTTTGCAGATGTAAACATGTCAGGGATCTTGAGATGGGGAGATTATCCTAATTATCAGGGTAGGCCCAGTAGAATTATAAGTGTCCTTAGGAGAGGGAGGCCCAAGGCAGAAGGGTCAGAATCCAAGAAGGAGATGGGAAGATGGAAGAAGAGAGGGAGATTTAAAGGATGCTAACTGCAAGAGATTTAGTGTTGGATTCTAAGGATACCATTCTGAGTAATGAATAAAGTCTTATTCTTTTAAGAATATATTTACTCTAGTAACAATTTCTTTAATGTTTTTGGAATCAATCAGAGTTTTAACTCAAGATAATTTATTTATTTATTTATTTATTTTTAAAGATTTTATTTATTCATTTGAGAGAGAGAGCAGAGTGAGCAAGAGAGAACACAAGTGGAGGGGAGGGGCAGAGGGAGAGGGAGAAGCAGGCTCCCGGCTCAACAGGGACCCCCTCCACCCCCAACGCGGGCTCGATCCCAGGACCCTGGGATCATGACCTGTGCTGAAGGCAGATGCTTAACCAACTGAGACGCCCAGGCGCCCCTAATTTATAGAATAGACAATTTATAAAATAACACTTTACACTCCTCTCCAAAGACAGGCAGGATGAAGCTTAGAGATAATTGTGTAAATACTGTCCGTTCCATGCTCAGTAAATATTGTCAATTAATACCTCTTTTAACATTGCCGTTACTTCCTCTAAGAACTTTGAGTTTAATGAATTTTTTTTCAGGAGAATTCTGCTTCTCAACTTAACAATGTTGCTCCCACTGTTGGGAGAGCATGGACATGTCCACAGTCCCTTGGGTTCTAAAGCCCTGTTGGCTGATCCTCCAGCAAACTCTAAAATAGAGTCAGTTCCTAAACACAAAGGAGAAAACAGTCATTAGATGACTTTGGGGGGAAAAGTGCCTTAGAGGGAGTGGGGGAAATACCAGAGAAGTAAAAAAAATTACATTGAATAAATACTAACTGAGGAGTTGACTGGTTTGGCAGGGTGTCTTTTAAAGGAAACTGCAGGGCGCCTGGGTGGCTCAGTTGGTTAAGCGACTGCCTTCGGCTCAGGTCATGATCCTGGAGTCCCGGGATCGAGTCCCGGGATCGAGTCCCTGGATCGAGTCCCGCATCAGGCTCCCTGCTTGGCAGGGAGTCTGCTTCTCCCTCCAACCCTCCCCCCTTTCATGCTCTCTCTCTCTCAGTCTCTCTCTCTCAAATAAATAAATAAAATCTTTAAAAAAATAAAAATAAAAAAATAAATAAAGGAAACTGCATTTCCTGTTGGCCTTATGTTACTTTCAGCCAAGGTGGTAAAAAGCAAACAGGACACTATCTATTTATTTATTTACTTATTTATTGTTTTTATTCCAATATAGTTAACATACAGTGTTGTATTAATTTCAGGTGTACAATATAGTGATTCAACAACTCTTTACATTACTAGGAGCTCATCATGATAAGTGTATTCTTAATCCCCTTTACCTAATTCACCCATCCCCCCACCAACCTTCTCTCTGGTAACTATCAGTTTGTTCTCTAAAGTTAAGAGTCAGTTTTTTGGTTAGCATCTTTTTGTTTTGTTTTGTTTCTTAAATTCCACATATGAGTGAAATCATATGGTATTTGTCTTTCTCTGACTGACTTACTTCACTTAGCATTATACTCTCTGGTTCCATCCATATTGTTGCAAATAGCAAGATTTTATTCTTTTTTATGGCTGAATAATATTCCATTGCATATATATATATATATATATATATATATATATATATATATATATTTCATTTCTTCTTTATCCATTTATCTATTGATAGATACTTGGGTTGCTTCCATAATTTGGCTATTGTAAATAATGCTGTAATAAACATAGGGGTGCATGTATCCCTTCAAATTAGTGTTTTCGTATCCTTTGGGTAAATACCCAGTAGTAGAATAAATGGATCATATGGTAATTCCATTTTTAATTTTTTGAGGAACCTCCATACTGTTTTCCAGAGTGGCTGCACCAATAGGGTAAGAGGGTTCCCCTTTAACTGCATCCTTGACAACATTTATTGTTTCCTATCTTGTTAATTTTAGCCATTCTGACAGATGTGAGGTGATATCTCATTGTGGTTTTGGTTTGTATTTCCCTGATGATGAGTGATGTTAAGCATCTTTTCATGTTTCTGTTGGCCATCTGGATTTCTTCCTTGGAGAAATGTCTATTCATGTCTTCTGCCCATTTTTAAATTGGATTTTTTTGGGGGTGTTGAGTTTTATAAGTTCTTTATATATTTTGGATACTAACCCTCTATCAGATATGTCATTTGCAAACCTCTTCTCCCATTTCTTAGGCTGTTAGTTTTGTTGATTGTTTCTTCTGCTGTGCAGAAGCTTTTCATTTTGATGTAGTCCCAATGATTTATTTTTGCATTTGTTTCCCGCCTTAGGAGACATATGCAGAAAAATGTTGCTATGGCCATATCAGAAAAATTACTGCCTATGCTCTCTTCTAGGATATTTATGGTTTCAGATCTCACATTTAGGTCCAAACAGGATACTCTTTATATTCCTCCATCCAAAGAACAAAAAGAAGGAATCTTGCTACATTTTCCTTTTCTCCCCCTTCATCTTTGTCCCACTAAAAACTGAAGTTTTGAATAAAGATATTGCTAAATATTGGGTCAATTTTCATAATCTGATATGGAATACCTGGAATTTGAGAGAGAATAAGCTTTACTCTATTCACTTAGGTCTTTTTTAGTATTTTAAATTAGTTTCATAATTATCAATATAAATATTATACTCACAAATTAACAACAGGGACTCTACCCTGTGGAGTTAATTAAATACCTATAAATTAGCACAGCTCCTCTTCCAAGGCTGCCTAACCTTATGACTTAGATGTGTGCTTATTTGCAAATGGAATGAGTTTGAATTCCTTTGAGTTTTATTTTTATTATAATTCTCCCAATCTTTTTCTTCTGATATCCAGTGAACAACTATAATCTTTCATTTCACTATTTTTATCATATCACTCTATCTTGGCTCTAATGGAAATATTTAAGTAATCTATGGTTCCAAGAAGGAAAAAAAAACACAGTATAAAATCTAATTTTCAGAAAAATTTACTGCATTTTTAATCAACAAGGGACTGTGCCTCTTTAGTACTTTATAGCACTTTATCAGGTATTGTGCAGTATGCTTTTCTCTGAATTCTCAGCATGTCTCTGCAGTTTCAGGAAACAAGGGCAGACCCCACAGCAGCAATCCTTTAAACGGGAATTTTTACTGACTAACACTCAGTCAAGATGAGTGTTCCCCGCATGTCAAAATATAATGATTCTTGCTCTATACACCGTTGGATGATACTATAAACAGCAGATTTTTACTTGTCCGATTAATCATCTCTTCTTCCTCTGCGGGGTTTCAGTCCAGGATAGCTTGCCCATTGATAAAATTAGGCATCTCATACTTTATGGTCAAGTTGTAGCTAGAATCATAAAATTGTGGAATTAACCATTTGTTCAAGTACAGCACAGTCTGTAAATTCTGTTCTCTTACAGACTTCTATTATAAAATCAGAGCAGAATTCATACAGGGAGAAAAGTCTCATACTAGGCTAAGTCAAAAATGATTGAAGAAGGTGGGTTTGTGTTATCAAAGAAAAAGAAGAACAACCTATTTCTTTATAACCAGGGAGCTGGAGACCACCTCAGCAGGTCCCACTTTCCTGACAGAGGGTCTTCTTTGGTCTGTCTACATCAGTTGGGTACTCCTTAACTTTGTATCTCCATATCTCAAGAGAGTGTACCCTGGAATAGTGATAAGAGTTGGGGAGTCTGACAGACATGGTTTCAGCACTAGCTTCACCACTTAGAGAAATTATTGACCTCTCTGGGCCCCAATTTCCTAATCTATAAATATAAGACAAATAATGCCTAAATATACACATATTTGGCTTATACATACATACCTTAATTTCTATGTTTCTGGATGTCATGGTCTTTAAATACATTGTAGGTAATTGTAAAAAGTCATGAAACATAATGACATAATATTTGGCGGGGTGACAGGACTGTTCTATATCTTGATTTGGGTGGTGGCTATACAACTGTATGTGTTAGCCAAAATTTTTAGAACTGAACAACTAAAAAGGAAGAATTTTGCTGAATGTAAATTATACTTCAATAAAACAATAGAGAAAAATAATATATCCACAGTACAGGAAATTATGAGTGCATGAATTATACCTATTATTAATCACTTCAGATGATGAATGAACTTACAGAGAACTTAATTTTTAAACTTTATTTCCTCCTTAGAGTTAAGTCTTGTATTTTACACTTGATTTAAAAAATAATGTCACTTAGGTGTTTGAGATGGCAACTACGCGTTTGTTTTCTTTCTCTAATAATTCAATAAAAGTTTGTCTGATACTCTCTAAATCTAAAGCAAAATGTGGAGCTTTGTTTATATTTTTTACAAGCCTCCTACTTTTATCATGGGTGTTTATTAATTTGGGGCAATTTAGCAAGATCTCCATGAGGTTCATGATCCTGGTATGACCTACCTCATGGAATGGTGTGATGAACACCTCCTGTATAAATGTCAAGAATTGCAAGGTTTTGTCCCAATATAATATAGAAGGGGGAAAGGCTGCTTGCTAGTTCGAACTCTCTAATTTGAAAGCTCAAAAGCAAAAGATTTCACTTGGAAAGTCCAGCCTCGCCACCATAGAAATGGAGTGTAATGACTAAGTCATATGAGTTCCAGTCCCAACTTCACTTCCTGGGTGACCTTGAATGGACCTCCAATGGATAGGGTACCTATTTTATGGAAATTTATGAAGATCAAATGAGACAATGTATATAGAAGCATGTTGAAATTGTGAAGTCTCGTATACATGTAAGATAATATTAGCAAGGATGAATGTACACTGGACAAAGAGCTGCCAATTACAATGTTGTGTAGCTCTTTGCAAGTGACTTGTCCCTAAAAATCACTTGTTCACTTGATTGTGAAGGCAATCTATGAAGTTTCAACTGGTCAATATATGACCACAAATACTAACGTGCCTCCCTTTATAGCTTGAGATGGATAAGAGTCTGAGATGGCCATTATCAAACAGCTATTGTTTTAGTTCGTTATAGTTTATGACACCAAAGACTAGATAGAAGCTTATGATGTTCTTGGTTCAGCTTGGCATCTAAGCCAGCACCCAATACTGAGTAAGCTTAGGGCAACAGAAAGCAATGATTTAGACAGAGCTTTCTGGCTGTTAACTTCCATCCACAGTGAAGTTTGAGGATGCGATATAAAATCCAAAAACCAGATTTAGAATACTTTTAGTTCTTGAACAAATTTGTCCAACAGAATGGATTAAAAATAGTTTTCCAATATCCTAAAATGAATTACCCAGTGTTGTCTTATTGACAATGCCTAAAAACCTATCCTCCAAAATGTATGCATAGAATGGAACTGCTTTTTTGTGGAAAATGAACAAAAAGCAAAGGTCAAGTGTCAGTCTACGCCACAGGCACTCTCCAGGATCTCCTGGTGAGATAAGGAAAGTCTAACTGCCAAAAGTCCCCTTCTGGTTGCTAGAGGCTACTAGGCTGCAGAGTCTAGCTGGGTGTCTGAGGCTGCTCAGTTCTCTGCTCTCTTTGAGGTACTCATGCCTGTTTGTGTCAGCTGAGTCATCCACAGGAGCTGAAGGGCTGTTAGCTCTCAAGTCTGCTGCTCAGGGGGTTAGGTGACCTCTATTGAACCTAAATCCTGCCCAGACTTCAGTGTACCCTGACTGCTGTTCACCTGTAACCTGATGGTCTGCACTCAGAGGTGTGAGAATTTGGGATTTGTGCTCTTCCACATGTTGGTTTATCTTTTATTATCTTATCTTGTTTTTTTTTATTTAGATTCCAGTTGCTTAACATACAGTGTAATATTAGTTTCAGATGTACAATATAGGGATTCAACACTTCCATACATCACTCAGTGCTCATCACAAGTGCACTCCTTAATTCTCCTCACCTATTTCACCCATCCCTCCACCAACTTCCGCTCTGGCAATGATCAGTTTGTTCTCTATAGTCAAGAGTCTGTTTCTTGGTTTGTCCCTCTCTCTCTCTTTTTTCCCTTTGCTCATTTGTTTTGTTTCTTAATTTCCACAAATGAGTGAAATCATATGGTATTTTTCTTTCTCTGACTTACTTCATTTAGCATTATACTCCTAGCTCCATCCATGTTGTTGCAAATGGCATAATTTTATTCTTTTCTATGACTAATATTCCAGTGTGTGTGTGTGTGTGTGTGTGTCTTCTTCTTTATCTGTTCATCAGTAGAAAGATACTGCTTCCATGATTTGGCTATGGTAGCTAATGCTGCTATAAACACAGGGGTGCATGTATCCCTTCAAATCAGTGTTTTTGTATCCTTTGGGTAAATACCCAGTAGCCCAATTGCTGGATTATAGGGTAGTTCTATTTTTAATTTTTTGAGGGACCTCCATACTGTTTTCCAGAGTGGCTGCACCAGTTTGCATTCCCACCAACACTGCAAGAGGGTTCCCTTTTCTCCACATCCTCACCAACACCCGTTGTTTCTTGTGTTATTGATTTAAACCATTCTGACAGGTGTGAGGTGATATCTCATTGTGGTTTTGGTTTGTATTTCCCTGATGATGAGTGATGTTGAGCATCTTTTCATGTTTCTGTTGGCCATCTGGATTTCTTCCTTGGAGAAATGTCTATTCATGTCTTCTGCCCATTTTTATTTATTTATTTTTTAATTTTTATTATTTTTTTCTTCTGCCCATTTTTAAATTGGATTATTTGTTTTTTGGGGTGTTGAGTTTTGTAAGTTCTTTACATATTTTGGATACTAACCCTTTTTCAGATATATCATTTGTAAATCTCTTCTCTCATTCCTTAGGTTGTCTGTTAGTTTTGTTGATAGTTTCCTTTGCTGTGCAGAAGCTTTTTATTTTGATGAAGTCCCAATAAATTTATTTTTGCATTTGTTTCCCTTGCCTCAGGAGACATACCTAGAAAGAAGTTGCTATGGCCAATGTCAGAGAGGTTACTGCATATGTTCTCCTCTAGGATATTTATGGTTTCATGTCTTACATTTAGTTTTTTAATGCATTTTCTTTTTTTTCTTAAATTTTATTTTATTATGTTAATCAACAAGCATCATTAATTTTTGACGTGGTGTTCCATGATTCATTGTTTGCATATAACACCCAGTGCTCCATTCAATACGTGCCCCCCGTAATACCCATCACCGGGTTTACTCATCCCCCCACCCTCTTCCTCTCTTAAAACCCTCAGTTTGTTTCTCAGAGTCCATAGTCTCTCATGCATTTTCAATTTATTTTTGTGTATGGTGTAATAAAGTGGTCCAGTTTAATTATTTTGCATGTAGCTGTCCAGTATTCCCAACACCATTTGTTGAAGAGACTATTTTTTCCCCATTGGATATTCTTTCTTGTTTAATTATGTTCTTTTTACCTTTACTAAAATCTAATTTTAAAATTTTGCTTACTTTTTAAGTATAATGCACATCCAACAAAATGCATACAGTACACAAATCTTGACCAGAAAGCTGGATGTATCTTCACATACGTATATTCCTGTGTAACCACCACTAAATCAAGGTAGAAAACATTACCAGCACCCAAGGAATTCCTTTTATGCCTCCTCCCAATAATTACAGTCCCCTGAGATAAACACTCTTCTGACTTCTGTCACAAATACACTGGTTTTACCTGTTTGAACCTCATATAAACAAAACCAAAACTATTCACTCTTTTTATGGTCTGGCTTTTTAGAGCATAATTATTTTGATATTCATCCATGTTGTTGATCAGTAGTTGATTTTTTTCATTGCCTATAGCACTTCATTGTATGAATGCACCATGGCTTTTTATCCATTCCCCTGATGATAGACATTTTGTTGTTTCTTCTTTTTAGCTATTATGAATAATAATTCTATTAACATTCTTGTTAGAAGTTTTGGTGAATATATGTATACATTTCTATTATTTATATAACTAAGAGTAAAGTTCTTGAATTACAGGATGCAGTTTTAGTAGATATTGTCAGTTTTCTAAAGTAAGTGTACCAGTTACACTCCCGGCAGCGATATATGAAAATACGCCTTTATACCGTAAATCCTTTTACTTTTTGCCATTTCAGTGGTGTAAAGTGTTCTTTTATTGTGGTTGTAGTTTACATTTTCTTAGCTTTTTTTGAGTATAGTTGACGCATGATATTACATTAGTTTCAGGTATATGACAGTGATTAGACAAGTCTATACATTATGCTATGCTCACCACAGTGTAGCTGTCATCTGTTACCATACGACACTATTACAATTACCATTGACTATTCCCTATATTGTACTTTTTATTTCCATGACTTACTCATTCCATAATTGGAAGCCTGTATCTCCCACTCCCCTTCATCCATTTTGCCCCATCCCCTACCCCCTACCCCACCCCCACGCCAACCATCAGTTTGTTCTCTGTATTTATAGGTCCTACTCTGTTTTTTGTTTGTTTGATGAATAATAATAGATTAGATTTTTATATGCTTATTGGTTCTTTGGATATCCTATTTATGAAATGCCTGAAATTTTTAAAAAATGCACATATTAATTTGCATGAACTCTTCATATATTGAGGATACCAGGCCTTTGCCAGACATAAATTACAAATATTTTCTCCCAGTATATGGCTTGTCTTTTCATTATTATAATGCTTAATATGTTTTGATGAATCAATAGTCATGATTTTATTGAAAACCAGTTTATCAGGGTTTTGCTTTATTATTGGTAATGCTTTATGTATCTTGTTTAAGAAATTCATGCCTACCATAAGGTCATATATGTATCTTCTGTTTTCTTCTCGAAGCTTTATTTTTCAATTTTGTACATAGAGATCTATATTCCATCTCAAATTAATTTTATTGTATGCTGTAATATGGGAGTCAAAGTTCATTATTTTCTTTTCTTTTTTTTTTTTTTAAAGATTTTATTTATTTATTTGAGAGAGAGAATGAGATAGAGAGAGCATGAGAGGGGGGAGGGTCCGAGGGAGAAGCAGACTCCCTGCTGAGCAGTGAGCCCGATGCGGGACTCGATCCCGGGACTCCAGGATCATGACCTGAGCCGAAGGCAGTCGCTTAACCAACTGAGCCACCCAGGCGCCCCAAAGTTCATTATTTTCATGTGAATATTTAATGCTACAGCACAGTTTAATGCAAAGCCAACTTTCTCCCACTGAACTGCAGTGGCACTTTTATAAGTCAAGAGACTATATGCGTGAGTATATTTCTGGACTCATAATTCTGTCCAGTTGGTCTATTTGTCTCTCCTTGCATAATAGCACACTGTCTTAATTACTAGAGCTTTACACTAAGTCTGGAAGTCTGGTAGTGTAAGTCCTCCAGGTTCATTCTTCTTCAATATTATCTAAGCTTTTTGAGGTCCTTTCATTTCCATATAAATTTTAGAATCAGCTTGTCAATTTCTACACAAAATCCTGGAAGGATTTTGATTGGAGTCAGACTGAATTTATAGATCAATTTGCGGAAAATAACATCTTAAAAATATTGAGTCTTCCAATCCACAAACTTGATACATCTCCCCATGTTAAGTATTCTTTCATTTCTTTTAGCGACACTTTGTAGTTTTAATTATAGACATATTATAAATCTTTTGTTAAGTTTAATCCACAGGTATACAGTTTTTAGGTGCTATTTTTAATAGTATTACTTTCTAATTTTATTGTTTTATTTTTGACTGATATATAGAAATAAAGTACTTTTTCTATATGGATTTTCCCACCCAGCAGATTTGCTAAATAATTTAATTCTAATAGCTTATAACTTTTTAAAAATTTCTTATATAATTGTGTCATTTGTAAATAGAGGCATTTTTATTCCTTTTAATATTTTTATAATTTTTATTCTTTTTCTTCTGACTGGAACCTTCAAAAGTATGTTGAATCGACATGGTAACATTGGACATTCCCAAATTTAAGGGAAAAGAGTTCAATATTATGCCATTAAATATGATGTCAGCTGTAGAGTTTTGTAGATATCTTTTATCACATTAAGAAAGTTCTATTCTTAGTTTTCTCGCCATCATTTTATGTTAGTCAGGAATGGGGTTAAATTTTGTCACATGTCTTTTTTGTATCTATTGAGATGATAATATGATTTTCTCTGTTTTAAAGTTATTTTTGAAATTATATTGATTAATTGGTTCTTAAATATTAAACTATTATTGTATTCCTGAAATAAAGTTTAGTTGGTCATGGAGTATTATGTTATTTCTATACTGTTGCACTCTATTTGCTGATATTGTGTTTGGGAATTTTGAGTCTACATTCATGATAGATAAAGGGATGTCATTTTTTTCCTATAATACCCTTATCATGTTTCAGTTTCAAGGTTATACTGACCTCACAAAATGAATCGTGAGAGTTCTCTTTCTTTATTTTCTGAAAGAATCTGTGTAAACACAGTATTATTTCCTGAAATTTTGGAGGAATGAACCAGTGAGGCCATTTAGGCCTGGAGTTTTCCCATGGGAAGGATTTTGATTATGGTTTCAATTTCTTTGGCAGATATAAACCTTATTCCAATATTCTCTTTTGTGTCAGTTTTGACAAGTTGTGCTTTTAAAGAATTTTTCTATTTCATGTAAGTTGCCATGTATATTCTTTGCATAAAATTATTCATAATGTTCTTATTATTTTATTGTGGGTAGGGAAAATCTTTAGTGCTAGATAAAGATGCAGACATCCTCAACTAGGAGGTAGACATCGAAGTCCCCAAAGAGCAGAGCAGCCACGCAGAGGAGAGGTAACACCTTAAGAAGGAGGAATGGGGAGAGGAAGGAGGACCCAAGGGAGGAAAAAAAAAATGGAAAGAACTAACAAAAGGCAAAGCAGAAAACCATAGCGACAAGTTTACAGACAGCCAATTCCTTAGGCTCAGTTGAACTCAAACAAAGGATGGCTTGGTAGGCACACATTACCTGATGCTTAATATTCATTTATTTTCTTAAGCCTTAGTTGTGTCGGGAGTAGGTATGAATGAAGAACTTCAACTTTCTTACCCCATGAAAATACTGGTTGGTACAACTTATGGTTGTACCATAAGAGGGACCACACCCAGAACTGTCTCCTAGTCTGGTAGGACATCAATTCCCAGTCACCCGACACTAACAGACAAGACACTGAGAGGTTCAGTGACATTAATGACTGGCCCCAAATCATATAGTTAACCAAAATTTGTTCTTTAAGAGATTAATGTAAAAATATCTAAGTTTCTTTCCAAGAATTTGATTGCCGTGTGGTAATAATATACTTTACTGAGATCCTTACTTGTTTTAAATTACACAACATTCAAAAACATGCCCTAATGTCCTACTTTTTATAATTAGGGAATAGGACAAATTATGCTCAGGACTTTGGCATCACAGGATTTTCCTAGATCTGTGTTTGATAAATTTGCTTTTCTCATGTTCATTACAGTAGAAGTATGAAGAACCACATCTGGTCTTAAATTTGAACCAGCCTACAGTCCTTAAAATAGCTACTGTATATTAAGCACTTACAATAGAACCAGTATCTGTACTAAGTGCTTTATATGGAATCACTCATTCAATCAAAGCTATTAAATGCCTACCGTTTGCCAGGCACTGTTCTAGGCACTGGAGATTCAGTAGTGAAAAAACAGATCAACATCTCTGTCCTCATGCTCTTAAATTCTAGTAGTGGCTACAGACAAATATACAATCTATAAGTTTATCGCTTAGTATATTAGAAGATTCTAAGTGTCAACAAAAGATCATAATAAGCTAAGGGGGACAGATAATGCTGGGGAGGCAGTATTATATTTTGACTAAGGTGGTTAATCTAGACCTCAATGAAAGGTGAAATGAAATTAAGTTTTAAAGCAGGTAAAGAATGAGCTCTATGTGTATGTGGGTAAAGAATGGGTCATAGTGAAGGATAGGCCCCCAAAAGATCTCCAGGCAGGAATATCCCTAGCATGCTAATGGCCACTACTGCTAATAAGGAGGAAGGGGAAAATAGTAAAAGTGGATGGCAGAGAAAGTAGAAGGGCCACACAAATTTCAGAGGATCACATATGGCCCCGCAGGCCACTTGCAGACTTTGGCTTTCACTCTGAGCAAAATTGCAAGCCATTCCAGTATTGAGCCAAGTTGTGACATGGTCTGACTTGAAAGTGTGCCTGTAACTACAACTGCTGTGTTGAAATAGTTTTAAGAGAACTAGGGTAGAAATAGGCCATTTAGGATCATCTCATTTAATCCTCAGCACCACCCTGTGCAGTAGATACTATTATAAAACTCACTTTAGGATGAAGAAACTGAGGCCTAAAAGATGACATAACTTACTTAATGTCACATAGCCAACAAATAGTATAGAAGGCCCTATTCAGAAGTTGTGTGTATGCCCCCCTCCATGCACTGAATAAATTTTAATTTTCCTAATGTTCTACAGGATACCCTTCTTCCATGTTGGTGGTTGGAAATCATTAAAGCAGAGGCTGACCCTGGTGTTAGATATTTGGTTTCTGTTAAGCAGATTGAAAAAAAACTCTTTCACAATATCCCCCTGAGAATTATAACATATTTCTATGTCTAGACTTTGAAAGGCTAGACCATACCAAATCTACATCCACCCCATTTTCTAGTAAATTGGTCAACAAGGTATTTTCTAAGTGTAAGGGCATGAGGTGTTAGAGAAGAGCTGTTGCCTCAAAACCTCATTCATAAAGTTGTTGTACAGACCACACCTGAATGATGTCCAAATAAGCAGTATAACTAATACTTTTCTCAGAAAAAGTAGGCCTTTCTGAGCAAGTTTCTGTAATTACCACTCATGTCAGGGCGTGAGAAGGATGGTACCAGATTAACAGAGGGTGCAAACTCATGCAGGAACTGTAGGACTTAAAATCAGGCATTCTGACTGAACCATAGTGGCTTCTGTATCACGTTGGTCAAGAATCTCGGACCAAAACACGGAAGGCTGCCACTCAGAATCCACGGGCTCAACAGCAGAGTTGCTCCTTCGTAATTCTCCCAAGTGTTCTGGACATGTTGGGTTCTCAGAGCATTTTTTTAAACAAGTTTAGGTATAAGCCCTAACTTTACTTTTTTTTTTTAATTGTGGTAAAATCTAAATAACTTAAAACTTAATGTTTTAACCATTTTTAAGTACACAGTTCTGTGGCATTAAGTGCATTCACATTGTTGTGCAACAATCATGACCAATCCATCTCCAGAACACTTTTCATCTTCCCAAACTGAAACTATGTACCCATTAAATATTAACCCCCCATTCTCCTTTCCCCCAGCCCGTGTCAATAACTTTACTTTGTCTTTTTGCATTTGACCAATATGGGTACCTCATATGAGTGGAATTCTACAGTATTTGTCCTTTTGTGACTAGCTCATTTTACCTAAGCATAATGTCCTTAAGGTCCATCCATGTTATACCATGTGTAGGATCTTCCTTCCTTTTTAAGGCTGAATAATATTACACTGTATGTATATACCAGATTTTGTTTATCCGTTCACCCATTGATGGACATTTGGGTTGCTTCTTACCTTTTGTCTATTGTGAATAGTGCCACTGTAAACATGGGTAGGCACACATCTCTTCGGGACACTGTTTTCAATTATTTTGGATATATACGCAGAATTGGGATTACTGGATCATAGGTTAATTCTATTTATAATTTTTTGAGGAACTGACATACTGTTTTCTGTAGTAGCTACTCCCTTTTATATCCCCACCAATGATTTACAAGGGTTCCAGTTTCTCCACATCCTTGCCAACAGTTTCAAGTTGTTTCCTTCTATTCCTAGTTTGCTGAGTGTTTCTAACATGAAAGAGTGTTGAATTTTTCAAATGCTTTTTCTGCACCAACTGAAATAATGTGTTTTTTTATACTTCATTCTATTAATATGGTGTATTGCATAGGTTGAACCACAGACTTTGCTTTTTATTAGCTATTGGCTTTGAGCAAGTTCCTTACCCTAAATTTTAACTTCCTTATCTGTAAAATGGAGTTAATACTAATACCTACCTTCATCATTGAGAATATTAAATAATGCAAATATAGCACTTAGTACAAGGCCTAGAACATTCATGTTCAAAAATGGTAGCTCTCACCATCACCATCATCATCTGATCCTTTCACTAAAGCTAACAGTAGACAATAAATTTATTCAAAGCAGACACAGAGAGAAGAGCATAAGCAGACTTGTTAAAATGCATTTAAGACTTATCCCATCCTTAACATGCCCTGGACAAAAGTCAAACTAGAAAAATAATGATTTATACCCAACCCCTTTCACAGAGTCTGGGCAGCTCAGCCAATACCTAAAAGAACAGATACTATTTTGGTATCCCTGTCCTTTAGTTCCAAATCTTATACCTTGGCTTTTCCCAGGGGGAGCTTGAGTCTCTGCTGCCCAGTCATGAAGGCAGGATGGAAAGAAAGGCACAAATAAGGAAGGAAAGCAAAGGAGGAAGGTTCAAATAAAGCTTAGCATCGAGGGAGGAAGGTGGGAGCCATGGAAAAATGGGAGAGTAATCTAGTTGCTGATGTATCAGGCTCTTGTCACCAACCACCTGAGAAAGAAAGCCTCAACACCTACCATTCTCACCAAATCCCTACCAACACCAACACATCCAGTACCCACCCTTCTCTTACCCTCTGATGTTTTTCAGAGCTCAACTCTTCTCTCTCCTGCCTGGGATAAGGAAAAGGATGCAGAAAATAGGGGGTAGTTCAGTCTGGCAGAGAGGTTAAACTATTGGCTAAAATTGAAGAGTGTTTTAGGATTATTTGTAGATTATAATTCTTCCTGCTTCTCATTACCACAGTGACAGAAACTAGGCTCTTACAAGAAAAGTCAGGTTTTCATAAAAACTTTTTCAGGCTAGGCCTGATAGCCCCCAGACAGCTCGTTTTGTCCACTTCATTATTGTATACCATGCATCTAACTCCATCTCTCCACCACCTCCTTCAAGTCTTTCAATTTCCGTTCAACAGTTATTGACTGGCAATGGAGTGGTGACCATCTCAAGTCTGTGCTGTCATAGAATCCATGTTCCAGTAGAGGCAACAAGACAATAAATAACCATACAAATATAAAATGCAATGAGAAGGTTGTGATGTGTTCCACAAAGAAAGATAAAGGAGGAAGCATTTGAGTAGAGAGACCTAAGCAAAGTGAGGAGCTTGCTACACAGTCTTAGGGTGTGGATTCCCTGGAGAGGGCACAGCAATAATCTCACACTCCTTTTCCAAAATAATTCTGAAGAAGGGCCCTTTTACTGCAATTTCAAGAAAACCTAGTTATTTTCTTAACTGCTGTGCAAAGCAAGGAACATAGCACATTTTCTTTCTTACCATGTTCCAGAATGGCAAAGGTCAGATTCTGACGAGGGTCTCATGGCAGAAGAGCCTCCTTAAGCATCTAGCCTTCAATCTCTGGAACCACACTGTCTTTATTTACTCCCTGTAATGATGTAACAAAACTTTTTCATTAAAGCATGCTTCATTTGTTGACAGCCAAGCTCCCTGCTCAGATTGCCCGTCAAAGCTCAGGTCCAATGAAGTTCCTGGATTATCTGCAAACTGGTGTTTTCCTTTAGCCAAGTAGTTTTAAATTCACAGTTATCTAATAGCCCTCCCACCCCACTAAGGGGAAAATTGAACCCTCAGCTGGATAATTATTTGCCATGGGATGAAATCAGAGAGGTGAAGGTAATGCTGGGAAATCAGAATCCATGATGCCAGACCTTAAAGAGGAAGATAATTAAAATAGGGAGGCAGAGTTTCCAGGAAGTTATAATTGTCATGTGACAGACTCTGGTCAGTTCATGCACATGGTAAAAGCTTTTCAAGGGAACTTGCAAATAAACAATAAGGAAACAGTTATAAGGTTAAGTCTTAGAATAACCTTTCTCCTCCTCTACGTGATATACTTTGAAATTTGTGAGGCTGTCTCCCCGTCTCCTCCAGAAAATCGGGGGAAGTTCCTATTCCCCAAAGTTCTTCAAGTGTCTCAGCAAGCTCCAGAAAAATGGGTGGACTTGCCTAACTAAAGAATGGCTGAAAAGCACTTTGAAAATCCCATCATCAAAGAGCCATTTAAGTGAAAGGATCATTAGATTACATATTTATATCAAGTAAGATGAAAAGGATAATGATGGGAAGAGATACGGTAGTTAATCAGGAAGGTTGTGCATGATTCCTTTCTCCCAATAATAGTTACTGTCAACAAGCATATTTAGATCATTGCCTGAAAGATCTTGAGCAGCTCTATAGCCGTGAGCCAAGTCTCTCTCTCTCTCTCTCTCAATGTTCTTTTACAAGAGGTTAAAATAAATCTCACCTACAGATAGCAATTACACTGGGAGACATAACAATAATGGGTACCACTTTCTGAGGACTGAGCTAAGTATTTTCCATGTGTATTTACTTTATAACCCACTTTAATTTACAACAACTCTTTAAGCAGGTATTAGTGACATTCCACAGCTATTGAGTTTTGGAACCAGAACTCAAACCCAGCTCTAACTCCATAGTCTGTTCCCCCAAACTTTGCACTATATTGCCTTAAGAGTCCTCACTTTCTTTTTCAGGTTTTTACTTTTTTCTCCCTTTTATAATTTTCTATTTGTATTTACAAACCAGGAATAAGGCATAGGGCATCTTCTGGGTGATGGACAACATTTCTCTTTGGTGCTATCCGAAATGCTCTAAAGCATTCCAGAGAATGCTTTGTACATCATGCATTGCTCTTCTAACATGTTTAGCTTCAGAATTCAATAATACATATAATATTGTGTTACAAAGATAATACATTTTCCTTTGGGGCAAAGTGTTACTGAGACACTTTCATTGCTGTGAAAAAAATTAAAAGTTATTAAAACCAACACTGAGGAAAAATTAAAAACGAGTAAATTCTTTTTTTTTTAAAGATTTTATTTATTTATTTGAGACAGAGAGAATGAGAGAGACAGAGAGCACATGAGAGGGGAGAGGGTCAGAGGGAGAAGCAGGCTCCCCGCCGAGCAGGGAGCCCGATGCGGGACTTGATCCCGGGACTCCAGGATCATGACCTGAGCCGAAGGCAGTCGCTTAACCAACTGAGCCACCCAGGCGCCCAAAACAAGTAAATTCTTGACACGGTATCTTCATAATTGTCAGAAATTCTCTGTGGCATGTGTCCTTCTGTGTCCAACCAATCCATCAGCACTTTCTTCATCTATTACGCAGGCACTTACCTAGTCCTTTTCACTATATAGTCTGGGCACATGGTCAGCATTATTTGAGAGTTCAAATGGATGACTTCCTGTATTGTAACACCATAGTCTGTAGTCTCCAAATTTTATCCAATTCCAAATTATTCTTCCACTATCCTTAGAAGATAAAATTTCCACTTCTTGCTTTGAGTTCAGTTCTTATCTTCATGAAATTCCTCTGCAGGTTCATTCAGAAGCATTAGGACCAATTAATCCTAGGCAGAAGTCAAATTGCATGGAACCCAGCAGAGGTCAGAGCAGTATGGAACAGAGAGCCAGAACTGGTGTGTCCTCCCTGGAGTTTACATTACTGTGTTGGGGAGACAGATGATAAACACAACAAACATGCAAAATATGTAGTGTATCAGATGGTATGACACATACTGTATTAGTTTGCCAGGGCTGCCATAATAATGTACTACAGCTAGCTGGCTTAAAACAACAGAAATTCATTCTCTCATAATCTGGAGGCTCGAAGTCTGAAATCAAGGTGTTGGCAGGTCCATGCTCCCTCTAGAACTCTGAGTAGAATCCTTCCCTGCCTCTTTATAGCTTTTGGTGGTGAACGTCAATACATGTCTTTCCTGGCTTGCAGTTGCGTTGCTTCTAGCTCTGCCTCTGTCATCACTTAGCATTCCCCCTGTGTGTCTCTGTCTTCCTATGATTTCCTCTTCTCAGAAAGATACAAGTCATATTGGGTTACAGCCTACCCTAATGACCTCATCTTAACTTAATTAAATGGATAAACACACTATTTCCAAATAAGGTCACATTCATAGTTACGAAGGGTTAGGACATTCAACAGATATGTTTAAGAACACAATTCAACCCGAAACAGATGCTATGAGAAAAATGAAGCAGGAAAACTCAATATGACATATGTGTAGGTGGAGAATAGGGATCAGATGCAGTATTAAAAAGAATAGCCAAAACGAGTCTCAGTGAAAGGAAATGTTTGCATAAAGATCTGAAGTTGAGGGAGCCAGACTGTGGATGCATAAGCACATATGCAAAGGCTCTGTGGAATATACCAGACATGTTCAAAGAACAGCAAGGAGGCCAGCATGGCGGGAGCAGAATGAACAAAAGGTGATGTGGTAGGAGATGAGTTCTGAGAAGTAATAAAGGAGAGAGATGATATACAGACTTTAGCTTTTATCCCAAGTGATATGGGAATTCCCTGGAAGATTTTGATCAGAAGATAACATGATCTGACTTATATCTTAACAGGACCTTCTGGCCACTGTCAGAAATAGACTATAGGGAAGGAGGTTAGAAGCAAGGATCTAGCTTAAAAGGCTATTGAAATAATCCTGGTGAGAGATGATGATGGATTGATAGTGGAGATGGTTAGAAGTAGTTAGTTTCTGGATATTTTTTGAAGGTAGAGCTAACAAAATTTGCTGACAGATTGGTCATGCGGTGTGAAAGAAAGAGGAGTCAAGGATGACACAAGATATTTGGCTATAATAACTAAAAGAAGACAGTTGCCAGTAACTTAGTTATGTGGAATATGAAAATAGCTGGTGCTGAAGGGAAATCAAGAGCTCAATGAACATAAGAAGTTTCAGATGCTTGTTTTAGATACATCTGAATTGTACGGAGATTTCCAGTGGGTAGTTGACCATATGAGTCTATACAAGTGAGAATAAACCTCCCCTGCTCCACATCTCACCTGGGCAGATGCTACTGCAAAACTGACCTATTGTCGTGTGAGCAGAAAACTGAACAGAAGGCTTAGTGGTTTGTTTGGGAAAATATCCAGAAGAAAACTGGAGGAATTAGTGTTTTCTCATAATGCAAGAGTTTATTCATTTAGTCAATATGTAGGTATTTATTATAAAGTTTGGCAATTTTTAGAACTATCTATTGCAGAATTTCCAAAGGGTGAGAGACCAAATTTACAGACCTAACATAAAAGATTTTGCTTTGGTATTAGAATAAGACCCCATAGATAAGAGAGAAAATCTAGACCAAAGACAGAAGCAGACTAGTCCAGATATTCATGGAGAAGGAAGGATGTATGGCTCTTCAATAGGTGGTGTCAGGAGGCTCGTCTTTATCCCTTCTAAGGAAGAGGACTACCATGGACTCTGGGAGGGGAGGATCCACAAAGCACCCACAACAGGTACCACGTGGGACCTGTCTCAGTTTGGGAAAATGTAGTGTCCTCTCCAGCTTTGCCTGGAGCAGCTCTCTCAATAAGAGAAGATGCATCTACTAACACGTGCTCTCCAAAAAGAGCAACTGTTCTCCAAGGCATCAATAGCACTGGTGATCATATGCCTCATTCTACCAGGAAATGGGACAGGAAACAGCTAGAAGTATATGTGTGTGAGTATGTGAAGTGGAGCTGAAATTCAAGCACTTACCCCAGATTTCCCCCCATCCTTTCACTGTTTTCCTCCAGGTTGATGATCTAAGACACTTGGATAGAAAGGCATCATGACCTTGAGGTCCAAAGTTGGGGTTTAGAGGTATTTTCAACCATGGCCTCTGTTCCTTTTCTTTCCACCAAATGAGAAACACAGCAAATCCATTCAGTGTGGATACATACATCTTCTAGAACACATCTGGGTCATTAAAAGATGCAATGAAGCTTTAAGCAACTTTAAGCAATACAAAATGTTATACAGATCTTAGTTAACTTCTCCACACCACAGATTAGCGGCAGGTTTTTACTTCTCCTTTAAAGCAGTCATAGAATCAGTCTATAAAAAAGTTCACTAATCATTTTACAGAGGAATAGCAGGGCAAATTGGTTAATGACTTGCTCAAAGTCTTACACTTTGTTACCTGTGGAAATGAGGGTAGAATACAAGTCTCTCTTGGCTTCTCAACCACTTTCTCATACTCATCTTGATACGTCACTGTAAACGTTATGGCTGCCAATATCTACACTATTTGGCACACTTACAGCATCAGCTTATAGCTCTGGAAAGAGCTTCACTTGTCCTCTCACTCCAGGCAAATTACAATCAAGCCCTCATAAGATCTTAAAAATACATCTAAACACTCTGAAGGGTAGCCTGATATAATGAAATGACCACATATCTTGAAGTCAGGCAGCTGCCTATGAATCCAGACTGTCACTCACTACCTCTGTGACTTAGAGCTTCTAGCAGCCTCTGTCTCCTCATCTATGAAATGAAGATAATGATACTCATACCAAAGACTGATTTTAAAATTAATTGTAATGCTATATTGAAAGAGTCTAACAAGCACAGAATAAGGGATAACTGCTGAATAATAATTATAATTTTCAAAGGTAAGTTGCTAAATAAAGTTCATCTGAGTTGACAAAGAGGTAAGATGCAGTCATGAATTGCAAGGTAAATACATTTTTTAAAAAAAAAACCCTCTATACAAATAGATAAGTAAATATGATGGTGAATGGGTAACCAGAGGCCACTGTGACTAAATCAGTTGGTAGAACCAGGGATATTACCCAGCCTGGCACCTTTTCTTATTTTGATGTGTATCTTTAGCACATTGTACCAAGACTTTTGAAAATGTATCACTAGCAAGAATAAGTTAGAAGAAGGTGAGGAGGAAGTTAGAGGAAGATGAGGACAAGAAGATGAGGAATAAGAAGAAGATAGAAGGTGGTACAATGTACACAGTATATAGAGATATATGTGTGTCTCAGAACTACTTGTCCATAAAGAAGCCTTTGAATTTGAAAAGGAAATATAGACACAGGTGTTGGCAGTGCCTGTAAAATCACCCATTGGTCTTCTCATCCCTGCAGGAAAAATGTCTCTCATCCCTGCAGGAAAAATGTTTCTTAGGGAGATATAGGAGGATCCTAGAGAATACTAGGGCCAGACACAAGCCCTCCTCATTCCACCTATGGGAAAGCTGAGGCATTATGTCAGAGCCAGGAGTAGTCAAAGAGCAAATCTCATCCTTTACATTCAGTGCTCTACATACGTCATTTGACAGAAATAAACTTTCAAAAGCTCATCATTATTATTTCCAAATAAACGGCAAAGAGGCCACTTGGGCAGTGGTTTTCTTCCAGTTTCCTGTGGAAGCTTCGTTTCCTTCCAGTTAATGGTCCCTTCAGCCAAGGGGAAATCTAGGATTTGCCCTGACAGGCTGTGATCTCCCTCAAGTATGTGATACTGTTTTCCTCCACAGCGCACAGTTGGCCTTGTTAATGAGGCCCTAGGGGCAGAGTTCGTGTTTGCCAATGCCTCTCTCGCCCTGGTTGCTGATTACAACCCGGCATCCAAGCTTTAGAGAGTTTATTACCATATGTTCCATTTCCCTTTTTAGCACTGTTTGGGCTCTGTGTTCAGAGACAAGGTACTTCCTACAGTTTGGCTGCAGCAGTTTTTAGAAGATGACTAGAGCTATAACAAGAACACTGAGCTTTGTCGAAGACACCGTCTGGAAGAGAACATTCTCGCTTTCGTGAAAAGTTCTGTTTGGGCACACAATTACATATACACGTTAAAAGGCTCTATCAGCTAGCCTGGGCAGGCAGAGTTTTTCTTGCTGTACTAAACTTTCCTCTCACACTGTTAGCCACAATGATATTAAAGAAGCCTGTCAGGGTTCGGATGGAAGGAAATCTCAGACAGGCATTATGTTTCCTTGTAGGTGGAGAAACAAAATAGAGTCTGCAAATTAACTTCTTGTTTTTCCTGGAGATGATTTTCCAGTAGGGTTGACATAAGCAAAGCATTTCTCCTGCAAGTCCCATGCTCTGACTGTGAAAGAAAGGTTTATAGAATTAAAATCCTGTAAGTGTTGTCCCTTAAAGCACCAATGCTTTTATTTATAGTCTGTTTTAGGAAATGTTTTACAAGTGTGATTTGTGTTTATATTTAAATATCCTGGCCACCTCCACATATAATCTGATCAAATTTACTGAAAAAGATTCATGTAGCAATATTTATACCACAGGCACTAAAAGGCTACAGAAGCTTATAAATATTAACTTGCCACTTTAGAAATACAATTAAACCATGTCTTACATATTTTTCATCTTCCAAAACTCTTAATAGATTTTTTTCCAGTTTGTGGTCATGATTCCCAAAGGAAAATTCCAAAGTTGCACTGGTTTCCTTAGTAACAGAATCAGGTATAAATTGTGTTCCTATAGTTCCAAACATCTGTATCCAAGCAACATATTAAAGTGCACTGCCAACTGATGTATGTATAGTTTGTAGGTAAGCTTGACTTTCCAGAAAGAAGTGAAGTGGCAGGAAAAAGAAAGCATAAATAGCAAAAGAAGCAAATAAAATCACAAGGAAATGCAGTACTGTTTTTCAGTTTTTAAAAAAATTTCTCAGCTAAATCTCCCCCCAAAAGGGATGGTCAGGGTATTATACAAGACATTAATAATTTCTGGGGGAGTTCACAGTTTGGGATTAAATGATATACTTTACTTCTGTAGCTGGCCATTCTAGCCTGAAAGGTAACTCAAGAAAGCTTCCTGGTTGTCCTCAAAAGGCCTTATTCCTTGGTAAGGAGGAGAGACTCATAGAGGCCCAAAACATTGACCATGAGTAAGAGAGACTGTGGAGTAGGAAACTCTTCAGGATTCTAAGAGTAGTATGTTAACTGTTCTAAAAGGGTCTTTGGTATTCCAGAACTCAGACTTGTATTCTTAGCACAATCCTTCTTACTTCAATGGATCCAGAAACTTAAGGCAGACCCTGGTAATTCTGCCTAGAAATCCATATTCACTTGAAATTAAACTCTTCAAGACACATAAATTCTAGACTCTAAAATTAAGGACAATATAAGTTCCATGCCCTTGGGAAGTATTTGTTTATTTAAGCCTTAGCTGCCTCATCTTCAAAACGGGAATAATAAGGGAAAGGGAGGATGGGAAATTACTGTTTAATGGGTACAGTTTTAGTTTGGGATCACGAAAAAGTTCGGAGATGGATGGTTGCACAACAATGTCAACGTATTTAATGCCACTTAAAAATGTTTAAAATGGTAAGTTCTATGTGATATATTTTTTCCTACAACAACAAAAAACCCATAGAAATAATAATAGTACCCCACAGGATTGTTTTGAGAATTACATGAGATAATGAATAGTCTGCATGGTGCCTTTGACATATGTGCTCAATAAATGGTCATTATTATTGTTGTGATTCATGTTAACATTAACAAAAATAGACTCTTGAGCCCCTATAGGAGTTACAACCAGTATCAGTGCTTATCATTCCCTGTCTCACTGCCTGTTGCCTTTCCACTGCACTGACCCATCTTCATATCTTGGTCCCAAGTCCCTCTTTTCACTATTTTCCTCTTGCAAATCTGCCTTTTCTCCAATATCCTTATATCAGGCACAGTCACCACAGAATCCAAAAAACAAAACAAAAACATTTGGGAGGGTCAAGTTCTTTTACTAGAGTTGCATATAAAAACAACCCTAAAGAAAACTATTTTGTTTTTTTAAGATTTATTTACTCATTTTAGAGATACAGAGTATGTGCATGAGTGTGGGGAGGAGCAGCAGGAGAGGGAGAGAGAGAGAGCATCTCAAGCACAACTTCCCACTGAATGTGGAGCCCAACATGGGGCTCAATCTCATGACCCTAATATCGTGACCTGAGCCAAAATCAAGAGCCCGATGCTTAACTGACCAAGCCACCCAGGTGTTCCAAGAAAACTATTTTAAGTTCAGCTGCCACTTGAAAAAAAAAATCTTCAAAATGGCTCTAACGTTTTGGTAGTTGTGAGACTAGCCATGGGTAAAACTGCAAAATAAACGTGATTTCTGTTTCCTCTTGTTCTGGCTTAGATGGGAGTAACACCAACAACCACCACTTCATGGTTTAGAGAGATTTTCACAGGCGTCCATTCATTCATTTCATCTCCCCACAGGTGAAAAGCCCAAGACTATCATTCCTGACCCTGAAGTTTGATGGTGTCCTGTTGCCTGTGTACACTCCTGATACCCTAATCAGATCCACACTCCAAGTCTCTCCCCTTCCTCCAGACATCCAAAAGCATAAATTGATAGAACTAAAAGAACGTTGGAAATCTTTCAGTCAATGCCCTTCCTTTCACCAATAAAAACTGGAAGCCCAGCGTGTTTAGGTAATAGGACCTACCTTACCTATCTCTGCTTTGGATGCCACGACCTCCAATCTTCTCAGAGACTTTGTGCTATCAGGTATTCCCTCCCTCTTTGGGAACTACAATTTTGCTTCACAACTTTACTTTCCAATTAGCATTGATATGTGTTCAATGTCTCCCACCTTTAAAAAAACTTTCCTCCTGCTTCTCGTCTACATCTCTACTTGCAGTCCAATTTCTCAAAAGAGTTAATTCACTCTTCTCATATCATCTCCCCTCACTCAACTTCGCAATCCAAAGTGGGCTAATGTCTCCCCTTACTACCCTTCCTAAATTGCTCTCTCAGGCCAACAGCTGAAGTCTTCTAGGTCTTTATATTCACTTTTCAATTGCATCTTGCCCAATCCTTCAATAATATATGATACTGTTCAAATACTTCCCTCTTAAAAGACTCTTCCATTGACTTCCTTGTTGCCACTCTTTCTTGGTTTTTCTCTAGCTTCTCAGGTCACTCAATTTCAACATTTTTGGCTAGCCACCCACCTCTGCCCATACATTAAAGGTTGAAGTGCCTCAGGGCTTGATCCTGGACCATTTTTCCTTTAGTTTTCATTCTATAAACTCTTCCTGGACCATTTTTCTGTTTCAATTATTTTATTGGCCAATAATTCTGAAATCATTTGCTCCTGAGCTTTATATATAAATGCCAACCTGAAGCCTCCACTTTGATGATCTGGGAGAAACCTCATGCTCATATCATTTTCCTCCCAAAACATGCTCCTTCTCTTATTTTTTAATTTTAATTAATGGTCTTATTATGCACCCAGTTGGCTAAGTAAAAAATCTGTAAAGCATACATGTCTCCTCTTCGTGAATCCCATGTTATACATTCATCCTTTTATGCATTGAGATAATTAAGTGCCGACTAGATGCCAGGCACTATCCCAAACAATCACCTCTAATCCATTCTGTCTAATCCATTCTGCTTGCCAAGTGATCTAACTTGCCAAGTGATCTAACTTGCCAAGTTATTTCTTCCACCACTCCCATAGTTTATGCTCCAGGTCTTACCTGAACTACTGCAATAATCTCACTGACTGCCATATTCACTCTTACTTTCTTTATTCCTTTTTATTCCATAATATTTAATCCTCTCTATTACCAACTCTTAATTATAAAAACCTTCAAAGAAGTTTTACAATGAACAAATAGCATAGTGTCTCCACTTATATTCCACAATTGTTAACATTGTACTGTATTTGCTTTATTTCACTCTTTTTACTTAATACTTTTATGAATATAAAATATTCACATTTTATTTATACTATTTGAAAGTAAGTTGTGAGCACCTGGGTGGCTAAGTCGGTTAAGCATCTGTCTTCAGCTCAGGTCATGATCCCAGAGTCCCGGGATCGAGTCCCACATCAGGTCCCTGCTCAGTGGGGAGCCTGCTTCTCCCTTTGCCCCTTACCCCCCTCATGCTTTCACTTCTCTCTCTCTCTCAAATAAATAAATAAAATCTTAAAAAAAAAAGGGAAGTTGTAAATGACATAACATTTTATCCCTATGACTTCAGTGTACACATCTTAAGAATATGGAGAATGTCTTGTATAATTGCAAAACCATGTCTAAGAAAATTAACAACAATTCCATGATATTCTATAATAGCCAGTCCATATTTCCAATTCCCCAATTGTCCCACAAACATCTTTTGTGGCTGCTCCCTCCACCCTCAGTCAGGATTCTACCTGCATTAATTTATTGCATTACATTGTTATATCTCTTTTACATCTTAGTTTAGAATTGTCCCTAACCATTTTTTATGACATTGAATTTTTAAGTTCAAGACAGTTGCACTACAGAATGTCCCACATTCTGAATGTGTTGCCTTATTTTCTCACTTTAAGATGCTGAATTGTAGCACTTGGTTAAAGCGTTGACTGACAGCTCTAGGCTCTCTTCATTGTAACCATACATGTTTCCCTTTCCTATTAGAAAATTATTTGTCATGTGATCCCCAGCACCATGTTACTATGCTGTCTCCATTGACCTTCCACCCAATATTTGAGCATCCATCTATGATCACTGGCTGCATCAAGTATGAAGTTGGGTGGATCTTTTCAAGATGTAAATCTGATCATAATTTTTCTTCAGTCATTTTCCATTACTACAGAATAAAGTCCAAAACCCTTTGAATGACTTCTGAGCCCCTTCCAAGTCTGCTTACCTCCTAAACTGTCCTCTCCCCTTTTTCCCCCTCATTCCATGCATTCTACCCAAAATGGTTTTCTCTCAGTTTCTCTGCCTAGGAACATCACACATCGTGTTCCCTCACTTGGAATATTAACTCCTATTCATCATTCAGGTTTCTTCTTATTATTTCATGGGGGAAGCTTTTTCTAACCTCTCAGAAAGGAATAGCTTCCTCCACAATATGCCCCATTGTACCCCCCATATGTGATTCTCATCAGCTCCAGAACTTCCTTTCAATGCCTGTCCCACTGGCTATTCCACAAGCTAACAGAGGATCCCTGGGGAAATAGGAAAGTTAGACTGAAAGCTCACATATTCTGCCTTTAGCGATGCATTTGACCTTCTAAATATCTGCTTTTCTATTTTGTGTGTGTGTGTGTGTGTGTTTTAGGGGGAGGAAACCACATGACTTGAAGCAAGGCTGAAAGTATCTGTAAAGCCAGATAATAATGTTTTCTTTTAAGCTAATCTCTTTTGCAAAGCTGTGGATTCTGAATGTTCTTAGTAGGCAATAGAGGCTCTTGTTCTTTGAAGGGATAAAATGTCCAAAACAGTTTCACTCTGATTTTTAGCTCAAGGGAAAGGAACAGAAGTTGTCTTATGCACTTTCTGTGTAACTACTGTTGATAAAAAGGTTTGACCTGAAATTTCTGTCCCTCTGCTCCCTCCAGAGGAGGATTAAAGGTGAGATAAATGATAATGTGTTTAATTTTTCTTCTGGCAATTTCAGCTTCCACTAAGTTTCACTTTTCAAGTTCTTTTAGCTTTCTGAGATTCTTGCTGTTAACAGAAACAATAATTGCCATTATTATTATGATGGTAATATAGCAGCTGCACTTTTATTCTTCCACCTGGAAAACATCAAAACTTAAACAACCCATTATTATCATTTTAGGTGAGAGAACACATCTGTAGACTAACTACTCTGGCGACAGTCAAGGTGTGTACCTCTGAGGCCAGTACTTTGGACCACTCAATCCTACATGTCGATGGGTAGCCCTCAACCACATTAGTCATTCAGTGGCAGACTACTTAGAAAGAAACTACTGAAGAAGACAATACAGCTTGAAGCAAATTTACAACTTTTCCAATAAGAGATTAAGTCATGTCTACATTGCGTATATTAACAGCAAACTGACACTTTGGCCAGCAGTAAGCAAGACTCTCTTCTAAACAGTTCTCACTTTTTTCGTTTCCTATGCATCCTGAGGATGGTTTTCTAGTCCCAAAGTTTACTTCTTTCCATTCCGTCAGGTTCACAAAGAGAAGTTTCTCAAGTCCTGTCACTTCTCTTCAGTACAGCCCTCCTGTGCCTCATGGTCTTCTAGGGCAAAAATCTTCACCCATTTTAGTCAGGTACTTCACAGAGTCAGCCTCTGGGGTTAAAAAAAAAAAAAAAGGCTTTGGAGGACCAAGCAAAATAGCTCTTGGTCCAAAATGACTGGTCCAAGTCTAGATGAGGGTAGTCCTTGAGAAGAAAAAGATGGAGGCCTAAGTGTAAAGGATCCAGAGGCTACTGACCTTTTCCCAACAGCCATATTTCAAGTTAGTTCTCATGAGCTTTTATTAAATTCAAAGCCTCAAAGTCCCCTCATCTCTGAGCTCCTCTTGTCTCCTGAGAAGCCACTCGTTTATGATACTCATTATGACTCTAGCAGATACTAGAGCATCCCTTCTAAAATAATGAAACGTCATTCATTTGAACCATGGAATTAAACAGCCACATAAGGGTCCTTCCTCCATCATACTATTTGATCAAAGGTTACATATTAAAATCCACTGAAAACAAAACCTATAATCAGTGAGTTAAGATTGTTCCCTTATATGAATCAGGTAGGCCCAATTGCCTCCATTACTATAATGGTTGAAAGTGCACAGAAAAGTGTAGAGAAACTGAGTATAAAAATAACTAACTATATTCAATAATTAGAGAATGCTTACTACATATGTGCTTGACTCTAAGGATAAAGGTCCTCACTCCTAAGGGACCAACAGTCTTCCAGGGGGCAGATACACCAACAGTTTACAAAACATCCACATAGAAATAACTGTGTAATAACTTATGTAGGGTCACAATGATAGATTATCCCTGGGAGAGACAGAAGAGAGTTCACAGCAGAAGTACAATATGGAGGGGCTTAAAGAATCAGTAGAAGTTGGTTTAGGATAACAAAATCAATGGCATTTTAGGGCAGAGGGAAATGTAGCAACATATCATTTTTCTCTTGGCAATACTTTTCTAGGCAAGTTTTTCATCTTAGTTTTGTTTCCCCATCCATAGCACATGGCACTTGCTGCACAGCACCAGGTAATTTTGCTAAGAGATATAGAATGAAGGTTCCATATTCACTTAAATGACATGGGATGGGAAGAAAAATGTGCTACTCAGGGAAGTCAAATATAGATAGTTTAATTAGATTGCATACAATTGAATAAAATCATTTGATGTGGAGAGGTTTGCAGTCTTTCCCTGATACATTTTACCCGATTATTTATTTCTTCTTTCTCTCTTCCTCAAGGAGAAAAAGGATTAAATTTCTCCCATATGTAGTTTCCTGGGAAAATCACACAGAAGGAAGCACTATACTCCCTGAGGACTGACTGCATCCAAGTATCAGGAACATGTCACAGGGCAACAGATGGCATAGACAAGATTTGGTCTTAGAACAAAGATGACAGGGACTGGATAGTATGGATGACAAAGTTCTTTGGACTAGAACAATAAGAGACCTCCAGTTTGGGGATAAAGGGGAACAGAAGCAGATAGAAGAATTTAAAATAGTTGCCATGAAATATGTATTTATATCTTTCTCATTGAGAGAAAAAGACAAGGTAAAGATTAGACTTTCTGTTGGGGTTTGGCTTGTGAAGATATGACCTGGCCCTGACATTGAATCAGATGAGGCCCAGGTCCAAAAGTATTTCATACATAAAATACCTAATTCTGAAGGGTTGAGTAATGCTTAGCAATATGGGAAAGGGACCAGGATGGGAATTTACATTATTAAACACCAGTCATATTTATCATATTTTAGGCATTTTATTAGACATTTTACATATGTTCCTCAATACTCATATTGGGTTCCTTCACCTTACTTTCAACCTGCCTCTAGCTGCTATTAGATATTCTGTTGCACCAGGTTTGTATAGTGAGACTCCCAGCCCCAGATTTATCCTCCACTGAACCCTTGGGCCATGGGACATATACCCTATTTTAAATTCTACAAAAATTTACCTATGTGCCAGATCTCAGCTGGAGAATTGATACATAATTTACATATTGTTTTTCCACATAAAACTCCCCACACAGATGTAATTTTTTTTAAGATTTTATTTATTTATTTGTCAGAGAGCACAAGCAGGGGGAGCGGCAGGCAGAGGGAGAGGGAGAAGCAGGCTTTCTGCTGAGCAAGGAGCCCGATGCAGGACTCAATCCCAGGACCCTGGGATCCTGACCTGAGCTGAAGGCAGACGCTTAACTGACTGAACCACCCAGGTGTCCCAGATGTAACTTTTTTTTAATGTGATTGTACATAATGAGATTTCCATTTGGTTAGGTTCACCCCACCCATGCAGTGGTTATCTGCTCTTGGTTCCTCTCTACTAACAAATGAGGTGTTTTCAATGACTGAGAAAGTCAACCTATGCAGTGGCTTCATGGGGATTCACCACTGTCTCTGACAGCTTGATAGAGTTGCTCCCTCTTTCGTATTAGTTTCCGAGAGCTGCTGTAACAAACTTGGTGGTTAAAAAAACGCAGAAATCTATTTTCTCCCAGTTCTGGAGGCCAGAAATCTGAAATCAGAAGTGTGATCAGGGCCACACTTGCTCTGAAGTCTCTAGGAGAAGATCCTTCCTTGCCCCTTCCAGCTTCTGGGGGATCCTGGCATTCCTTGGTGTGTGGCATTATAACTCCAATCTCTGTCCTTGTTTTCACATGACCATCTTCCCTGTGTCTGTGTCCTCTCCTCTTCTGATGAGGACACCTGCCATTGGATGTAGGGTTCACCTTAAATCCAGGATGATTTCATCTTGAAATCCTTAACTAATTACATCTGCACAGACCACATTTCTAGGTAAGGTCACATTTTGAGATTCTGGTTAGATGTGAATTTGCAGGGGACCCTACTCAACACTCTACACCCTTTAACATCATCAAACCAAGGGGGGAAGGAAGGCTGAAGGAGGACAAATGCTCCCCTGAACCATCTCAAGACACTGCTCCACGTTTTTCCATCCACCTATCTAATGAGATGGCTCTGCATCAAGGCGTTTAGACATTGCCCAGCTGTTGTCCTTTGACAGTCTGCAAAGAGGCTGCCTCCCTATACACAGCTCAAACACTTCGCCCTCTTACTGCCTTTCATCAGCTGTTCCATCAGTCCATTTCTGAGATGTCCAGTCAACCCAGCACACTCATGGATATTTTAAATTACTTTTCAATCTGTGCCTTCTGCAGGATGACTGATGTGTGAGTTTCTCATGCATTGAGAATTGCTCTTTACAACGATTTTTCTCTAGTCCAATCTGCATTTTAATAAACTGGATTCTAGATATGGCTCAGCTACTATCTGTTGTGTCTATTTTAAACATGCTCCAGTATTTTTTAAGCCACTTTTCCCTTTATGACAGCTTTCCCATTTCAGACAATTTGAACTAAGCTTTCCAGGTGAAAATTGGAAAATTGGTAAAACCTACACTCTCTTGCTGCCTGAGTATAATGTCCATGTTTTCTGAACACTAAGCCAGGACATATAGTCTAACCTGGATGAGTGCACTCACTGGAACTACATATGAGAAATCCAAATTTCTCTGGAGAGTCAATTTGTCATAGGAGCACTCAAGAAACACTAGCCAGGTTTTGTGAAAAACAGCCAACTATAGCACCCTTGCTTTATGTGAATGCAAAAATACTTCCACAAAAAGAATATTCTCTCATCTCAAATCTCAAACTTGCTCATCAGATTTAGGATCAAAACTAAGACAGGAAATACAAAAAGCACTTCAGTTCTAGAATAATTTGTTAGGAAAGTAAGATTTGTCTTAATATATACATACTTAGTGTTTGTCTTAATATGTGCAAACATAGCACTATCTCAAGCTTTAATATAGGTGATTCTAAAATCAATTTTCTTACCAGTGAAAGTTTATAAAGATGCTTAACGTTTTTTTTAAAGATTTATTTATTTGAGGGCACCTGAGTGGCTCAGTCGTTAAGCGTCTGCCTTCAGCTCAGGGCATGATCCCAGGGTCCTGGGATCAAGCCCCACATTGGGCTCCCTGCTCAGCGGGAAGCCTGCTCTCCCTCTCCCACTCCCACTGCTTGTGTTCCTGCTCTCGCTGTCTCTGTCTCTTTCAAATAAATAAATAAAATCTTTAAAAAAAAAAGATTTATTTATTTGAGAGAGAGAGTGTGCATGTGTGCATGAGCAGGGGCTGGGGCAGAGGGAGAGGGAGAGAGAAAATCTCAAGCAGACTCCCCACTGACTGCAGAGCCCAAAGCAATGCGGGGCTCAATCTCACAACCCTGAAATCATAACCTGAACTGGTCGTTCAACCAACTGGGCCACCCAGGCGCCCCAAAGATGCTTAAGTTTTAATCAACAAAGTGGCAAGGATATTCTAGACAATCAATTTAGTAATGTAATATGCAAATTAGCCAACAAAGTAGATAGAAGTTTTCTGACTCATTGTAAAATGCAGTATCTTTGTTTTTGTTTTTTAAAGCCATTTTTACAACTTCTCAACTGATTTATTTAAATATGCTCATTTTATTTTCTTAGCAAGATATTATTAAATAAGGTAATTAGGCTTTCTATTCAAAATATTTAATATTTCCTTCTTATAAAAAGAATTTTTTGAAAATCTGTTTGCCTTCCCTTCATCATTTCACCAGTTATCTGAAAATAACTTCTCATCTCTTTAGCTACGTTTGCCAGAAAAAGGAGAACATATTCATCTTTATTCATACTCTATTTCAGGTCAGGGTCCTCCTTGAGTCAGCTAAACAGCTCAAATGAAGTCCAGCTATTATCCATGGGGTACAGGATAAGTAAATAAACACAATTCAAATAAAACAGAATTACCCACAGGAAATAACCATTCTAATGCTAGCAATAAACAGCTAAATCCCAAGTTTGTTCAGTCCTCCAATACTTACGTTTCATTCTTAACAAATCCCTATAAATGGACATATGGTCAAGATGTGGCCTCTCTGGGAAAAGCCCACATTGCTCTTCCCTTTTGTCCCCTTTGCTCTGAACTCAGGCACATATTCAGATGGACACACTCCTGACTTTCTCTATTCTTGCTCTCCCATGTTCATTCCTCCCCACTCCACAGTCCCTCTTACCCGTGCCTCCTCAGATCACTCTTATACAACCCTAGCTGACACACAGAACCTGGCAAGAGTCGCAGATACAAGTTGGGGGAGTCTCCTTCGCTCACACCCATTGTCTCTGAGGCCTCGCTTATGCCCAGCACCTCCGCAGTAACAGGCCCCTTCTTGGTCACAGGTCTGGGCACAGTGCTCAGACCCAAGTAACTTTATCCTATGATGATTGCTCCAGTTTAGGCATGTGAAATGATCAGCTAAAAATGATGAGAGCATCAGCTAAAAATAAAAACTCTTCCTTTTCTGTTTCCTAAGAGGATATAAGCCCTGAACTCTGTAGCTTTGTTTCCTGACACATTTATAGCAAAAGGGAATGAGAGAAGCAGATGCTGGAGATCAGGAGATAATCCCGTGGATCACTCCCATGATCCAGTTGCCCTAGAGGATGATCTCATTCCTTCTGTTGGATACAAAAAACAATAAATTCTCTCTTTCAGATTAAATGAGAACTTAGTTGGATGTGTGTCTCTTACAACTGAAATAACCCTGACTAACATAATAAGGGTGGGAATCTGGGAACAAAGTTGAGTATAAGCCTTAGGTGCATTGTCAACTGGGACCAACTGGAGATTTAACCTTTTGTGGGGACGTGGAGGTGGTGATAATAACTGGAAAAGGAAATACAGCACAGGATGAGAGAAGGAAAGTCCAAATGCATCCCAAAGCTAAGAATGTTATTGTAAGTAGAGGTAGGTCAAGCAATCTACAGAGCTCTACATATCAGAAAAACTGCAGAGGTCTGAGACAAATAAGAGATGTGTGGCTGCAGGTATCATAGATTTGGTTTTGGGGATACTGAGATTTTTGTCAGAAAAATACCTGTTTAAAGGACTTGGCTACAAGGCAGTGACTTGATACAGGAAAATTAGCCATGAATAATGAGGAGCTGTACACCAGAATCCTACTAGGCCCAAACAAAAGACCAACTAATACAGATTACTTTAGCCATTATATGCACTCCACCTAGAGGTTTGATTGCCCCTAGAATCTGGGATGGAATGGAATAAGTTGCAAGGACAGGTCAACCTCTCTTTGAAGACTTGATTTTAAGTCACATTCCCTGAATGTTATCTTTTGCCACTTCTTAATAGATTTGAGGGTCTTTCTATCCAGTCAATCTCCAGTTGGTCAGGTTCCAAGTATTTGTTGTATGAACTGAAAGAGTAATTCTTCAAAATGTAGGTGAACTTTTCAGGTGTTTAAGGGCTGATCTGAAACTCAACCACAAAGGAAATTATTGCTATGGGAAATGGGCTCTGAGCTGAGACTCATGACTCCAAGCATGCATCTCCCCACAGCACATTCAACCCTAAAGGCAGAGCTACTGCAGAGAGAACATGGCAAGATTGAGATAATCCCTTCCCTACCTTGCATCTCTAACAGCTGGTGAAAAGGAAGCACTGGATGTTCTGGTTATCTACTACTGTATAACAAACCACCCCTAAATCATTTTCCTATATCTCATGGTCTTGGGGGTCAAGAATTTGGGCAAATCTCTGAGGAGCAATTCTTCTGCTCACTTGGAATCTACTGGGATCACTTGTGCCTGGTAGTCTGTTTCCTTAAGACCTAGAAGACTCCAAGGGTTTCACTCACATACCTAAAACCTCAGCAAGAATAACTGCAAAGCTGGGTTTGGCTGGGTCCCTCTCCATCTCTGAGCAGTCTCAAAGCCTCTCCCTGTGGTCCCTTCACTGGAGTAGTTGGACGTCTTACATGGCATCTTAGAATTCCATAAGAATAATGTAAAAGCTGCCTGTCTTCTAAAATGCCACGTCCCAACTGGCATAGCATCATCTCTATCATATTCTAATTGGCACAGGCCAACCCAGATTCAAACGGAGGGGGAATAAACCTTCGCCTTTCCATGGGAGAAGGGTCAAAGAATTTTTAGCCATTTTTAATCCACCACGGTGTTCCTCTGGGATTCCTAAGAGGGCTACACACTTGTCATGGCCACAACTCTGGGGTCTTGCCTTGTTTTTATGTTCAAGCTCTATCTTCAAACCCCATTTCTATAAATTTCTTCAGATGAATTCAATAAACCCTCATTTATTCACTATTCATTAGGAGAGAATAATGTGCCAGAAACAGTGCTAGGTTCTAGGAATATAATGATAAGCAAGGCAGATGGATCATTTCTGTCCTTATGCAGATTACAGTCTGACAGAGAATATAAGAAAGTAAAAAGCAATCACTATACCCTCTAATAAATTCTATGATGGGGTCTTTGGAGCATGGAACATGTTCCAGAAGAGGTGACACATAAAGGGTGACCTACAATGGATAGCAGCTAGCCAGACAAAGAAGGGAAGAGTATTCGAGGCAGAGAGAGCAGCGTGCAAAGGACTGAAGTTTTTATAGACAGCTCAGTGTCAAATGTGCTTCTAAAATAAAGCCTGGGTGGCTCAGTTGGTTAAGCGACTGCCTTCGGCTCAGGTCATGATCCCGGAGTCCCAGGATTGAGTCCCACATCGGGCTCCCTGCTCAACAGGGAGTCTGCTTCTCCCTCTGACCCTACCCCCTCTTGTGCTCTCTCTCTCATATAAATAAATAAAATCTTAAAAAAAAAATAAAATAAAATAAAGTGGGAAAGGGCCGAGGTGTATATAAAGGAAAAAAGAGTTGAGAGAGAACACTGGAGAAGTAATAAAAAATGAAATCAAAAAGAGCTTTGTAATCATTTTAAGAAATCAGGACTTTATTCTTAATGTGGGAACCCAAGAATAATGGAGGACTGAAGGATTTAAACAGAGAAAGGACATGATTAGATTTTTGATTTTAGAAGCTCTGCCTGGCTGCAATAGGGGAAATGCTTTGGATGGTGGCAAAGATGAAAGCAAGGAGAGTGGCCGATTGTGGATTAATATAAGTAAAAGATCATGGTAGCCTGAATAGGGTAGTGCAGTCAGGGTAAGAAAAAAATGGGTAGTAGTTTTGAAAGCTATTCAGAAGGACACATCAACTGGATTTGGTGACTGGATGTAAAGGGTGAGGGAGATGAAAGAGGAAAGACCACCACCCAGCCATTGATTTAAGTTTTTGGGCAGATGATGGTGCCATTCACTGAGGCAGGGAACACAGGAGAAATCTCGGGTTTGGAGACAAGAGTCGATGTATTTTGGATGCACTGAACTTGAGGTACAATGAGACATCCACAGAGAGATGTCCTGTAAGTGGTGAGAAGAAACCCGTCAAAGGAGGTTTTAAAAAGGCATGGCCAAGGGAGTTAAAGAAAAACAAAAAAGGGTAATGCCACAGAAATCAAAGAGAGTTGATGTTCAAAGAAGAGGGAGTAGAGTGATTAGTAGATTCAAATGCATTCCCGATGCACAAGGCACTGAGCTAGAAAATGGGGCTCCCAAATGACTAAGACAGTCTTCCTGCCCTTGAAAACATTATCATTTTATTTCCTGTGTCTGTTCCCTACCTTCGCTCCTTTGGTACTGAGATTTTTATCTTTCTCCTCAGAATTCTCCTGGAATCTGGAGTCTTGGCCCAGATTCCAGTCTGTATGGCATGGTACCCATCATGTGAACTCTTATTGCTTCTTTTTTTTTTTTTTCAATTCTTATGTTAATCCCCATACATTACATCATTAGTTTTAGATGAAGTGTTCCATGATTCATTGTTTGTGCATAACACCCAGTGCTCCATGCAGAATGTGCCCTCCTCAATACCCACCACCAGGTTAACCCATCCTCCCACCCCCCTCCCCTCTAGAACCCTCAGTTTGTTTTTCAGAACATCATTGCTGTGGTACTTGATTTCTTACTGCTAAAAATTGTTTACATTCCTTCTTCTACTTGATTGGGAGGTCTGTTGTTTCCAGGTAGGTGTTTGTTATGATCTGGCTAATTTTGTTTCTAATTGAGTGCAAAGACCAACTATCCTTTCCACTGCCCCTACCCAGCAGAAGCCACTTGTTCTTCTTTTTTTTTTAAGATTTTATTTACTTATTTGACAGAGAGAGACAGCTAGAGAGGGAACACAAGCAGGGGGAGTGGGAGAGGGAGAAGCAGGCTTCCCGCCAAGCAGGGAGCCCGATGCGGGGCTCAATCCCAGGACCCTGCGATCATGACCTGAGCTGAAGGCAGACGCTTAACGACTGAGCCACCCAGGTGCCCCCCAGAAGCCACTTGTTCTTATATATGGTATAATCCTAAAGGGGATGTTCATAAAACAGAGCACCTATATTCTTAAGGATGAGAGTTCAAGAGGGGTCTCAAGACTTGTTTTCAGGGGCGCCTGGGTGGCTCAGCCGGTTAAGCGTCTGCCTTCGGCTCAGGTCATGATCCCAGGGTCCTGGGATCGAGCCCCGCATCGGGCTCCCTGCTCTGCAGGAAGCCTGCTTCTCCCTCTCCCACTCCCCCTGCTCGTGTTCCCTCTCTCGCTGTGTCTCTCTGTCAAATAAATAAATAAAATCTTTAAAAAAAAAAAAAAAAAGACTTGTTTTCAGCCAAGAGTTTTCTTCTTGCTATAATTCTGGCAACTCTTTTGGATGTCCCTTTAAGAAAGGTACTGTGAAATTTCTTACTTCTTTCAGAGGATATTTATCAGCAGGGTACTGACCTGCAATATCTTTGGTCAGACAGGTTTCATTCAGTACTGGAGCTCTGTCTTTCCTCCTGTTATATCCTATACATTAGACTCTCTGCAGGGTAAGAAAATCAGGGCAGACTATGGAATCATCTGTTCCTTAGTACTGCAATATCACCTGGCAGATGGAACCTTATGGCTGGGCTTAGGAGGAAGGCATTCTTTCCTGCCATTGGCAGGAATTTAGGGCAGTTTCTTTCTGGCTCATAAGTTGTCCTTTGTAAACACTATAATTTTGGCTGTCCAGTCCTTTCTCAATTTTCTATGCTAAAAGAAGCTGAGCCTTGGCATAGATAATGCACAATATACTACTTGGATAATAATTGGGGAGCATATTATAATGGATTTTTTTGGTAATAGATGTGATTTTTTCCATCTATGCCTTGCCTAGAGTGGTATTAAATGGACACACAGCTGCTGACAGCAGTTTTATGGAGAGAGAGGAGGGCACTGAATAAAAGCCAGCCTATGATTTTTCAAATTTGTGGTGAAAAATTTACATACAGTTTATGAAGTACTGATTGTGCTTTTAACCCAACAACACATAAAGGAAATTTAATTAAAGTGCAATTCGGCACATATATCAAATATTTCGGAAGAGTGGAGTCACATCATACAGGAAGGTGACTTTCAAAAGGGTATAAACTGAAATTTGCATATAATCAGAATTATTTTTAAATTTTACTAAATTTTGACAATAAATTCCATGCTTTTGACTTGAACTGACTTAATAAGTTCAGAACAGGCACATTTTCTTGTAGAGTTAATACAGAATGCTACTCCCCTGGTACTTCAGAGGACTCTCCATACTCAAATTCTCAGAGTTGCCTTGTATTTCCACATATTGAACAAAAATAGAAGCCTTTTAAATCTTAGATTAAAATTAGCCAGGCAACAAACTTGTACAACTAGAGATACACGTAAGTTATCAATCAGTGGAGGAGCAGGAGGACCCAAATATGCCTCATTTCCAGGAGACACACATGATATTTTCTTATACCTTCTGGACACAGCTCAAGGATCTCACCAAGCCCTGTCTCAGAGCTCCTCACTGGATGGAGGAAAAATCACAGCTATGCTTATGTGCTTCCAGCAGGCTTGCTGGTCAAGGGATGGCCTGCATGAAGGAGTTAGCACAGAAGTCCCAGTTCAATGTGGTGATAGTACACAGCTGGGAACAAGTGGCAGTTAAGTGAGCTTAACTTGAACTGAAACACAGTCTATATAATCCTCACAATTCTGTGAAATGATGGCATGGCCTACATAGTGGGACTAAATATGTAATGTTCCAATAAGATGCAACATGACTGTAGAAGGAGCCAGTCTGGATCTCCTTCACAATATGAGCGAATTTTAGTTTATCACTTTACACATCAAAAAAAGTTTGCATCAAGTTGATTCCAGCAACAGCCTCAGAAAAATATCTCCAGCATTCTCTGTTGCGGAAGAACACTGAAAACAAAAATATGACACATTGCAGAGAAGCTCCTCCTTATACCAAATCTACCACCCATCCCAATAACTACAGCATTTTTATAGGACTGCCTCTCTTTAATTTATACAGCAGTCTCAGTCCAAAATATTTCATCTTCAGATATTTTATTTTCAAATTGAACCTTGGTAGTATTTTAGATTTTATTCACAGATGGAGCCAATTAGATAATGTCCTAGAAGAATTTAATCCATATTTTTGTTTTGTTTTTGCTAGAGGCAGAAAAGCATAGTGGGGATATGTGGGCTTTAACCCAGACAAGTGTAGATGTGAAACCTCATACTCTCATTTACTGTCTACATGACTGCACAATTCCTCTGCAACTCTAAGTTCCAGTGTTTCCATTTATAAAATGGGGTTAGTAATATCTATTGCATAAAGTTGTTGTGAAGATTACATAATATATTTTAAGTTGCTGATACCAACTAAGCCAGCGGTCCTCAAACTTAATTTGCATAAGAATCACTTTAGGAACTTGATAAAAATAGCAGTGCATTCAGAGGTTCCGATTCAAAAGGTCTGGGGAGAAGCCTGAGAATCTACACCAATTAACAAACACCTCAGGTAATTCTGTTTCAAGTGTTCCAAAGAGTGTATGGTGAGGAACACTACATTAGACTCTTAAATAACTGTTAATTCCTTTCCTTTCCCTTCCAGTAAACTATTCCTAGCCAAGTATAGGAATTGGATTTTAGAGTCAGACATTGCAGAACTTCACTAAGGATCTCAAAGCCGCGACTCTATTCCACTGTTAATAACTGACCTCTTGCTGCTAATACTCAGAGAAAATAGAAGCTATCAGATGGGAACTGTGCCAGCCTAGAAACTGACCCCTTTTTCATTCATTCAGCCAATGAATATTCGTTAAATGCCTGATATATATCATGCATAATTCCAAGGCAACTGTCAGCAAACTATGGCCCATGAGCCAAATCCTGTCTGCTGTCTATATTTGTAAATAAAGTTTTATTGGAACAGAGCCATGTTCATTTGTTTACACATTGTCTATAGTTGCTTTTGTGCTACAACAGCAGAGTTCAAGAGTTTTGACCAAGACTGTACGGCCCTCAAAGTCTAAGTCATTTACTATCTGGCCTTTTCAGAAAATGTTTGCAGACCTCTGTTGTAGAGATGGATCTTGGGTTTAATATCCCTTATTAGTCTGTATTTCTTATTTGATATCCCTAAGTATTTAGCATTCCTTTTCACCTCAAAAAGTCCCAACACTACAAGCTTGAAGCTTCCTTTTTTACTTCAGAGTCAAAAAAATATCCTAAAACACAGTGCTTTGAGGAAAACTCACAAAGTTCAACATTTATTTCATTAGATAGTGACTTAAATAAATATGGAGTCATATCAGTTTAGATCCTTTACACCAAAAACCAACTTTGGCTAATGTAAATAGAACATGGAATTTGTTGGAGGTATATTTAGTAGCTAAATTCTGAATAAGCCAAAATTCCAGAACCAATTCAGGAATAAGGGCAAACCTAAAGCCTTAAGCTATAGGAACTTCTTAACCATGGGGTCCAGGTATCAAGGTAATGAATGGCTGGATTAGTAAATCCAGTCCGTGCATCATTCCCTCAAAAATCAAAGTCCTAGAGAATAGTGTCTGACTAGCCTGTGTTAAATCCATGTCCACCCCCTGGAAGTGGACAGGGCACCTTGATTTCCTCCCCAACAAGAGTGTAAGCAATGGCAAGGAAGAAATTCCCCAGAAGAGAAAGAAGAGTGCTAGGAGAAAAGAGTCATAATTTAAGTAGATGAGAAAGCATCAAATGCCCAACAGCAACTCTTTGAGAAAGGAGGGGTGGAAGCTCACATTCTATTTCCAAAATCCACTTCAGGCTTAGATTGAAAAAGTGGTAAGAGATCTGAAAGGCGGTGTTTTTCAGAAAGTTTACCTTTACATCAAAGTCACACCAGATTTCATTTAAAACTTGACTGTTCCATTTTTACCTTTCCAGAACTCTCTCACCTATTTCGCACACTTTGCAATCTATGTAGTGACTCTTAGAGCAGTGCTCTTTACCTAAGCCTGTCTCAGTGTTCATAAGGCTATCCCCTCCCCCCATCCTGATTGAGTCCTGGAAGGCATGGGGTAGTTGCCAGTTATTAACAATGTATAATGCTAAGCAAAGTAAGTCAATCAGAAAAAGACAAATACCATATGATTTCACTCATATGTGGAATTTAAGAAACAAAACAGATGAAAATGGGGCAGGGGGAGAGAGAGAGGCGAACCATAAAACAGACTCTTTTTTTTTTTAAGATTTTATTTATTTATTTGACAGAGAGAGACACAGCAACAGAGGGAACACAAGCAGGGGGAGTGGGAGAGGGAGAAGCAAGCTTCCCGCTGAGTGGGGAGCCCAATGTGGGGCTCGATCCCAGGACCCTGGGACCATGACCTGAGCCTAAGGCAGACGCTTAACGACTGAGCCACCCAGGTGCCCCATAAAACAGACTCTTATCTATAGAGAACAAACTGAGGGTTGATGGAGGGAGGTGGGTGGGGGATGGGCTAAAAGGGTGATGGGTATTAAGGAGGGCACTTGTGATGAGCACCAGGTGTTGTATGTAAGAGATAAATCACTAAATTCTACTCCTGAAACTAATATTACACTATATGTTAACTAAGTGGAATTTAAATAAAAACTTTAACTAAAAAAATGTTAATAGAGAAATGGCATAATAAAACAGCTACAAAACCACTAATAAATTAAAAAAATAATGTATATATATTGCCTACATTTTTAATTCCCCTTTTGATCAAGATACAAGATCACTAACTAGGGATATTAATGGAGCCAGTAGCCAAGTTTGCTTTTCATTTACTTAGCAAATACTTAATTCCTTAATGTGTGTCAAATATTATTCTGAGAACTTTATAAACATTAAAGTATTAACAACACCAAGAGGTAGGTACCATGGTTAACCCATTTTGTAGATGACCAAATTGAGTAAAAGAAATGTTAAGTAACAGCATCTACCCTGGGGTCACATAGCTAGTAAGTGACAGAGTCAGTGTCTCCATACAGGCAGTCTGCCTCCCCAAACCATGCCTCCACTTACATATGGCAAAGCTAACCGATCCACAAAGAGATTGAAGACATGACATTGACTTCATTAGCAAGTAAAATCATGAACAGTTTAGTTCTCTGGAGTTCAGCTTTGTGGAGTTCCATATAGCAAAGCTGCAGTACTTCTAATTAATTACCAGTATCTATCTACGGCTGACTCAGTTAAGTGATTCTACACCCTAGTGTTCTTTATTTTTTCATTTATTTATTTATACAACAAGCATGTACAGACAGTTCTATATCTAGGCAGCCTTCAAGGTGTTGGGGATACAAAGAGGCATAAGTTCGTGATACTGGAGGAGGGGTATCTAATCCAGACCTGAAAGGGTCAAGGGGATGCTCTTGGAGGAGAGACGTATAAATTATGTGGAAGCTGACCGTGTAGGGAAGAGGTCATGATTAGGGAAGAGCAGCCTCCCAGAGTGGGAAACTGTGCCTAGACCGTTAGGCAGGGAACTACATATTGAGTATAGCCATCATACAAGAAGTGTATCAGACTAGAGTCTAGACCTGAACTATGTGATTTGGTACCCACTTGCTACAGGTGGCTATTTAAATTAACTCATTTAAATTAATTACAATTAAAATTTAGTTTCTCAGTTGCACTAGCCATATTTCAAGTACTCAAAAGTTCCATATGAATGGGCACTTGGGTGGCTCAGTCATTAAGTGTCTGCCTTCAGCTCAGGTCATGGTCCCAGGGTCCTGGGATCCAGTGCCACATCGGGCTCCCTGCTCAGCGGGAAGCCTGCTTCTCCCTCTCCCACTCCCTCTGCTTGTGTTCCCTCTGCTGCTGTGTCTCTCTCTGTCAAATAAATAAATAAAATCTTAAAAAAAAAAGTTCCATGTGATTAATGGCTACCATATTGACCAGTACAAATAGGGAAAAATTCCATTTTCATGGGAAGTTCTAATTAGACAGCACTGATCTAGGCTGTCAGCTTGTGATACTGTTTTGAAATGTTAATTTTCAAGTCAAACCTTAGAACTAATAAAACAAAATACCTGAGGATTCAAAATACCTGAATTTTTAACATGTCCCAGGTACTCCTTACTGGGAACCAGAGGTATAAACCATGAAAAACGATCCAGCAATTGATGAAACTGGTCAGGGAAGCAGAGCCAATCCAAAAGTCTTTTTTTTTTTTTTAAGATTTTATTTTATTTATTTTTTTGAAGATTTTATTTATTTACTTGACAGAGCACAAGCAGAGGGAGTGGCAAGCAGAGGGAAAGGGAGAAGCAGGCTTCCACTGAGCAAGAAGCCCGACATGTGGCTCAATCCCAGGACTCAATCCCAGGTCCCTGGGATCCTGACCCAAGCCAAAGGCAGACACTTAATCAACTAAGCCACCCAGGTGCCCCCGTCCAAAAACCTTTGAACACTAAGCTAAGAAACCAGGATTTGAACCTGAAAACTTGGGGATTGTTTGAGATGAGAGAAGGAAGAGATGCAATTAGATAGCACCCTCTAAACTTTTCTCAATTCTGCTGCCAGAATGGTCTTTGCAAAACTCAGATCTCCTCTTATCAACAACCTTTCTTCTGGCTGGCCTTTCCATCGCTTTTAGCTAATAACAAAAAGCTCTAACAGGACCTGCAGCCAGCACTCTCTCAAGGATCTTTTAGACCCTGCCCTTACCCTCCTCCCAACTACACCATGACCCTGGTGGTGCCGTCACCCTTCTCACCCTTTTTCTTCAAAACCCTACTCATTGTTTGCAGCTGTCCATTAAGGACTCCAGCTCCCTGAAGGCGGGGGCCATATATGCTTAGCTGATCAATGTCTGACCAGTACCCAGTGTCTAGCTCATAGGAGGTGTTGCACAAATGTTTCTGGAATGAATGGATGACTATTTCAGAAAGCTCATTGGCAGCAGGGTGGAAGATGAGTTGGGGGAGGGTTGGGGGAGGGGGGAGTGGCAAGGAATGAAGCAGAAAACCAAGCTGGGAGAGTGTTGCAATAGTCCACGGAATGATAACTGTGATCCAAACAGGGGCTGTGGCAATGAGTATGGGGAGATGAGGACAAATCTAAGAAATAGTAAAAAGACAGAATCAGCAAGAACTGCAGAATCTGCATCAAGGTGAATCTGCACCAACTGTCATTTTCTCTCTTTAATCTTATATTCCCTTCACCCAGTCCCTTCTAGATGCCTAGAGTTCCTTCTCTATGATCCATTATCTTTCGGTTATTCTTATTCCCACCAGGCTGTTTTGTCCTTTACTACTTTTTAATGGATGCATTTCCTCAAATGCTCAGGGTCATTAACCATAAGATCTGCAATGAAGTTTTCTCACTGGCTCTCTCAATCTATAAGCTACAGTTTGATTTTTCTGCCAAAAAGGAGGAGAATGAAATGCAACAAGAAGCTCATTTGTCCAAAAGTACAACATCTGACAAACTCTGGGCTTGCTTTTTCTGGAAATGTCAGATCTCTGAAGACAGAGAACTATTGAAAAGGTTGTCCAAATAGCTATCTGCTTTCACCCATTCCTCATTCCACTACAGCACAGCAGCCTAAAGGAGGTAATGTAATTTATAATTATGAATGGTTTTAAATTCCAAATTCTATGTTTTATCTCTATTTTGCCCTGCTTTATCACTCAGGATCTGCATACTCAGTCAACTACATCAGTCACACTATTCTCTGCCATCCTATGGCCAACACAGATGAACCATACAACCTTATATTTCATTACACTACCCTCTATCACTCTTAGACTACCCATGTGTGTCCATCTGACCTTCCTGCCTAATCAGGATCTGAAAGTGTCTGGCTCTCTTGTCCCCTCTCCCTCACTCCAAGTGCTTAAGTAAGCAAGCAGCCTCTCAGTAAATCATTCCCTGATGTTAACAAATTGAATTGCTTTGTTTTCTTCATAACACTTCCCAATTACCTAACCTCTCTGTCATAGAATAGCCATTCTGTGAAAGAGCTACTCTATTCACCCATTTTTATTTACACTTTAACTTGAATACCCAGCCTCTTCAACATCTCCAAACACCTCCACATCTTTGCTCATTTTGATGTCAAACAAACCTACTTCATTCACTCATCCTTACTCATCTAGCTTGTACTCTTCCTTTAAGATGGAGCTTCTTGGGGTTCCCATTCAAGACATAGGAGCATCCTAAGCTCACCCTTCCCCACAGACACATGAAGTCTGCAGCAAAATATAGAACAACTTCCTCTGAAAAAGGTCCCTGAGAGAAAGCTGATGAGAAGGGAAATACACAAAAAAAGGAACAGAATCATGCTTTGAGATCCTGACCACAGAATCATTTCTAAGTCCCAATCCCCAGGACCTGCGAATGTGATATCGTTTGAAAATAGGATCAGATGTCAGATGACATCAAGTTAAGATTAAGGTCACACTGGATTAGGGTGGGCTGTTATCTAGTGACAGGTCCTTACAATAAGAGGGATATTGGGACACAGCGACAGAGACACACGCAGAAATGGCTGTGTGGTAACCAAGACAGAGACTGGAAGGAGGCATCTGCAAGCCAAGGAATGCCAAAGATTGCTGGTAACCACCATAACCTAAGACATAGGCAGGAAGAATTCTTTGTTCGAGCCTTCAAAGAGAGCATGGCCTTACTGATATCTTGATTTCAGACTTCTAGCCTCCAGAACTGAGAGAGAGTATATTTCTATTGTTTTAGGTTACCAGGTTTGTGGCAGTTTTTATCAGCTCTAGGAAATTAATACAATTTTTTAAAGCATTAAAGCATTTGTTTCTTATGTGTGTGGTTTCAATATATCTATGTAAATAAGCTCTTTAATTTAAGAAACAATTTTCACTTTCACAAAAATGACAATGAAGCTAATATTAACCCCAGCTTGTCTTCTGGTTCTGAATGAGTGATTCCTAATCATTATGACACTTAAATATAGGCCTTTTTGACCTAAATATTTTACATCCTGGCATCAGGCTCTTATGTAATTCCCTAAGCTTTAATACTGAACATGTACTTAACTACTTCTCTATTCACAACCCACAAGGACAATGCAATTTTTTACTTATATAGGCAGACAGACACAAATTAGCTATTTTCAGATTTTGCCAATTACTTATATTTCTTTTTTAATGAGTTATTAGAAAATTATAATTAACAAGCCAAAAACATCCTGTTAACTTTGTTATTATTTGGGCATAAAAGGCAATAAAAGGGCAAGAAGAATTTTGACCTTGAAAGTCAAAAAAAACATGTTCCCAAAGTACTTTTCCATTGTTAATGAATGACAAAACTTTAGGAGTTTACTTCTACTTCAGTCAAACCAAATTGAAATAATTAAAAGCCAGTAATTGCAATCAGATCCTCAATTACACCAGGATGAAAATATATTTCACTCAGGATACTAACGCCATTAGAAGGTCAGACTCCCAAACCACTTCTTCCTAACTGTAAATCCATGGACTCTGGTTTCTAGCCCATGTTATGAGTTAAATTGCTGAAACATCATTGCCTTTTTTTTCTACCAGTGCCACTGATCATTCTGCCAGAATGGTGGCGTCTAACAACACTGTACATGAAGACCATGGCAAGTTCTCTTTGTCCTGGGAAATATCCTAGGAATCATTTCCTTTTAAATAGCTATATTTCTTCCCATATTCTCTTTACCACTTTCATTGAGGCCTAGCTTCAAGCCATCCAAACATTCAAGTAGAAGTCAAAGATGTCTTAACTCTTTGTCACGTCAGCCTTCCTCTCTCTATCCTTACCTTGGGTGTTCTCCATGTCTCTCTTCATGTCACTCTTTTGTTTTATTTTTTTCTCTTTTTTTTTGTGGTGGGAAAGCACCACAGTGTAGTAACCAAGTACTTAAGCTTTGAAGTAAAGAGACTTGAGTTCAAATTCTGGCTCTGCCAATTATTAGTTGTGTGTCTTCAAGCAAACCATTTAAACTTCTATGAAACCTACTGTCCTCATATATAAAATCATAACAGTAGTTTCTACTTAGGGTTGTTTTTAAGGATTAGTGAGATAATATACATAAAGTGGCTAGCCCTCTTACTATAATAAGTAACAAAAAAAAATTGGCTCCTATATTCCTTTGCTTGATATTTCCCACAGTCACATTTAGATTAGATACAAATAAACTCTGGCACACCCGATATTCCAGTGGGGCCTAACTACTAAATCTCAGGGCAAATGAAAACCCCAATTCTGTTCCATTGATTATAGCATATCCGTACAAAAGCACTGTCAGTACATGGGAAATGAATGATCGTCGACTGCATGGAACAATGAATAATTAGAGTAGGTTGAACACTAGCTTTTAAAATACACTGTATCTATACAAAAGACAAATGAGAGGGAAAATTAAAAATAAATATATTCAGTGAGATCCATAGCCATTTTCTATTCATCTGAGTTGTCAATGTGTTTTGCCTTTGGTTTTGTTTTTCCTGTAGAACAGTAAAGCTGTTGAATTTTGCTCTGGAAATTGAACCAAGAGAGGCAGAATGTGTTCTTTTTCCTCTGAGAAATATTGCAGATTTTTGTGTTCCATGAATAGTGTAATTATTTCCACAATAACAGAAGACTGAACAGTCACAGGTGCTGGGTTTTGCATTGCACACTGTGAGTGAGACCATCATTTAAAGCTTTGTTCTCAGTGTCACCCAAAACAGGATCGCTGTGCGCCTCGCGGTTGCCAACATTTGAGTGTGTTCAGAAAGTCAGACTCTCCCAAACACTGTGAAAACACCCCTCCTGGAGGAGGCTACTCATTTAGAATATAACTTTCACCATACCCCTGTCTCCCTCATCCACACACCTGATGAGAGCAGCAGGTGTCCAGAACTACAGGACCCTTCTTAAAAGACACACCCGGCACTGAATCCTCACTGTCAAATGTCTCCTTGGAACACACTCTCTCCAAGGCTTCCTGTGGATTTATTGAGATGGGACTGGCTCCTACTCTATCTATGTATGTCTTCCATCTTCCTCCCACGCATCTGTCAGGTATCATGTCCCCTTTGCAATGACCAGAGAGAAGCATGACTCCAGTGGTTTTGACCTAGGCAAATGAAGGATGGAATTATCACTATCTTAGATGAGGAAGAATGCCCAAGAAACCGGTTTCAGGAGGAAGGGAAATGAGGGCAGTCAGAGTAGGTGTTTCATTTTTACCACATTACGTTTGAAACATCTCTCATGCATTCATGTGGAGATGGCAAGTAAACAGTTGAAAATGAGACTCTAGAATTTCTGGGAGAGGTCAGGGTTAGAAATATATATATATACACATACACATATATATTGTAGTTGTCAACATGTAGGTGGTATTTGAAGCCATGGACCAGATGCAATGACCAAGGGAGTTAGGATAGATGGAAAAGAGAGAAGGACAAAGAATTATAACAAGATGTAGGGGAGATGAGAAGGGATAAGCAATTAGTATGTTTTTATTAAATTCATTTGCTTCTCTACATTAAATATCCTTGGGTTCTCTAAGTCATTTTTATGAGACATGTTTGCCCACTCTCAGTACCATGTTTTACGTTTCTTATGAGAAATAAATGAACTTAGCATGCCAAATGGAATAAGCAAGCCCCGGAATGAACTGTACAGAGGAAAGAGGGACTGGTATGTCCCAAAATTCAAACCCCAGACTTTTATTATTGCAAGCCATGTTCCATTATTTTCTTTAGAAAGCAAGTCACTCAAATCCCCTAATTCTTTTCATATCTGACTCACTATTGGCTGAACAGACTTGCTTGCCAGTAAAATGTTTATAGCAGTCAGAAATGACAGATGAACTTTGATTAAAATATCAGAAGTTTTAGCTAATCTATGGTAAGTTTATTATTTTTATTAATATTTCTGTTATTCAAGTTATATGTGAACAATGTAATTTTTCAATGTAATTGAAACTTTCTTCCTATCTTTATTGAGATATAATTGACAAATAAACCTTGTATATATTTAAGGTATATAATGCAATGTTTTGATATACATATAAATTGTGAAATTTCTTTAGAAAGATAGTTTTGATTACCATAATCAATAAATATCAATCACTTCACATAGTTACCATTTGTGTATGTATGTGGTGAGAACACATAAAATCTAATCTTAGCAAATGTCAAGTATATAATACAGTATTATTAATTATAGTTACCACACTGTACATAAGCTCTCCAGAACTTATTCATCCCACAAAACTGAAACTTTGTGCCCTCTGAGCAGTAGCTCCTCATTTACTGTACCCTTCGCCCCTGGCAATGACTTTTCTACTGTTTCCATGAGTTCAATTTTTTTAGATTCCATATATAAGTGAGAACTGTACTTGTATTCCTATGGAAAAATAAAATCTCTTAGAAGAAAAATGTGGTAACACTTAAGATCTACTCTCAGCAACTTTTAAGTATACAGTACTGCATTTTAACTAGACTTACTATGCTAAACATTAGATCCTCAGTGCTTATTCTTCTTAGAACTGTAAGTTTGCACCCTTTGACCTCCATCTCCCTGTTTCCCACTCCTCTGCAATCCCTGGCAACCACCTTTCTACTCTCTTTCTATGAAATTGCATTTTCTTAAAAAAAAATTTTCATATATAAGTGATACCATACAGTATTTGTCTTTCTCTGTCTGGTTTATTTAAGTTAGCATAACGCTCTCTCTGTTCAACCATGTTGTTGCAAATTGAAGATATATGTCCAAAAGAACAGAAACCAATCTTGAAGAAATGTCTGCACTCCCATGTTATTGCAGCATTTTCTTATTCTTTTAAGCTACATGAAATCTTGATTTATTTTTCTCATGAAATAGGCAGCACTAAACAGGATTACAAAAATCCTTTTAAAGAAGGAAGTATCATACTAATAATTTTTAAACAACTCTAATCAGATGAATTTAATAGTCTCTAGTTTAACAAGAACCACTAAAACCTCTTCAATTTATGGTGATAAAGTCACTAAATTATATCAAATAGAAATTGGGGCCTCTGTGAAGAGAAATACTTAAAGAAATGTCTAATATTTCATATTGTTATCATGATAAAAATCAGGCAATTATTTTCACACACTGTTTTTACTGAATTATCCTCAAAAATTTCTTCCATTAGCAGTTGATATCCTCATATAAATTATGGAATAATGTTCCATTAATGCTCTGGTGTCCAGAAAGTACTACCTATACACTCCTAGATATATGAAGAGAAGGAGCATGTGCGTGTCCATTTTTGTTTCTAGCAAAATTATTTTTGACTCAACTTTCTAATCTTCAAATAAAATCCCCTCCAGTTTCCAGTCCGCTTTCCCATGAGTGGCTGTCACAGCCATCAAAAACATGATGGGCGCTTGGGTGGCTCAGTCGGTTAAGCGTCCGATTATTGATTTCAGCTCAGGTCTTGATCTCAGGGTCAAGAGTTTGAGCCCCACATTGGGCTCTGTGCTGGCTGGGTGTGGATCCTACTTAAATTAAAAAAAAAAAAAAAGGGCACAAAATGTTGTCACTCTTCGCAAGTGAGATGTTCTGGGAAAATTCTCCCTAATTCAATTCGATAGAGACAATCACATTCTCATTGTCCAAAGGACAGTGAGATGAATTTTTTTATTAAAGTGAGGAATTTTTTTTAATGAAAGGGCAGATAGGTTTCCCAGGCTGCTCTGACCTTGGAGGAAAAGCTGATGCCTAAGTGCAGTCATAGGACAGTAATTCCTCTCCCCACAGCTGTGCCAGGGTAACATGGCCTGTTTATGAAGACTCCAAGAAGACTCTGAACTTTTGATGATCTGATTCTTACACACACATATTGAACCTATTTTTTTCTTCTTGCCTCCCACCCAGACTGCAGGTGTTTGTGTGAGAGCTTTCCATTAACTGGCATCATACCACCTTTGTACGCTGAAGGTTCAAGAATGAATCCTGACAATGCCCTGCTTCAAACCACTCCAGCCTCCAATGCCACTGAGACCCTCTTGACGTCCTCTGAAGGGTGAGCCCTTGTCCTGCTTCTTTGCTCCGGATGGCGGTTATTTTAATCAATAGTTCAAGCTACTGTGTCTATTCCATCTTTGAATATTCTACAGTAGCAATTCCTAATAAAGAAAGTCCGCTTCTCCCATTTGGGCTAAAATTTAACATAAACTACAAAGCAACACTACCTTGAGGCGATGACCTCTTCATAACTCACTGAGATCACTACAAAATAGCTTTTTATTTTCCGGAAATTGTTAGTAATTTTTATTAAAAAAAATTACTTTTAAAAATCTACTACCATAGTAAAAAGTAAAGTTCTTCTTTTGTAATGATAATTCAAAATTGAACATTTTCATAGTCTTTTCATAGACTGACTTATTTTTTAAGTGTTTCTTAAAATGGAGTCTAGAATATTTTTTTCATTTTTTAAAAAGTTTTAATTTAAATTCCAGTTAGTTAACATACAGTGTAATATTAATTTCAGGTGTACAATATAGTGATTCAACATTTCCATACAACACCCAGTGCTCATCACAACAAATGCACTCCTTCATCCCCATCCCTATTTTACCACCCGCCCCCACATACCTCCCTTCTGGTAACCATCAGTTTGTTCTCTGTAGTTAAGAGTCTGTTTCTTGGTTTGCCTCTCTCTCTCTTTTTTTTCTTCTTTGCTCATTTGTTTTCTTTTTTTTTTTTTTTAAGATTTATTTATTTATGGGGCACCTGGGTGGCTCAGTCGGTTAAGCGACTGCCTTTGGCTTGGGTCATGATCCTGGGGTCCTGGGATCAAGTCCTGCATCAGGGTCCCTGCTCAGCGGGGAGCCTGCTTCTCTCTCTTCCTCTGCCTGCTGCTCCCCTTGCTTGTGCTCACTGGCTCTCTCTGTCAAGTAAATAAGTAAAATCTTAAAAAAAAAAGATTTATTTATTTATTTGAGAGAGAGAGAGAAAGAGAGAGCAAGAGTGTTAGTGGGGAGAGAGGCAGACGGAAAAGCAGAGGGAAAGGGAGAGAATCTCAAGCAGACACCCTGCTGAGCATAGTCCAACATGGGGCTTGATTTTGATCTCACAACCCTGAGATCATGACCTAAGCCAAAATCAAGAGTTAGATGCTTAACCGACTGAGCCACCCAGGTGCCCACATTTGTTTTTTTCTTAAATTCCACATATGAATGAAATAATATGGTATTTGTCCTTCTCTGACTGACTTATTTCACTTAACATGATACTCTCTAGCTCCAACCATGTCATTGCAAATGGCAAGATTCCATTCTTTTTCATGGCTGGATAATGTTCCATTGTGTGTGTGTGTGTATATATATATATATATATACATATATATATATATATATATATGTATATATATATATATATACCACCTTTTCTTTATCCATTCATCAATTGATGAACACTTGGGCTGTCATAATTTGGCTATTGTTAATAATGTTGCCATAAACATTGGAGTGCATGTATCTCTTTGAATTAGTGTTTTTGTATTCTTTGGTAAATACCTAGCTTTTTTTAAAAAAATTTAAGGTTTTATTTATTTATTTGATGGAGAGAGAGCACGAGCAGGGGGCAGGGGTAGAGGGAGAGGGAGAAGCAGACTCCCTGCTCAGCAGGGAGCCCAACGTGGGGCTCGATCCCAGGACTCTGGGATCATTACCTGAGCCAAAGGCATACGCTTAACTGATTGAGCCACCCAGGTGCCCCAATAGCTAACTTATTTTAAAAAATCTCAAAGTCACCTTTACTCTTAAGACTGGGGTCCAAATCCTTGGCAAGGAAGGCATTTCTAGGTAGGCAGACAATTTTCACGAGAGATGCTGTGTTGTACTCAAATCCCCATTCCCCTCCAATTCAGAGTACTGTTCTTTTTATCATCTTTTTTGAGTCTCTGACAGTTTCCTTAAGATGTATTCTTTCCTAGGGACTCCAGCATCATTTATGTAAGTGGATACCTGGCAAGCCCAACCCTACAGAACTCTAGATGAGGTCAGACATGCCTAAGACCCAAAGAGAACACTAATAGCTCCAGGTGGGGCCCCTAGTATATAAGAAATTATCTTCCAACTTATCTGTTTAAACAGCATGAGATATGCTTGTAGGTGTGTATGTAAATTCCTGTTGAATACCAACCTAAGGTAGGTATAAGGGGTGTGTGTGTGTGTGTGTTTGTGTTCAGAATCATTTCTATACTTATTAAGTGTTAAAGGACTGGATTTTCAAATATTACTTAATTGGCTGGGTTTTGCATTTTAGATATCACATTATGGCTTATTTCTCGCTCTGAACTATATTTTTAAATGCAAGAAATAGCCTTGAGCTTTCAGCTGAGAGTGTCTTGTTGCTCACAAAGGATAAATCAGGATGGTTTTAATCATGTTGAGATATACTCTTAGAATTTCCCAGAATTCTGTGTGACTCCATTGACAGTGACAAATGAAGGTGGTCTCCATTTTATCAGTGGACTGTGCACCATCCTAACTGGGGCACATTTAGTACTAAGAAAATAAGGGAGTAAAGTGTTCTGTGTTTCTATATTAGCAAGTTTTTGGTGTTTTTTTGTTTTTGTTTTTTAAACTGCAAATGATAACAAAGAAGAATTAAAAAGAGCACACAATTGAGCATAAGTTCTCTGGATTTGAGTGCCAATTGTTCTTTGCTATCTTTCCCCTAAAATTGAGTTTTATGTTAATATTAAAGAAAGTTAGACATTATGGCTCAGAGGGAGTTTCAAGTTATTAGAGAAAATTGTTTCATGGAAGAAAACTGATACCAAAATGATATTTATGCAGTATTCTGAAATGATTGTGACATTTGAGAAAAGCAGTTAAACATGACCTTCACCAGGAATCATAAGATAATACCGTTTTCAAAAGAAATAAAAGGACATTAATTCTATCAAGCCCTCTTTTGGACTGCATTTTCAAATTTTATCTACTGACTAGCATTTCAATTTATGAGACAGTTGGACTTTGTACTATGAAATATTGGTCATTGTTCTGTCCAGGTACAGAAAATGTTACCGTGATTTCTTCTACAGATACTAAAATGATAGAATCTGACTTCTCAAGGAAATGAAAAGTTATTTACCTGATGAATAGCAAGATAATAGGTGAACTAGAATGCATAATTCTACTTTTCTCCTAGATGACTCTTGGGATCTATAGTATGAGACTAACTTAAAATTAAATGTGTCTCCTAATCAGGTCCTTCTGGTGTTTCAGGAGCTAAACATTCAAGATAAAATCAGAAGCAGGGAGCTCAGTGAGGTAGGTAACATCATAATAGTTCTCAATATTCCTTGCAATGAAAACTTGATTTCTTCAAAATTACTTTAGGAAATAAAGTGATTCTTCTTCTTGTGACATGGAGTACTTAGCACTTTATTTCAGAAACCATTAATAATCTGATGAAACTGGGCATCCAGTGGGAAAAGGAACAAAGAGGAACAATTTAAGAAACATGCCAACACAGAAAAAAATGTTTAGATTGATGTCTAGTTTATGTCATGTTTTAAACCTGAGTTCAGAACATAATGTTCTAGTCAATTACTTCTAGCATTCTCAAACCCAAATTGCTCTTTTTGACTAAGGCCATTTGTTCCTTAAGTATTTGGGTATGTTAATGAGGACTCCAGAGGAGCCGAGCAGTCTAAGCATGTCTAGGGGGTCACCAGAGACGATAATCTTATAGAGAATCAATGTTCTTCCATCTTGATCTGATTGTTTTCTTATATCCCTGCCACAGGAGCCAGATTCTGAGCATGTAAATTTCCTGAACTGGAGTGGCAAAAAGGCCACCAGAATAAAATCACATGACCTGGAGTGAGGAGAGCATCTAATAAATGGGAGAACCGCAGCATCACTGTAGACAAGATTCCAACCTCTAGGTATCAAATTCTTCAGTTGTAAGTGAGAGAAAGCCTAAATCAAATTACCTAAGAAAATGAGGACCATAGGCTCATGTAATACAAAATCAGGAATGGCTTACATGGAAGCAGCTCAAGTATCCATCAATAGATGAATGAATAAAGAAGATGTGGTAAATATATACAATGGAATATTATATTACTCAGCCATAAAAATGAATGAAATCTTGCCATTTGCAACAACATGAACAGATCTAGAGGGCATAATGCTAAGCAAAATAAGTCAGAGAAAGACAAATACCATATGATTCACTCATACGTGGAATTTAAGAAACAAAATAAAGAAAAAGGAGACAAACAAAAAAAACAGACTTTTTAAAAGATTTTATTTATTTATTTGAGAGAGAGAGAGAGAGCACAGAGGGAGAGGGAGAGACAGACTCCCTGTTGAGCAGAGAGCCCAGCTCGGGGCTGGATCCCAGGATGCCGAGATTATGACCTGAGCCTAAGGCAGATGCTCAACCAACTAAGCCACCCAGGCACCCCAAAACCAGCCTCTTAAATATAGAGAACCAACTGGTGGTTGCCAGAGGGGAGGCAGGTGGGGGGATGGGTGAAATAGGGGATTAAGAGTATACTTATCATGATGAGCACTGAGTGACGTATAGAATTGTTGAATCGTTATATTGTATGCCTGAAACAAATACAATACTGTATGTTAATTATACTGGAATTAAAATAAAAATCAGCAATGGCGTAATCTAACAAATATTGTCAGCAGGATTGGTCTCTGTCTTTATGTTGCCTCTGCTTTCCTCTGTGTTGTTCCCTTTCCAGAGAGACTTTCTTCGTGTTGGCAAGATGCCTGTCAGCAATTCCCTGCTTACATCCTCCCTGGTCTAAACCCACAGCTGAGAGAATGGGCCAATAAGTGAAGCAAAAGTCCTGGAATTAGCTCTGATTGGGAAAAAAAATCACCTTGGCTTAGGTCTTATGCCATTTGTAAACCAATGTCTATAAAACAAGAGAGATGTGATTCCCACCTCAAGCAGTCTTGGATAACCTGCTATCTCTGGAGTCATAATAGCGTCTGTTCTACCGAAAGCACATAGACTGAGAGTGGGTTAGGGATAGTGTCCCAGGGTAAAGTCACATCACTGTGACAAGAAAAAGAAGCCATGGATATAAGCAGGCAAAAGCAGTAAGTGTGCACTAAGCATTATTCCAGTGGTTTCTCAATATTGCCTATACATAATCCATTGATTACAAACACACATGGGCTTCACCCCTCAAAAATTCTGAAAATTAGTTCCAGGATAGGAAATGGATGCGTGTATTTTGAAAAAGCTCTGTAGATGATTCAGTAATCAGCCAGGTCTGCATCACTAAGTGTTCTCAATTAATTCATTTTTTTAGGTGAGTGTGGTAAAATAATTTAGCAATTCTCAAACTTTCCAGCTGTGAGCCACTTTAACAGGGCTAAGAACACTAGAGCTCACCTACCTGCTTGCCCACTCATACTTCACAAGCACCAAACACAGCTCCCCCATCGATGTTGTTTCAATAGGATACCACCCAAGAAATCTTCTTTTTAAAAAACTGTAAACAGGACTCTAAGCTCTGCCCTACTTACAGTAACATGCTTGTCAAGGTTACCAGGTTTCCTTAGAAAAGATTTTAAGTGTGTGGTTAATGGAAAAATTCAGCTTAAGCTAAATATTAAAATATAATAATATTGTCCAATTCAACAAACACCCTTCTCCCTTACTTGACCTTCTCACCTAGCCACTCTCTCGCATAGACCTTGGCATTGCATGAAATTATACTACCTTTAAAATAATAAAATCACACCCACCCCCCTTTGACCTTTCCTTCTCGCTAATTAAACCCTCTGAACCTTTCCTCAGCATAACTCATCAGCACACACCTACACACATACCCACAAACACATCCACTTATATGTATATACCCCACAACCCACAACCACCCTCCCAGCACACAACCTCCCTTGCTACTTCACAGAGAAATAGGTGCTCACAGATAAACTCCTGTATGCTCTGTTATAAACCTAAACAAAATAGGTGCTCACAGATAAACTCCTGTATGCTCTGTTACATGCCATATGTATACTCACACATTTCTAATTCCTCTTGCTCTGAAAGAAAGGATGTACTTATTCCTGTCTAAGTCAGTCCCTCCTCTTTTTGGTAAGCCCTGTTTTCTCCTTCCTTCTCAGGAACTACCTCTTTCTGAAGTTTCCCTTTTTTTCTTTTTCTTTTTTTTAGAGAGAGAGAGTGTGCATGAGTGTGTGCATACGTTGGGGGGGGGAGGAGCAGAGAGGGAGAGACAGAATCTTAAGCAGGCCTCACACTCAGGGCAGAGCCTGACGTGGGTCTCAATCTCACGACCCTGAGATCATGACCTGAGCTGAAATCAAGAGTCAGATGCTTAACTGCCTGAGCCACCCAGGTGCCCCGTGAATTTTCAAATAACCTCAAGTCTATTCCATCCTAAAACACAAAATCAAAATACTCCCTTCATCCACATGACCCTCCACAACCACTGTAACTCTCCTCCCCTCCACTGCCAAATTTTTCTAAGTAATTTTCTTCGTCAGTTGTCTCTCATCACTTCCCACCCACTCCTCAGTCCACCCTAATCTGATTATACACCCACCCCTTCACCAGAATGGCTCTTGCTAAGGTTACCATTGACCTACTTCCACATGCTAAAAGACATGGGCATTTTCAGTCCTCATATTAGGTGAATTATCAGCAAAATTTTGCACGACCAACAGCTCCTTCTTTAAAAAATCCATCCTGCCTTCTTTAAACACCCTTGATATCCACCGTCCTAACTTTCCTCTTACATCTTAGCCAGTCCTCCTCAGCTTCCTTTGTGAGTTCGGCCTTCTCTGGCTGACCCTGAGTATTAGCATTCTTCAAGACTCAGGTCCAGCCTCTTCTTACTTCATGCTTTCTTCTCTGGAAATTTCACTACCACCCAAGGCTTTAATTACCACTCACAAACCAGCAATGTTCAGATTTGTACCTATAGCCCTAACTTCTCCTCTGAGCTCCTAGCTTGCCTCTCCAAATTTTGTTATTTATTTTTCCCATTTGAATACCTTAAAGACATCTCAGAATTAACCTATCCCAAACTGAATCCATCTCCTTTCACTCCAACCTAGTCTTTCACCCATGTGTCCAGTTTTAGGGAACACAGCATCCTGTTATCCAGAAATGAAAGCCAAAAAATGGGGAGTTGTTGGACACCTCTCTCCTCCTTAATTCTCATATGATCCATCACCAAATTCTACCAATTCTACCCCTTAAATAACTAATTTGTCCTCTTCTTCTCTGACCTTTCATCTCAGTCTAAGTTACTACCATCTCTCAACTCTTATTCTACTTAGTCTTCCTGTTCTCCCCTTGCCCACTCCAATCTATTATCCACATGGCAACAAGGAGATCTTCTCCATACACAACTCTGATCATTCCATATCTCTGCCTAAAATTCTTTAATGATTTCCCAATGCACTTAAGACCAAAATCTTTAATATGCTTTGCAATGTCTAATGGAGTTGGCCCCTGCCTCTCTCTACAGACTCCCCCACCCACTACACTGTAGATACCCCAATATTTAATAGTAAAAAAAGTTGTGCTCCCCACTACCCCATGGCTTTTTGCCATGCTGTTACCTTGGTATCCAAGGGCTTTTCCCACCTACCTTTGCCTAATTCATTCCTACTCTTATTCTGCAAGTCTCAGTTCTCAACTCAAATTTTTTAAGGAAAATTATCCTGAGTGCCAGACTGAAAGGAGTTCTCCCGCCATTTGTTCTAATAACTCCCTATGTTTTCCTTTCTGGCACTTGTCACAGTAAATCATTTGGAACTTACACAATTATATGATCAACACTGGCTTAATAAGGAAGATCTTCAGAGAATGAATATACCTATGCTTCACTTAATTATTACTTTGCTAATTGATATTTTGGTGGTCTAAATTTTTTTTGTTACTATTTTCTAAATTTTATACAATGAAGATACATTGGGGGAGAGAAAAATTACTTAAAAATAAACACTCCCTGATGAATGAGTTGAATGATAGTATTTGTTTTTTTAGAAACAGAAGCATAGACACTGTCATTATCTGAGACATCACAATTTTTAAAATACCAGCTAATTTTTAGGTCCCACCTCTAGGGATTTCTGATTTAATTGGTCTGGAATAAGATTTGGGCATTGAGAGTTTTTAAAGCTCTCCGGGTGATTCTCATGTGCAGCCAAGTTTGAAATTCAATGTAGAAGATATTTATGGCACACTTATCAATACCCTTTTCACAAGTTGAGTACTACCACAATGAATGTACCAAAGGGTGTAAATATAGCAAAAAACGTATCAATTAACAGCTTTGTGTAACACTGAGCAGTGCACCATGTAATCATGCTGATTAATAAATCTAAGGTGGGGATTAATCTAAGGTAGGTAGATTCATAAGTCTAAGTGGGGAATCATTTGGGGGAAATGATTCAAGAAGCATTCTTTTTTCCTACTGATTGGGAATGTGACTTGTATCTGAAAGAGACATTACACAGATACTCAGCCCAAGCAGCATCGTTGAGTTCCACCAGTCAAGGAGCTGACTAGCTCGCTCTGTAACTGATGAGTCAGGACAAGAGATTCTCTCCTCCTGCAGCAATGTCAAGAACCCACCTCTGGGCTCGGAATGGGTAGGTTTTAGTCTTTCCTCTGCCACTTGCTAGGTTGTGATTTTGGTCAAGTCCTTCCACTTTTTTAAGCCTCAGTCTCTATTTTTAATACAGGGGGTTGGGGATGAGAGCTGAGGAGGAGGGAATAAATGTATAATAAAGTATATATTAGTAACTATTTCAAAGTCTTAATTTGAAGGTTAAGTAAAATAAAGCATGCTTCTTAATACATTGAGCAGTGCCTGGCCTATAGTAAACACTGAACACACATCAGTTATTACTACTTTCTCAAGTTGAAGCTAGAAATTCCTACCCAGGGATTGAAACTTATCCATTTTAAAATGTTATTTTAAAGCTTATTTGTAGATCAAAGAAAATCAAAAATGAAATTGTAGAATATCTAGAATGTAATACTACTGAAAATAGAACTAAAGAATACCACTAAAGCTATATTCATTTCCCTAAATCCTTATACCAATGAAGAAAAAAAGACAATTTGTAAAATTAGTATTCAATGACAAATAAGCCTAAAGAAAGCAAAAAAGAATTACCATAGTAGTAAAAATTAATACATTATAACAATCATAAAACTAATAAATAAACTCAAGATTTTTTAAAAGAAAACTAGGTAAAATCTTACATAATTTAATTTAAAAATGGGGGGCAGGGTGTGAGAGCATAAATTTAGGGCTCGGAGGGAGACTAGCTTTACATTGTTTACCTTTTTGGGTTATTTTGAATTTCATATCCTGGGTATGGTTTGAACTGGTGGCAAGAGATTAACATTTTGTAGGTGTTCCATTTACTCTTTAACTTCCATTCTCAGCCGCCTGTTAGTGGTTTGGGACAAGCAGCAGAGGCTCCTGGAGCCCTTGAGTTCCTAGAAGATAACAAAGTGAACAGACTTTTTGGGCACTTTGGGAACTAGTTGCCAAAGCATCCAGTGAATTATTAATTGCAGTATTTTTGCATCAGGTTATGGTTTAGATGAATAAATTTATCTTTTGGTATGTGTTACTGAGAAAAGCTCAGTGACATACTCTGTAAGCATAAGCACAAAATCTCAAGGGACTGATGTACTAAAAACACAGAAATATAATTGAAAGGTATCTTTATCTCGATGGCAAGGCAATGAAAAGGCTGAAGTTCAAATTTGCTACAGGCTTAAAATATCAACACTTACATTAAACCACTGGGACTGAAGCCTGACGAAAAACTTTGGAGAACACATTTTTGAGTTGGGAGTTGTAAGTACTAATGTTTCTTTGAAGTCATCCCCTTGAAAAACAAAGCCCTATTTTTATGTGATAAACTAGCGCTTCAAAGGGGTCTGTAAGTATGGGAGAGAAAGTGAAGATGTCTTCCCGAGTTCTGCCGGGAAGATTTGTATTAACGTCATTCATCTTTCAGAACATACTATTAGCTAAGCAATAGCTGTTCTATCCAGACTCAACTGCAAGCAACCTGAGTTCAGGGAATACTAGGCATTTTTGTCTATGATGTTTGAAAAAGCACATATCACTGGACTGTAGCAGTGCCATATATATATATGTGTGTGTGTGTGTGTGTATACACACACACACACCCATTTATGCTGCAAACTTTAATTGTATATAAATATATATTTACATTTTTAATTTCATTAAATATTTGTAATTTTTATACCCTATGAGAACCAATTGAACTGTGACTTGTTTCAGAATTTGCATTACTGATTTTTTTCTTTCTCTCTTTTTTTTTTTTTTGCATTTTTGACAGTCCTATTTACAAACTTTTTCCTCTAGAAATTGGAGAATATGCATCCTTCCATACTTCTCCCCTCCTTCACCTAGTCTCTTATGGGTAAGCCATCTCTCCAGGATCAGGGAAGAGGAAAGCCCTGGTTTATATTGTTTGCCAGTTTTCATGGTGTAAATATTCCCACACTGGCTGATTTCAAGCTTTAACTACCGACATGAAAAATTCCTGAATATTTAAAGTCAGCTCTCATGAGCCAATTCCATCCAACTCCCAAACTGCTGCTGGGACTGCATTTTCACTGTATTGTGCTCTCTCTCCTGTAGCACTTCATTGTCATGCAGTGTATGGGTTAGAAAAATATATATACAATTAAAGTTTGCAGCATAAATGGACATACATAGCATCACCTTGTTGGTCAATTAAATTAAATTCTATTAGGATGATTGTGTTTGGTGTTGAATCAGGATAAAGGATCCAAATGAGAAATCTCCTCATATCTGAAGGCATTTATGGCTGCCTGCTCCAACAAGACAAAGAGCAACAAAGAATTAGTGGAGCAGTGCTAGCTACACCTAATTGACAAGTCAGCTTTCATCTGGGAAGGCCTAGATGGGTACAAGCCTCCTCAGGGTTCCTGAAGGTACACGACAGCCATCAAGATCTAAAGAAAGAATATTAGAAATAGAATACACAAGCACTCTACAGAATTGTTACATAACTCAAGAAAAGAAATTGTTTGCATGGGGCAGAGAAACAGCCCAGAGCTAGTTTTGAGGATAAGGGATACTGTGAACAGTTCAGAAACTGCTGATGTCTGAGGATATGACAAGTAAAGACCTGTCCATGGTAAAGAGTAAATGCATGACAGTTTCTAAAGTAGAGTGCCCTGGATACACAGGACCCCACCCTCATTAGGGTACCAGTAATGTCGCAATAAAGAGGTTTATCCCTGAAATTTATATTCACCATGACTCACTAAGTGGATCTGAGGCTTACTGGTCATATATTGGGACAAGAGGGCAGAAAACAGGCAAAGGGGCCCAAGGGCCATGGGCAACATCTCCCTAGAACCATCTGGCTTTGATTATTTTTGCCACATCTACTGAGAACTCTTGAGGCCATAAAATACAGGGAGAAATAATTATTCCCTAGCTTCCACAGCTGCTAAGAGAGTTCCATCTGGCACCTCTATACCTGCAGCTATAACCCAGGGACCTCTGAATTTCCTTGCATGTTAACAGATGGTGTTAGCTAAGGGATGAAAGGTCTAAAGGCATTTTAGGCAGTTCTATACCTCAGCACTTGTTCCTTTGAGCTCCTATCAGTGTTTTTGTTCTTCCTCTGTTTCTATAATTATTTATGTCATAGATTTAAAGGATTAAGTTGGAATATTCTTAGAGTCACTAAAAGCTGGTAGAAGGTCTGCTTCCTTTTATCTGCTTTCCTTTCCTCTGCACAAGACATGAAGAATGAGGCATAGATCACCTGTCAAATGCCAGGTAGGTCAATACATAGCAATAATCATTATCTTACCTTGCAAAAGTTGTGGGGCAGGGGATAAAAAGCCTATGTTAGCAGAAATGTTAGAATAAGAAATCCTATGAAATGTAATAGAAATTATACAATACGGAAACCCTAAAGCAAGAATGGAATTCAGTTAAGATAGATTTGGTGATTTTTTCCCTCAACTTAAAGGCAGGCCCACTTAATCTGCTCCTCTTTCCAGTTTAGCCTAGCTCACTTCCCATCTTCCCCACCTCCTGCAACTGCTTGACTCCTTCCCTTCTTTTTAATTTCCTTTTCCATTCTCTCCCAAATGCAGTCTTCTAGCTTCAGCTCGGAATTTCCTTTGGAGCAAGTCACTTTAAAGCCACTTGGTAACTATGGATACGGCTCTTCAGGATTGTGCATGAACAGGAGGCAATGTGAATTCTAGATGCCATAATCTACTCAGGATGTACACACTGAAGATGTTCCATCCAAAGAGCCCAGTTCTCCCAGGTATTAAGGTAAAAACAGACCCCACTGAAACCATCTCCTGAAGACGAAATCACAGCCAAAGAAATTTTTAAGAAGTTGACACCAGAGGAAAGCATGGGCAGAAATTACCCCCATATGCTAGAGGCCTATAGTCTTTACAGCGTAAAATCAGCAAGCATTTTTCTAACCCTAAGACTGGCTCTGGATAAAATTTTAAAACAAACCCTGCTCACATGTTTATTAATTTCTATTTTCATCAAAGTAGCATGCACAGAATTTACAAATCAAATAACAGAAGTATAGTTTTGTGAGTAATAGCACAGACTCTGGACTAGGCTGCCTTATCCAAATTATGGTTGAGCCATTTCTAGCTTTGATCATGGGCAAGTTACTTGACTGCTTCATACTCTCAGTTTCTGATTAGTAGAATAAGAAGAATAATTGCACATATCTCACAGGGTTTTGTAAGACCTCATATATGCACTGGATTATGTCTCTCCAAAATTTACATGTTGAAGTCCTAACCCCCAGTAACTCAGAATGTGACTGTATTTGGAGATGGCATTTTTAAAGAGGTAATTGAGGTAAAATTAGGTCAAATGGGTGAGCCCTCATCCAATATGACTGGTGTCTTTATAAGAAGAGATTAAGACACACACACATAGGGGGCGCCTGGGTGGCTCAGTCGTTAAGTGTCTGCCTTCAGCTCAGGCCATGATCCCAGGGTCCTGGGATCGAGCCCCGCATCGGGCTCTCTGCTCAGCGGGGAGCCTGCTTCTCCCTCTCCCACTCTGCCTGCTTGTGTTCCCTCTCTCACTGTCTCTCTCTGTCAAATAAATAAATAAAATCTTAAAAAAAAAAAAAAAAGACACACACACATAGAGGGAATGCCATGTGAAGACCAGAAGGCCAGAAGGAGAGGGCCACCAGTGAGCCAAGGAGAGAGACCCTCAGAAGAACCCAACCCTGCCAACCCCTTGATTTTGGACTTCTAGCCTCCAGAACTGTGAGAAAATAAATCTCTGTTGTTTAAACCACCCATTCTGTGGTATTTGTTATAGAAATTAATATAGAACCACATCTGGCATATAGTAAGTGCTCAATAAGGATTATTATATTACTATTAATATTATAAGCAATATAGATATTCTATTATTTATTAATATTAATATTATATTAATTAAATTGATGTTATCATTAACATAGCATCAGGTTCAGCAGGTTAAATCTTCAGTCCTTAACTGTCCCCCAGTCCCCGCACCCTTCAGAAAACCCTTCACCTGTGCTTCTGACCTACTGGCTATAAATTGGAGGTTCCAACAACCTCTGCCTTGGACTTTAGATGCCAGTTGCAAGTCCAGGTTTTTATCTGTACTTCTGCCCAACTAGCCATAAATGAGAAGTACCCATGACCCCTTCCTTGGGTTCAATTAATTTGCTAGAGTGGCTCACAGGACTCAGAGACACATTTACTTACTAGATCACTGACTTATTATATATAACATATATAAATAATATATATAACATATCTATAAGTTATTATATGTAACTCAGGAATAGCCAGAGAAGGATAGGGCAAGCATGGGGAAAGGGTGCAAAGCTTCCATGTCCTCTCTAGATGTACCACCACTCTCCTAGCACTTCCACACGCTCACCAACCTGGAATCTCTCCGAACCCAGTCCTTTTGGGTTTTTATGGGAACTTCATTACATAGGCACAATTGATTAAATTACTGACCATTGTCAACCTCCAGCCGCTCACCCTCCCCAGAGGTGGGGGGTGAGAGGATGAGACTGAAAGTTCCAACTCTCTAGTCACATGACTGGTTCTTCTGGCCACCAGCTCCCATTCTTAGGTGGGGTCAAAAAGTCACCAAATTAACATAACAAAAGACACATTTATTCCTCTTATCATTTAGGAAATTCCAGGGCTTTTAGGAGCTCTGTGCCAGAAATGGGATGAAGAACAAATATATATTTCCCACTATATGTCACAATATCATAACCTCACACCCATTAATATGGCTACTATCAAAATCAAAACAGAAAATAGCAAGTGTTGGTAAGGATCTAGAGAAAAGGAAAGCCTTGTATACTGTTGGTGGGAATGTAAACTGGTGCAGCCACTGGGGAAAAGAGTATGGAACTTCCTCAAAAAAAATAAATAAATAAAAATAGGACTACCATATGATCCAGTAATCCCACTTCTGGGTATATATCCAAAAAAATTGAAAGCAGGATCTCATAGAGGCACTTGCACACCCATGCTCATAGAAGCACTATTTATAACAGCCAAAAAACGGGAGCACCCCAAATGTCCACTGATGGATGAATAAATAAACAAAATGTGGTATATACATACAGTGGTACAGTATTCAGTCATAAAAAGGAAGGAAATTCTGTCACATGGTACAACACTGGGCGAACTTTGAGGACATTATGCTAAGTAAAATAAGCCAGGTAAAAAAGACAAATACTATATGAGTCCACTTACACAAGATAACTAAAGTCCTCAAATTCATAAAACAGAAAGTACAATGGTAATTGTAATTGCCAGGTAATTACTAAGGGGTTGGAGAAAAAAAACTTTGTTTAATGGACATACAGTTTCAGATTTGCAAGATGAAAATGCTCTGGAGATATGTTTCACAACTGTGTGGATATACTTAACACTACTGAACTCTACACTTAAAAATGGTTAAGATGGTAAATTTTATGTTATGTGGGGTTTTTAAACGAACAAATAAATAAGACACATACACACTTAAAAGGACAAAGAGGTAAGTGGAAAGCTCCCTGGAAACACCATGAGCACCACTGAGCCACACAGAAGCACCATATGCCTAAAAGGGTTAGGAAGGGTGACCAAGGAGGGCTGGAAGGCCCCTAAATGACTCATTATCTGTGGGTGATGAAGAAACCTTACTAATTTCATGGTTTTGCCTCAAACTAGCCCTAAGCCTGGTTTTGTTGCTTTGGGGAGAAGTCAGTACTCTGAGTGGGCACATTCATACATCCATAGTTCATTCATCCATTCAGCAGTTCCTGAGGCTTGACTCCATACCAGGGCCCTAGGAGTGCAAAAAGAAGACAAGATCCAGATTTTAAGGAACCCTCAGATCAGAGGCTGAATAACATTCCCAGCTAAGAAATGAGGCTGGTCTCCTACACAATTTATGAACAAAATAAAAACAGCACTATACTATGAAAGTGATGGAAACCCAGAAATCGGTTAATTCAGTCCTTCCCTGCTGCCTTCCCTACTTCTCTAACCTCAGGTCTAAATGAACAAGAGTTGCTCTATCTATAAACTTCTCAAGAAGCATCAAAGTTCAGAAGCAGTCATTTCCGATTGAAATAGATGTACACAGGGGCGCCTGGGTGGCTCAGTCGGTTAAGCGACTGCCTTCGGCTCAGGTCATGATCCTGGAGTCCCGGGATCGAGTCCTGCATCGGGCTCCCTGCTCAGCAGGGAGTCTGCTTCTCCCTCTGCCCTCTTCCCTCTCGTGCTCTCTGTCTCTCATTCTCTCTGTCTCAAATAAATAAATAAAATCTTTTTTTAAAAAAAAGAAAGAAATAGAGGTACACAGAAGATGGCTCTGGAATTGTGTACAGTTGCTGCACTAAACAGATTCCTGTAAAGTCTCTACAGCTGAGGAAACAGGACCTTCTGGAAGTTGTTGCCATGGAGGTTGGCCTTTTGTCTTCATCCTGGTATTTGCTTCGCAGCTGGTCTGGACATGGATGCCCACACCCACTCGCACAAGCCACTTTTCCATCAGCGCCTCAATACTCATAAAAGTGACTAAAACCTGTAACTGGGAGATGGAGAAGACCAGCTTTGTGAGGCAAATGTATCAGAAATCAGTTTGTAAAGCAATGTGGAGTCAACTTTGCTACTAACTAGGTAATCTGCAAATCATTGAAAATGTAAGGGTCACATTTGCCTCTTTTTTAAAAAAATGAGAGCCTTTATTCATTGTTCTCTGTTGTTCAGAGATTGTATGGTCCTAGAAAAATGACCCATGAGTATCACCTGGTTAAAACAGTGATTTCCAAAGTCTGTCTACCTCTATACCAGCGGTTCTCAATGTGTGGTCCATAGGGCTACAGCAGCAGCATGATGTGGGAGGTGGCTAGAAATTCACTCCCCTCAGACTTGTGAATCTGAGTTGCTGAAGATGGAGGCCAAGGAATTCATGATTCAACAAGCCCTCCAGGTGATTTTCTGCACATTGACATCTACGAAGCCTGGCTCTAAAGCTTGATGGTAGCATAATTTAAAACGCCTGTTTGGGTTTTACACCCCATGGGTTGCTGTTTGCAAAACAACTTACCTGCTCTTGAAAGCTGACCCCAGATAGAATTAATCACTTCCCCCTTTTTATTTACCACACTGCTTCCTATTCATGCATCTGTCACAGAATCTGCTTCATTTTGGAGAATTTATTAATGAATATGTCTGTTTCCAGTAGATTGTAAGATCCCTGAGGGCAAGGAATAAGTAATTTTCAGTTTTGGAACTCCAGGACCTAGGAGAGTACCTGGAATATAATAAGTGCTATGCTGACAACGGATACGTGGATGGATGGATGGATGGATGGATGGATGGATGGATGGATGGAGTGGGTACATGCATGCATGTATGGATGACTAAGTGCTTCAAAATATGTAAAGTCTTGTTTGAGTAAAAGGAAGGGTTAGTATTGAGCAGCAAGAAATAATGTGTTTGGATGTCGGTAATACAGTTCCACTATTCCATTCTTGGTCCCAAATAATTTTTTTTCCAGCTAATAATTATGCTGGTGCAAGTACTGATTCTGAGTAAACAACTGAGATCTGCTCCTGGATCATCCAATCATCCTCAGAACAGCCCGGAGGCCTCATGTTGAGTTCCAGTTCTCATGTGAACAAGGCAGATAACACCACCTGCCCCATGCCTGTCTCACTCAGCATGCTAAGAAATAATGACTACAAATGGCTTTTGAAGTTCTGGGGGATGGCTGCTACGTAGGCATAAAGATATTAATAAAAAGATCAAACATTTGGCAATATCTAAAATAAACCTCACCAACTTTGCCAAAGTCAGGCAGGAAGCAGAAGGGCTGTCTTTGTTCCCCTTATATGGGAATCAAGAATGAGCCACGCTCTGTGTCTGCTTCTTTCATAACACACTTCATGTTTGTGGCTCATATAAATCTCGCCTTTAAAATGTGAATGGAGAGGCGCCTGGGTGGCTCAGTCGTTAAGCGTCTGCCTTCAGCTCAGGTCATGATCCCAGGGTCCTAGGATCAAGCCCCACATCGGGCTCCCTGCTCGATGGGAGGCCTGCTTCTCCCTCTCTCACTCCCCCTGCTTGTGTTCCCTCTCTCGCTGTGTCTCTCTCTGTCAAATAAATAAATAAAATCTTTGAAAAAAAATGTGAATGCAAATGTAACCCTGAGAACCTGGGAGGGACAGGAGAAATAAAGACATACCATTAAATTATCAAAATGGAATCCTCTTGCATGATGTGGTAGAGGACAAAAATAAAATCAAGTGTCCCTCCCCTAGACTTAAGACCATTTTCAAAGATAATATAAAATTGAACTATACTTAGCTATAATTCAGCTTCCTTACCTTTAAAACTGGCAAAATGAAACTCACCTCCTGGGGATTTGGGGAAGATAACATTCCATGATATAGAGAAAATTGCTGTGGTGGCAGGGAGGCTCTTTATCAAACAATACCTTCGGATTGTGTGTTTCACTTGTTGATATTTCTCTGTGATGGAAAACTGTGCTCAGCATGATACTAATAGCCCCATGAATGCGTAAAACATATTACAGTTTACCAAGAGCTCTTACAAACAGATTCCTGATTAGTCTAACCAGTAAGTGGATGTTAGCACTCCCATTTAAGAAGAGTGTCAGAGAAGTGTAGTAAACTGTTCAAGGTCACGGTTAATAAGTGGAAGAGCTGAAACTTCCACCCAGGACTTTTGACTGATCTTCAAAGTCAACTGCTCTTCCTCCACAACAGGGTATGATGGATAGTACAGACAGAGAGAGAATTTCCTAACACCTCATAAACCTACATTTACCTAGAACAATATTCTCAGGTCTCAGGTTGTGCTATTCTAAATCCGGAATATTGGGATATCATTTAAATCTTCATATTCTCCACTTTGATACTATTCAGGAAAAAATGTAAAAAACAGCATTATCTTTTTAACCCAGGTAACCCTACATAGAATCTTATGGAAGATTTCAGAATCTTGAAATCTTAAAGCCAGAAGTGATTTTGATAATCAGCACGTAAAATTTCCTCATTTTACAAAGGCAGAAAATGAGATTAAATGATATCAAGTGATTTGCCCAAGGCCTTGTCAGTTAAGGGCAGAGCCGGCCTAAAATCAAATCTGTGAGTTTTCAATCCTTTCTTCAATCTACTCTCCCACAATACTTCTCTCAACTTGCATTCTGGTGATCTGTGAGAGGAAAGAGGAATAGATGAACCCGGAAGCTTATAAAAAGACAGTTACAAGTTGTCAAATTATCAAAGCATTAGTATCAAAATCATCAGGTTGGATTGTGTTCCTCTGTACTGGGGAGGAATTATCCCTAATCACATCTGTATCCTGTTAGGACTGGGTCAGGAACACGAAAGAGATTTCATCAGAAGGCCCCCTTTTCACATTTGAATTTTTGACCTCCAAGAGGGCTGCTATCCTCCAGGACTGGGGGGCCCAGGATCTGCATCGCATTTAGAGAATGTGATGCCTTTGGGCAAAATAAAAAATGTATCCCTTCCTCAAGACTCTTTCCTCCCATCTCCTGGAAAACTGTCAAAGTAAATATAAAATCTATGTGCATGATGGGAAAGGCACCCCCTTGATTTGGCCAATGCACAGCATGCACAACCATACACAGTGCCCCTGTGCCCAGGAAAGTACTTGGTCCTTAAAGTGATCAATGATTTTCTTTAGGCTCATCCTATTCAGGAGCTCATAGCCCTCCTAGTAACCCTAACCTAGTGTTAACTTTGTCTAAGAAGTAAATGCTTTTTTTCTTTTTGAGGGTGATCTGTGACCTCTCTCCAGGCTCAATCTTACCTAGGTGGTCACTGCATTAAGTTGCCACAAAAACATACAAGATTGCATGAAAAGATCACCATTGTTATCAGGTAATTCCAGGTAGTAAAGAAGCCAAGAAAGTCAAGTAAGGGGTATTGTGGCATTCAGAGGTCCAAGCAGGGTAAATAAGCATTGAGTTGATAACTTAGGCTTTGTCTTGAGTTTTTTCTCCTCTTTATAAATACTCTCTAGGGGATCCCATTTGATTCCGTGGCTTTAAATCCTATGCACACACACTTTTATGTTCTGGACCAAACACTCCACTGAGTCCAAAGACTCCACTGCAGTCTCTTATACAAGTACTGATTCAAAGTAGAAACTTGCATGTAAAAAAGCAAATTAAACTTATGTCCAAACTGAATGCTTTGTTTCCCGCCTGCAAACCTCTTCCTCATACAATCAATCATTTCTCAGTAAATAAAATTCCAGCTTTCCAGTGTTTAAGTCAAATGACTAGAGGTCATCTCTGATCTCTCTATTGATCTTCCACCTCATATGCAATTTCTCAGCAAATCCTACCTACTCTATTTAGAAATATACCTAGAATGTGACCACTTCGTGACAATTTTGCCCCTAACACCCTGAGTAGTTATCCTGTCTCCTCCAGGTTAGTACAAGGACTTCCTAAACGGTCTTTCTCCATCCACCCTTGCTCTCCCCAATTTATTCTTCACACATCAGCAGGAGCATGCAGGAGCATGTGAGTCAGATCATGTCACCCTTCTGCTCAACACATAAAATAGTTCTCCATTTAATCAGAATAAATTCCAAGTCCTCACCATGACCTACAAAAGGCTTACCTCTGAGCTCCAATACCTCTCTGATCTTGTCTTTATCACTCTCCTTCACTTAGGTTTATTCCATTCGTACTGGCTTCCTTGTTGTTTCTTGAGCACATCAAGCATGTCTCCTGTCAGGGATTTTGCAATTAAAGTTCCTTCTGAAAAAAATTTCTTTTTTTTTTTTTTTTTAAGATTTTATTTATTTATTTGAGAGAGAGAGAGAATGAGAGACAGAGAGCATGAGAGGGAGGAGGGTCAGAGGGAGAAGCAGACTCCCTGCCGAGCAGGGAGCCCGATGCGGGACTCGATCCTGGGACTCCAGGATCATGACCTGAGCCGAAGGCAGTCGCTTAACCAACTGAGCCACCCAGGCGCCCCCAAAATTTCTTTTTCTCTGTACAAATGCTGGCCTTGCTCCCTTATTTTGACAGGATTCTGTTCAAGTGCACCTTTCCAGGGAGGCCTTTCCTGAACATTCACATAAGAAGGCACCACACCTTCATCTCAGCCTTCCTTCCAACCTCTTACCAGACTTTATTTTCCTTCATAGCATTTACCAACACTAGACAATTCTATTTGCTTATTGTCTGTTTTCATCCTCTACACTGGCACTATCCAATATTTAAGCCACTAGCACACTGCTACATAAATATATTAATTAATTAAAATTAAATAAAATTTAAAAGCCAGTCCCTTAGTCATATTACCCACATTTTTATTGCTTAATAGCCACAGCAAGCCTTGAGATAACCTCAAGCTTCCCAAACTTTATGTGTAATTAGAGTCTCCATGACAGAGGAGAAATAAGTGACAAAAGAGAAACAATGAAAGAATATTTTTATATTTAATGCAAACTATAAATGCACAAGTCCAAAAAGTTCAATGAGCCCTAAGTACAAGAAACATAAAGAAAACTACACGAAGGTACATTATAATCAAATTGCTTAAAAACAGTGATAAAGAAGAAACCTTAAAAGCAGCCAGAGAAAAAATACATGTTATATACATAAGAATAAAAATGAGAATTACTCCAGATTTTCTATAAGAAAAGCCAGAAAACAGTAGAGCAACACCTTGAAGTACAGAAAGAAAGAAAACAAAAGCTATCAACCTTGAGCTCAGAAATGAAGGTGGAAAGAAGACTTTTTCAGATATTCAAAAGCTGAAAGAATTTATCACCAACAGACCTGTGTTACAAGAAATGTTAAAGGAGGTCATTCAAGAAGAAAAAAGATGATGCCAATAGTAAATCTGTTCTATAAAATGAATGAACAACACTAGAAATGGTAACTCCATTGAAAAAGAGAAAAGGATGTTTTTCTTATTATTTAAATCTCTTTGAAAAATAGTTGTCCATTGAAAGCATAAATAACAATGTGTTGTGGAACTTATAATATATATATAAGTTAAATGTCTAATAACAATAGGAAAACATCTGGAAGTAGTGAATGGAAGCATTCTGCTGTAATGTCCTTATACTATATATAAAATACCACATGCAGGTAAACTGTGACAGGTTGAAGACCTATACTAGAAGCTGAAACAAAACAAAAATATCAACACAAAGAGTTACAACAAAAAAGATAAAGCAGAATCATTAAAAAATTCTGTTAATCCAAAACAAAGCATAAATAGAGAAAAAAATAAAGATGGAATGAATAAAATAGAAATAACAAGACAGTATATTTAAATTCAAGCATATCAATCACATTAAATGTAACTGAAACTAGACTAATATTCTTCGTGAACACAAATGCAAAAATTCTTAATAAAATGTTAGCAACTAAAAGCCAATAATATATCAAAAAGGTAATATATCATGACCAAGTAAAATTTATCCTAGGGTTGCAAGTTTGTTTTAACAAACGGAAAATCAGTATAATTTAAAATACTACTAATAGATTTTTTAAAAAATCAAACGATCATTCTAGTAGACACAGAAAAGTGTTCGACAAAAATCTGACAATGATTAATAAAAATTCCCAGGACAGTAGCAATAAAAGCAACCTTCCTCAACCTGATAAAGGACATTCACAAAAATCTACATCCAGTATTGCGCTTAATTGTGAAAGACCAAATGTCTTCTCTCTAATATTAGGAACAAATTGAGGATGTTTACTGTCACCACTTCTATTCAACAACTTCTATTCTATTGAACCTAGCCAGTTTAATGAAGCAATAAAAATAAAAAGCTACTCAGATTGTAAAAGAAGTAATATTGTCCTTATTTACAGACAACATGATCCTCTACGTGATAAAGCTTATGGAAACTCAACAAATCTACTAGAATTAATCAGTGAGTTTGGGGAAGTTCACAGTACACAAAAGCCAACAGTACTTCTATGTATTAGCAACAAACAACTTGGAATTGAAATTAAAAAAACAATATGATTTATAATAGCATCAAAAATATGAAATACTTAGGAATACATCTGACAAAAGATGTGCAAGTCCTTTACAGCAAAAATTATGAAATATTGTTAAGAGAAATGTCTTTAAAACTTAAAAGAAAGAGATATAGCACATTCACGAATCATAAGACAATATTGTTAAGATGTCAGTTCTCCTTAAGATGATCTATAAATACAATGCAAATACAATTAAAATCTTAAAAGGCCTTTTGTAGAAGTTGACAAGCTAATTCTAAAACTTGTGTGGAAATGCAAAGAATTTGCCAAAGCCAAAACTTAAAAAAAAAAAAGGAAATTTTAAGGGCTTATACTACCTGATTTTTTTTTAAGTGGGCTCCACACAGGGCTTGAACTCATGACCCTGAGATCAAGACCCAAGCTGAGATCAAGAGTAGACGCTTAACCAACTGAGCCACCCATGTACCCCTAAACAACCTGATTTCGAGACTTATTATAAAGCTACAGCAATAAAGACCATGTGTTATTGGTATCAAAATGGATAAATACATAAGTGGAAGAGAATACAAAAATAGGCCCTTACATTTATAGTCAATTGATTTTTTTTTTAATGTGCAAAGACAATTGGGTAAAAAATATTCTTTTTAACAAATGGTATTGGCACAACTGGATATAGAAAGGCAAACAAAGAAAAAAGAGCTTGAATTCATATTCATAGCATATACAAAAATTAACTCAAGACAGATCATAGACCTAAATGTAAAATCTGAATCTGTATAACTTCTAGAAAATAGGAGGAAATCATTTGTGATTTTAAGCTAGACAAAGATTGCCTAGGTACAACATTAAAAGCATGAGTTTGATAAATCAAACTTCATCAAAATTAAGAATTTCTGATCATTAAAAGACATGTCACATATTGGAGAATATATTTGCAGTTGCATATCCAAGGACCTTATGTACAGAATATATAAAGAGTCTCTTATTATTATAATAAGAAAACACATGACCTAATTTTTTAAAGGGGGCAAAAGTTTTGAACATGCATGTTTCCAAAGAAGATATCTGAATGACAAATAAATGCATGAAAAGATGTTCAAACTCATTAGCTATCAGGAAGGTGCAAATTTAAACCCCAATGAGCTACTGCTACATATCTATTAAAATGTCTAAAATTTAAAAAGACTGATAACATCAAGATTTTTGAGGATATGCAGCAATTTGGAATTCTCACATGATATCAATGGGAATGTAAAATAATACCACTATTTTGGAAAAACTCCAGAAGTTTCCTAGTTTCTTAGATCTACCATATGATGCAATGATTCCACTTCTAGGAATGTAGTGGTAGTGAAATAAAATAAAATAATATGTTTATATAAAGACTTGCTTTATTATTACAAAAGATAGCCACTTTTGTAATAGTCAAAAACTGGGGACAAATGTCCATCAACAGGTGAATGGATAAATACATTGTGATATATCCATACAGTGGAATACTGTTCAGCAATAAAAGGGAAATGAACTACTGATACAAGTGAATGACTGACACAATATGGATGAATCTCAAAAATATCCTGAGTTAAAGAAGCCAGACAGAACTGAGTACACACCATGCAATTCCCTTATATTAAATTCTAGAAAATATAAAACTAATCAATACTTACGAAAAGTAGATCCATGGTTGTCTAGGCACGTCAAGGTGGCTAGGGGTTGGAGGGAGTAATTACAAAGGAGTGATAAATATGTTCATTATCTTGAGTTTGATTATGGATTCGTGTGTGTGAAAACGATCAACTTGCACAATTTAAATATGTGAAGATTATTGTATACATAATAATCTCACAAAGCTATTACAAAATAAATTTAGAGACCATATGCAGTATGCGACTATGCCATTGAGAGTTTTGCCAGACAGTTTTAAGGCAGAGCAATAGATGGACTATATATAATCACTTCAGGTCACTTCCAGTTTCTTGCCGAGATGATCTGGTCTCCTATGCATTTTGGTGGACAGAAGTGGGTGATTTCCAGGGCTGACAAGATTAACTGATGAAGGTTGTTGAAAGAGGCTTATACAGGGGTGCATGGGTGGCTCAGTCAGTTAAGTGTCTGCCTTCAGCTCAGGTCATAATCCCAAAGTCCTGGGATTGAGCCCTGAGTTGCGCTCCCTGCTCAGCAGGGAGCTTGTTTGTCCCTCTCCCTCTGCCCTGTTCGTGCTCTGTTCGTGCTCTCTCACTCTCTCTCAGTCTCTCTGTCTCTCATAAAGTCTTTTAAAAAAAGAGGCTTATACATTATTTAAAGTAGGAAATAGCTGAGTCTGTGAATAAATGACAGGTTGAGAACCTCAGTGTAATCATTCTGGATCCTACAGCTTATCCTCCATCATGCCAAGAGTCAGCCACTGGGCAATGGAAAGACCATGGAGTTGTGAATCAGGTGTGGACTAAAATCCCAGTTCTGCTACCTACTATCTCTGTGATTTTATTTTAGGCAAGTTAATTAAACTCAATTTTTTATATCCATAAAATAAGGATAATGATAATGTTTACCTGGTAGGATTTTGATAATTAAATAAGATAGCAGACATAAAGACTTAGCTCAGTTCTTAACATGCAACATGTCATTTCCCTTCCTCCTTCCCCACCCCCTTCAGCAAGATCCATTTCCTTCCTATTCTCCAGATAATCCACGTTCATCTCCATCTCATCTGCTCATGACCATAGTTATTCATACAAGACACTTTGAACCTGACTTTAATAGGATAGAGTGTATAGATGACCAAAATATACATAGGCTAAATTGGGCATGCTATTCATATGACAAATTGGTGCTCACTTAACAAATAAATTGGTTAAAAGTTTTCTCAAGATATCCAAAATCCTCAGAGTATTTAAAATGCCACTTGATTAACAAACTTTTATTTACATGTGAAATCAAATCTAATCAATATCTAATTTTTCCAGGAATCTCTCAATTTCTTAATCAGAATAATATTTTTAAAATGTAAAATTTGCCCTCTGATATGTTGGAGCAACTAATAATTTGATGTGTCCCTGAAAATAAACTCCACCATGGGACTCATTTACACTCTGAATGCAGAAAACCTGATCCAATGGGAAAAAATAATTTCCTCTCTCACTGAATTAAAATAGGAAAGAGAGATACAGAGACCAAGGCACAGAGAGGCAGAGACAAACCTCTCAGGTTGGATAAAAAAGTCTTACTTAGTTCATAAGAATTCCATTTACATCCTAACCACTACCAAATATATTTTATTCTGTAGGATTTTAATATCAGAAGGGTAAACATGATAAAGTTTTCTTTTCCTTTAAATTTTTGCTTAAATCCAATCTTTGTTGAAATGAAAGTTCTGGTTTAAAGTTGACTTTGTGCAGGAATGTTTAGATACATATTTTTACATCTTAAAAATTCACTCAATATAGTGATAAGATAGTGGCAAGATTTTCTGGCATTCTGCATTTACTTTGTTTTGGTTTTGTTTTTTAAAATCCTAAAATGGAAAAAGTGAAATACAAAGCAATGAAGCTGAAAATGGACTCAGATATTACATAGTCACAGATAGCTCCTCAAAGTCGAGCAGCAAAGGCTAAAAGGTTTCTCTCAGACTATAGGCTGAGGACTCCTGCACCATAAGTTTCTCTTATTAAAAATGCTAATTCCTGTACTTACTCCGGATCTTTTGAAGGTAGGTCCCGAGCATCATGATAGTTACCAAACACCCCATGTGATTCTTCACACTGGAAATTTTGAGAACTCTTGGACTTTACATCGGAACGGAGACCAGGAAGTAGGTAGGAAGGAGAAAGAAAAGAATTAAGAGAAAATTTCCTGTCACTAAATAAAAGAAAAATTAGATGAAGTCATATGAAGGACTCTTTTCCAGAACTCAGGAGATGCTATACTGAGCCCATTTTTAAGGAGCTAGGGAGCTGGCTTCGCAAAATGCCCCAGTGCCAACTGAAAAACAGTTCTCGAACACTATGCCACTGGATTACTGTCTCCCCAGGGTGGGTGTATCGTGTTTACTGTCCCACAGAAGCAGGAAGTCTGGAAGAGCCATCTTCGCTTCTGGGGAGGATGAGCGCTTCAGAGGGTAAGCCCAGGATACCTCTGTGGTCACAGCACCCTGAACGGGATGAAGAGGAGCAGAGGTGGTAACAGTGTTCCTAAGAACCAATGGGTTCTTTGGACCACTTCTTAGTCATTCTTGGTTGACACTTTGTTCTTATCTACAAATGCCAATGTAAGTGACCGTGCATGGGAAAAGGGTAGACAGATACGATAAAAAGGAAGGTCCTGCCCAATGGAGACCCCACTGTTTATTGCTGACTAACAATGTTTATTCAAATCTCCAGAATATAAACAGCATTCCTGCTGATCTCCTTGTGCCCCTGACCTTGGCCACACTGCCCCAGTCTTGTACATTCATACAAGTGTCTTGTATGAATAACTATGGTCATGAGCAGATGAGACGGAGATGAGCATGGCTTAGCTGGAGAATAGGAAGGAAATGGATCTTGCTGAAGGGGGTGGGGAAGGAGGAAGGGAAATGACATGTTGCATGTTAAGAACTGAGCTAAGTCTTTATGTCTGCTATCTTATTTAATTATCAAAATCCTACCAGGTAAACTGCCCCCTCCCCGGATGCCAGCTTCCCGCCCTGTGGATGGATCAGAGTGGGGTTTCTGGGGCAGTAGTCCCCACAGACACTGGTGTCCAGAGGCTGATAAACTCAAATTCCCTTGTAACTCATCTCTCTTCTTCCTGTTTGAGAGAATGAAGATATAAAGCAGGCACCTTTAAAAGGAAAAAAAAAAAAAAAAAAAAGCCTGTTAACGTGATCGGTGCTTGCACTGTATGGGCAGGATGGATCACTGTTAGCGGGTTCTGGGAGGACTGCCCTTGTGATGGGGGCAGGGTAGGCGACCCAAATAACACATGAGCATGTGGGAGAGGCTGGTACGTGGGCACGTGGCCGGGATTGTGGAGGAGCCCCAGAAATTAGGGCCCCCTTCCCGGGGAACCAGGACAAAAAGTAACAGTGGAAGAGTCAGAATCCACAAAGACTTTCCTCTTGCAGAGGTCCTTCATCTCCCCCCAGTTTCACCTCTCCGGCCTAGAGAGGGTTTGAGGCACAGTCACTGCAGAACTTGGATCTTTCCTGCTGTCTCCCAGACCGGGTTACCTGTCCCCAAGGCTGAGAGGGGAAGGAAAACCGTTTGTGAGAAAGAGGCGTGGAGGCAACCAGAGGAAAGGGCCCTCAATCTCTCCGGAGGCCATAAACCCCATTTGTAGGCCAATTCTAAACAAGTACAAACCGTCCACAGCATCCCTGTTTCTTTCCCTTCCTCACTCTCCTCTTCCCGCCTGTTCCTTCCACAGAGCCCAAGTAGCAGACTATTTCTAGGTCCCGGCACAAGAGGCAGAACACTGTCAGGTCCTCTGACAAGCTTCAGACCCTATCTGCCTGACTGCAGGGGCAGCTGTCATGAGCTTCCGAACATCTGAAGGAAGAGTCTCAGGCAGGATGCAGACCCTGCGCCGCATGTTAGGAATTTTCTTCCTGTACAACACTAGGCCATGTCTATGTCTAGCACTTGGAAACGGAGAAGTATGAGTAAGTATATACTCTCTCTATACACATATATTTATATATATAAACATATAAGTATATAAGAAACCCGTAAGTATGAATCAAAGAAGGTTAACCGATTTCAGTGGAAACGAGATTGATTCCTGTATTACAGTTCTCCAGAGAAACGGAACCAATAGGATATGCATATCCTCTGCTTTTCAAAGTTCACATTATACCACTTCGCTTTTACAAAAGACCTATATTAGTACCTAGTTTTGCTAACTGAAAAAATCTGAAGATTTTCACTTTTACAAAAAAAAAAAAAAAAAAAAGCAAAAAGCCACAATGTGCTCAGCGTGGGTTTTGTAGGGAGCCACGATGGTGGGGGAGCCCTTACAGAGGCAGCCCGCATCCTGAGCAGCCAGAGTGTGGCCAGGCTCCTCCCCCAGGAACTACACTCAGCATCTGGGCATTAAGCCCCAGAGCTTTGAACTGTGTCTTTGAGCATCTGTGCTTTATCTTGACTTTTCTGTGCATCCTTCAGCAAGATTTATCCTAAAGTATCACAAAAGGCTAAGAGAGGTTACTTTTTCAGTTTGGGAACACTAAAAAAAAAAAAATTCCGTATAAATTAATGGTAATTGCTTCTTTGCTCTACAACATTTTGGTTTACAAAAGATGTCCTAGGAATGCTCTACTTTTGGATAGTGGGAGAAACTCTATATGTCTATATATATACACATAAAATAGGGAAAGAGAGAGTTTTATTTATTATAAGGAATTGACTCGTGCAAATTATGCAAGCTGAAAGTCCCCAGGTCTGCAGGGTAAGTCAGCAATCTGGAGCCCCAGGAGAATCAATGGTATAGTTCCCGCCAGAAGACAGGAAGAGCCAATGTTTCAGTTAAGTCTGAATGCAGGAAAACCAATGTCTTAGTTCAAAGGCCATCTGGCAGGAGGAATTTTCTTTTACTCAGTGAAGAGTCAGCCTTTTTGTTCTATAGAGTCCTTCAGTTGATTGGATGAAGCCCACCCACATTAGGGAAGGCAATCTGCTTTACTCAATCTACCACTTTAAATGTTAATCATCCAGATACACCCTCAGAGATACACCCAGAAGAATAATGTTTCCCCAAATGTCTGGGCACCCCATGGTGCAGTCAATTTGACCATAAAATTAACCATCACAGTTCCTAACAGCTGGGATCTCATAAACTTGACTCTTAGGAAATAATAAGTGCACCATTAGTAAAGATCCCAATAACCTTACTCTTTATCAGTATGAAATCCAATCTCAGGAGCTGTTCACTGGAATTGTAAGAAAAATAGTTGCCTGGGACACCGCTGGTCCAGAGCTCATAACCGGTGTGCCATTCTTTTAGGAGAGGATTATTGGTTAAGTGGTAAAAGCTTCCCAACTATCACATAAATGGGAGGATGGGCCTATTTTCTTCCTAGAGGTATTTGGAATTGAGGATCTTTGCTATTAGAATGTCCTTCTAACCTCCAGAGAGCCCAGCGGCCTCCAAGGGTAAAGAATGGAGTGATAGGCCCATCTGTCCCTGTCATTCTTACATTCTATGGCTCCTAATTGGTTACGTTAGACTGGGAGTGTATCTCAGCTCAGGGTTATGCTAGTCCCACAGATTGTTTTGCTGGTGAAAGTCCTCAGGACTTTCCTATAATGGTCCTCTCTAGGGCATATTGATCTTCATGGGAACACTACTTACACGCTGATACACGCTGAATTTATGGTTTATTTTTATCAGTGCCCCTGGATCCCAAACCAATCAACCTTCACTACGCAAACAGGACAAATACACTTAAGTTCTTTGACCATTAGCTTTTCCATGTCAGTCTTGGAGAAACTTTCAAAAAACGGGATCCACTTTCAGTGACTGAAGATAGAGGGAGGCCACTCGGGTGCTCCCTGGTCTCCACTTGGACCTGGAAAGGTCTAAGTCAGTTGGACAATTTTGCCTGCGTGTATATCAAGGATGCCAGCAGTACAATGGGGGAACAAAAGGAATCCCAGGCAGTGATAGGAGAAAGGGCATTATTAGACAAGCATGCAGCTGCCAGAACAACCCTATCTACCGGAGACCATGCTATTTATATACCCTAGTCAACCCAATAAAGGAGGAAGGCAATGAAATTGCTTAAAGCCAACTCCAAGAGTTAAGCTTGAGCTCCAGGGACATGCGAAGGCCTGGACTCTCTTACAATTGCATAATAAAGTGGCAAATTGATTTATTTAAAAATTACCTCACTGGTAATAAATACTCTAATATTAAAAACATTAACCTGAAGAATGGCAATAAATTCCCTTCAGAGGGACATGTTGTGGCCTCTTTGTATCCTCAGTAAAACCATGCCATTTGCTGCTTAATGTAATAACACACACCCAGACGCCCCTCCCCAACCCCCATACACTTAAACTACTTTTGGAGGATCTGAGGAGCTTATCTTCAGAACAATCCGTCGATAAGATTCCACTCTAAGGATCATCAGCATCCAGAGGAGCAACTCATCCCTCTTGATTCAAGTTTTAGATATTTATAGAACAAGACAAAGATTCATTGCTTAGGTAGAGAGCTGTTTTGGGTTACTTTTTTCCCCTTTCCTTTTTACTCATTTAAACGAAAAGCAGCCATCCTTTGATAATACAAAATTTTTTTTTTAATTTAACTTAAAAAATAAAGGATTAAAAAAGCCAAGATTTTTTCAAGGATGTGGAGAAAAGGGAACCTTTGTGCACTGTTGGCAGGAACGTAAACTGGTGCAGCCACTATGGAAAACAGTATAGTGGTTTCTCAAAAATTTAAAAATAGAACTACCCTATGACCCAGCAATCCCACTTCTGGGAATATATCCAAAGGAAATGAAAACGGAATCTTGAAGAGATATTTGCACCCCATCCAAAGGAAATGAAATCAGTATCTTGAAGAGATATCTTAACTCCCATGTTCAATGCAGCATTATTCACAATAACCAAGGTATGGAAACAACCAAAGTGCCTGTTCTTGGATGAATGGATAAAGAAAATAGATTAATTATAGGTACATACGTGTGTGTGTGTGTGTGTGTGTATATATATATGTATATATATATATAAATAAATATTTTTGTCCATATAAAGAAGGAAATCCTGCCATTTGCAACAACATGGATGAATCTGGAGGACAGTATACTAAATAAAATAAGTTAGAGAAAAATAAATACTATATGATCTCACTTATATGTAGAAGCAAAAAAAGTAGAACTCATCAAAATAGTAGAATGGTGGCTGCCAGGGGCAGGGTTTGGGAGAAAAGGGGGAATTTTGGCAAAAGAGTACAAACCTTCAGCTATAAGATGTTCTAGGGATATAATGTACAGCACAATGACTGTATTGGATACTTTCAATTTGCTAAGAGAGTAAATCTTAAATGTTCTCACAACACACACATACATACACACAAATGGTAACTATGTGAGGGGATGGATGTGTTAATTAACTTGATTGTGATAATCATTCACCATATGTATATATATATATCAAATCATCACATTGTCCACCTTAAATATATACAATTTTATTGATTATATCTTAGTAAAGCTAGAGAAAAAAAAAAGCCAAGATGCTTTTAATGCCATTTTGTTATTGGGCATCAGGTAAGAAAACGGCAAACACGGAAGTCTGCTGAATAATGCAGAGAGCTGGTTGTGCGGTGAAGATGTGTGGTATGAGCGTGAAAAGAAGGACCACTGCAAATGGATTGGCTAGAACATGTCTTTGGTATGGTAGAGGAAGGCAGGGACACAGCAAAAGTTATAGGAAGAAGAAGGAAGAATTGTCTGGAAACTGAAGTAAAACAAAAACAACCAAGAACTCTAGGAAACACATACACACACACAGAGTGGTTGCAAAGCAGGGGAAAAATGAGACGCAGAATGGTAAAATGACAGTTACTACTTGAACACCTCTGATAATAAAAATTTATTCAAAAACTTGAGTTAAGGGGTGCCTGGTGGCTCAGTCGGTTAAGGACCAACTCTTGATTTCACTCAGGTCATGATCTGGGGGTCATGGGATCAAGCCCCACGTGGGGCTCCACACTCAGCAGGGAGTTGGCTCAAGATTCTTTCCTTCTCCCTCTCCCCATGCCCCTCCCCCCTCAAATAAATAAATAAATCTTTAAAAAAAAACTTGAGTGAAGATACCTAGTATTTGATCAAATCCATCAAAATATGAAACTGACTCTGGTTTTTTGTCAGTCAGAAACAGATGTAATTAAAAAAAAAATTCTGTCCTTCAGGGATGCTACTATCCTAGCAATGTTGATCCACTAAAAAAAAAAAAAAAAAAATCATTAATTAAACCCAAACTGAAAATGTAATTGGCAATGAAATCAGTCAAAAAAACATGGGTTGAAAACCACATAATATGTCTGTTTTAAGAATGTGTGCTATACTTAGACATGTTTGGAAAAATAAAATCTAAACATGGCTGAGATTTTACATCTCATATAAACATGAAACAGAAACATGTTGTAGAGAGGAGAGACATACTTCCACAGCTAGAAGGATTTTTATGTAAATTAAATGTAAACCCCAGGAAGGAGATGGGATGCTCTGAGATGGAACAAAGCCATCTTGAGATCCTCTAACAATACAAGAAAGACCATATCAATAATTATTTCCAAAATCCTATTCTAAAAATTTATACACTTTAATGGTTACACTATATATATATATATATATTAAGTTAACTGCTTCAATGAAGGATTTACTATATTTTTGTTGAGACTGCTCATGCTCTTCTCAAGAATGTGACTCTAATGCAGAATGATATCTGGTGGCCACATACCTAAGTTACAGGTTCCATATTTTGGAGAAATGAGCACATTCATTCCATAAACTGAAGTAATTAAAACAAGTAATAGGAAAGCAAATAAATATCCTAAAAATAAATGTTTGCATAATTGGTCTCATTGTAATGAAGGTTTTTTTTCTTCTAATTTTTTTAGCTTTATTGAGCTATAATTAACATATACAATGGTAAGATATTTAGAGTGTACAAACTGATGATTTCACACACATACACACACACACACAAATTTGTGAGAATTCTCCCTGTGGAGTTAATTAACACATCTATCCCCTCACATGTATACCTTTGTGTGTGTGTGTTTGAGAACATTTAGCTACTACTTTCTCTAATTTTCATTATACAACACCATGTTATCAACTACAGTCATTATGTTACACATTAGATCCTTAGACCTTATTCATCTTATAACTGAAGTTTGTTCCCTTTTTACAAACCTCTTCCTATTTCACCAACCCCCAAGGTCCTGGTAACCAACTGGTTCTCTATTCTCTGCCTATATGAGTTCAACTTTTTTTGTTTGTTTAATAAGTGATACCATGCAGTATTTGTCTTTCTCTGTCTGGCTTAGTTCACTTAGCCTTTGCGCTCCAAGTTGTAAGTTTGTGATCCACTCATCATAAACACATTTCCTTTGTAGTAATGGTGGGATTTCATAACCTTTCAGAATTTGAGGTATAACCAAGGATTGAATAAGCAATGCTTTTTGCCACTTCATCCTGATTCATATTGATCCACCAAAAACACGGAGATATTTGTCAGCCTCTCTTATAAAACCCATTTTAGTATTATCTTCAAGGAATGATTAAAATCATTCCTCTGATATAAAGTATTGGTCACTAAAAGAAAGAGGTAAAATTCCAACAATTACATTGAAGACCATTAATATAAGGCACAGATCTGTTTATCATACTAGTATAACAGAAAGAGTATTAGACTTAAAGCCAAAGGCTGGGCTTTGGGTTCCTGCTCTGCCATGCACTCTGTAACTTGAAGTAAACCATTTAACTTCATTAGGCTTCTGACTTTTTCTGTAAAATAAACCTAACTGCTATAAGATTATTGTAAGGATTAAATGGGATGTTATGTTTTAAAGCATTTAGAACAGATTTTCTGATGCCTTTTAGGGACCAAATTAGTTGCTTTAAGAACAGAGCACTGAACAGTCAGATTTAATGAAGTGTGTGGCAGATGCTACTATTTGCCTAACCAATAGTTATTTTCCTTCTTTCTTTTTTTTTTAATTGATCCAATTTTGCTTGGGGTGACAATAGGCCTAGATTAAAATAATCCTTATCAGTCATGAACTCCTTTTCACTGGATGTGAGAAAATAGACCCATATTTGACCAACCTAATAGAGTTGGGGTTCTATTACCTGCAATCAAATGCAGTCCTGACTGACAGAGAAATAGCAAGCAAAGAGAAGCATCTGGAGCACAAGTAGTTTGCTGGAGCATATAGAGTGATCAAGACAGGGTGCAAAAGGGGTAGGAAAAATGTAAAAAGGAAAAGGTTATTACAAAAAAAGAAAAATCTTGACTGTGTTCACACTTGTCCTAGACCCAGCCCAACCCTTGGAAGGCCTGATGCCTACTGACCACAGTGGGGATTGAACACAGGCTATATTGTAAGAAGCCACTCCAAGTTGCCTTCCTTTGAAGGACAGACTTCCTATTTCTCTACATAAAAGTGTTCCTTGCTGCTATGTTTCTATTGTATTAGATGCAAATTCATTTAATAACTCTTAAATTAATTTTGAACCATTTATTATGTTTATGCTTCAAAAAGGCTTTTCATTGCCAAGCAAATGGGGGATGATAAAAATGACTAGATTCATTTCAATCCAAGAGCAATGGATTCCTATATTTTTAATGCTAAATCGACCCATGCCTGGGTCCATGGAACAAGACTGGGCTTGGTTTCCACTTTTAAAGAAATTCAATCGATTTTAACTAAATTTCATATATAAAAATGTCCTTGAGGAGATGGTTAATGCTTAACAGAATTCAAACTCACAGAAAATTGTTGATTTCTTACCATCTCATCTATGTTTTATGGCAGAAAGTGTCTGTCCCATACCACCTAAAGATACCGTTCCCTAAACTCCATGAGCACTCACTGGAGAAACATCAGTTTGGGCTGTTACTGTTTAAATCATACCTTAAGACAAAGCAAGAGTCAAAACATGAAACCAAGGGGATGTAAGTGAGGCATTCAGCTCAGGTACAAAATTTAATGATGTTCAATAAAACTCAGTAATCAGGATAATTTTAAATAATATTTTTATGCAATTGCTTTTAGAAAAGCAATTCCCCCAAATGCATGATGAATAAAATAAATAAATAATATTGAATGAATATTCAATGAAAAAAAATGAATAAAATAAAATAAAATCTGAAACTTTACATAAAGACAAAGTCTGATTCTGCACTTACATGATTCACCTTACTCGCTTCATTTTAACCCCAGCCCCAATGTCACTTATTTTTTTTTTTAATTTTTAAAGATGTTACTTATTTATTTGAGAGAGACAGAGAGGGAGCACAAGCAGGAGGAGGGGCAGAGGCAGAGGTAGAGGGACAAGCAGGCTCCCCACTGAGCAGGAAGCCTGCCTCGCTGCTCTATCCCAGGAACTAGAGATCATGACCTGTACCAAAGGCAGACGCTTAACTAACTGAGCCACCCAGGCACCCCCCAATGTCCCTTTAGATTAAAAAATCTTCTTTGGGGCGCCTGGGTGGCTCAGTTGGTTAAGCAACTGCCTTCAGCTCAGGTCATGATCCTGGAGTCCCTGGATCGAGTCCCACATCGGGCTCCCTGCTCTGCAGGGAGTCTGCTTCTCCCTCTGACCCTCCCCCCTCTCATGTGCTCTCTCTCATTCTCTCTCTCTCAAATAAATAAATAAAATCTTTAAAAAAAAAAAAATCTTCTTTGGCTCAGATTTGATCCTGCCCTGACCCTGAGGGATGGGGCAATTGCAAAATAGAAGCACGGGGGAGATGACAACAGCCACTGGGGTGAGAAAGGAAGAACACTGACTGCTCATGTAGGTTCTGAGGCCCCTCATGGATCTTGATAATGGGCTTCCCCAGAAAACCAGTGTCTTCCCCCTCCCATGGTCACACCTCTAGAGCCATGATGATGCTCACTTGGCCCCTGAGTAGCCTGGGAGATTTTCACAATACTGCACTCTCTTTGGATGGGACATTCAGCTCCACTGGAATTGAGTTGATGTGTCCCCATGGATTCTGGGCCTGAATGACACCAGGTGGTCCTCTCTGAACCCAGGTTTTGCTCACATCCTATCATGCCTTGTGCTCAAGCCCTCCTGGTTCTAACAGAGTATGGTGGGGAAAAAAATGAAGTCAGTAAGCAACAGTAAGTCAATATTTTTCTATTTTTCTCTATTTGAAAAAAGTTAACACTATGTTTTTCTTTTTTGTTTTCATAAGAGTAACGGAGTAATATGACTTCCTGTTAATAGATGTTTCATTCCACCCTTAGGCATGGCTAGAACTACCCAGGGAGTACTGGTCTTCATTGTGAAGCCCTCATTAGTGCAAATGGCACAGTAAGTAAAAATGGAACTCAACTCCCAGGCCCTGTTTTAAATATCATTGCCATATGTGCTCATGAGTCATGCATTATGCTTTTAGGCAATTCTGCCAGTAACAATACTTGATTCAGGAAGGTGTCTGACCTGAGGCATTAACTACAGAAAATAATTTATTCCTTCAATTCTGTCCCAGCAGAGTACTACATTTTGAAAATGGAAACAACTCATGTGGATCATGCGGAGCAACATGCATTGCTACAGAAGCAAATGTTTCCAAAAAATCTTGCAGACCACATTGGAGATGGTCTTCATTACCTCCTGATAATAGTTCTAAATGATGCCATTTGATTGACACTAATGCCATTTTATTTAGGCAAAACTGATTCTCCCAGCCTAGGAGAGCCAAAAATATTTTTGAAGCTCCTTTTTTTGGAAGTGAGACACCATGATTTTTCATAAATTCAAGTTGAAATGGACCTTAATTTGTTGTTTTCCTCCAGTGTCTTTTTATATGAGGTTTCTTGGTGTCAATCATTGAACCATAGCCATATTTATAAGGACTCTGCACAATTGTCTCATAGCAGAATGGGTTCTAATGTTACAGTTTCCTTCACTTGTTAATGACAAACACAATGTCTATTTGCTTTTTTCATATTTCAATCTTCTTCTTGCTTCTGAAAAATTAAACCAAATAGAGATGGAGAGTTTCATCCAATCTAGCCCATTCCTTCTTTTTCCCCATATTCTGTACCATTATTTTCTGCTACTAAAGTACTTCAAAGAGAGGCTGGCTCTGTCTATATGGTGGGTATCAGATGGACAGTGACTCTGTGTATACTGTAAGGGTCATTTATTAGCACAGGAGGAGAGGAAAGCATGCCTTGAAGCTCAATGAGGGATGGGCACTTTGCTTTTCCATCAAGCACTTCTATGAACCGGACTGCCATCAGTAATAGTTCCAAGGACTAGAGGTAGTGAGATCAATCTTGAGTGTGTGTTTGTGGATGAGGGCAAGGTCTTTACTGAAGGAAACTTTGTTGTCTGAAGTCAAGAATACAAAGGAAAGAAAAGAGTCTTCTGTTTGGCATGGGGCCTTGTTTTAATATTTGTTTTTGCCCCAGGTATACAAGCCACTCAGAAGCCTGCCTCATTTCTCATCCTTCCTTCTGCCTCTGTGCACTGTTTCACTCTTCATTTCTTCATCTCTCTCCATCTTTATTTCTTCTCTTTCTTCTCTCAGTCAGTATGGCCAGTAGGAGAAAAGGCCAGTACTCTCAGGATCTAGGTGACATGTGGTGGTGGGGATAAAGTTGGGATGCGGTTGAAGCAATTCTGTAGTTTCAGCCACTGAATCAGGTTCTGGGGTTTGTTATATGGTGCACTTGTTCTCTGTAACATTTTCAGCAAGAAGCTTGAGTATGGAACCTCAGTATGAACAAACCTCCTGCTTCAGAAAGCAGACCTGGCATTATGACTGTCTGGAACTCTAGACTCCCTGAGTATGCTCATTGAGGATACACAGGCAGTCATTCAAGGTTTAGCTAAGGTAAACGTCTGCGTTCCACTGCAATCAGCCTGGCAGAGGCTGATCGCCTCAGTTGGCATGAAACTGTCCTCACAGGCAGCGTCTGCTCTCACCATGACCCAACTCTGAGATCAAATATTCCCCTGAAGCCAGTTTCTCATTCTATTCTCTCACTCAGCCCTAGGATCCCCACTGATCTCAAAGGGTATTCCCACAGGGCATAGGGGAAAAGGCCAGGCTGGCCCCTCTAATTGAGCTAGCAGGACCACAGGAGTGTGGAAGTTAAGATTCCTTTGAAATGTGTTTGTAATATGAGGGAAAGCAGGGGAGGCAGGAGTCCCAGGAACAGTCATTTGTGCCTTGCCTTTGCCAGTTTTGTTCCAGAATTTCTGCTCCAAAGAAGAGAAATATAAATAAACTTATTTATTTCAGAAGATTTCAAATAAGTAAGGGCACATAACATATCTTTAATTTGGTATACCACACATTTGTAGGCATTTTCTGGTTTTCTCTACCCTTTAACGTGAGCAGGTTATCAATCTATTCATTACACATGATTGTCTTGATTAGATAGAGCCTGATGCTAATCAGGTTAAAGACTTCAGTGCCAGAGGGACCAGTTAGTTTTACCTCATTTCAAGCCTTCCTCACTCATGAATCCCAAACAGCTTGGAAAAGGTCTCCCGTTGTCACATGAGGGGCAAGAAGATGAATAGTTTTGCACCTATCTTTCATGGGATCCATACTATCACCTTCACATCTGACGGAATGCATTGGTTTGCTGTTGTTAATGTTGTTGTCATATTGCAGCTTCACATGATGCTCTAGAATGGCCAGGAGAGCCAGCAGCCAGAAATAGAAAGTATGGCAAACACAGAAGGCCTCAGTCCATTTTTCCTTCGGCCAATTCTTTTTTTTTTTTAAGATTTACTTATTTATTTGAGAGAGAGAGCAGAGGGAGAGGGAGACAAGCAGACCCTCCACTGAGTGGGCCACAGGGCTCAATCCCAGGACCCTGAGTTCATGACCTAGGCCAAAATCAAGAGTCACATGTTTAACCAACTGAGCCACCCAGGAGCCCCCTTTTTGCCAATTCTTAATTGTGTAACTTTGGATAAGTCACTTTTTTTTTATCCAAGACTTTAATTCTAGAAAATTTCTTTTTTTTAAATTTAAACTCAATTTAATTAACATAGAGTGTATTTTTAGTTTCAGAGGTAGAATTTAGTGATTCATCAGTTGCATATAACATCCAGTGCTTGGGCATTAAGGAGAACACTTGATGAAATGAGCACTGGATAAGTCACTTTCTTTCAATTTCTTCATCTGTAAAATAAGGATGATACAACGAATCCCTGTAGTACTTTCTACACAGGACAATTTTAAACTTCACAATAGATCAAACATTTGAAAATGCATTAAACACTAATGTCTTAGAAAAATTATTCAGTAGTTATTTCCATGCACCATTTTGAGCTACAGTTCCCCCATCAATCATGGGTAAAAGCCAGCGGGGTACATTCTGAGGTAGTACACAATAATTTAAGTTCATTACTAGGACAATGAAGTCACTGACTTGGAGTGGGGAGGAGGTAGTCTCTTATTACAGAGAATTATATGGAAACTGGATTCCAAGAGCTTAGTCCCTCCCAAAGCAAGTGGACCAAATGTGGAAAAAGAAATGGGCTCTCCTCAATGGCATCAGAGCTAGAAAAAGAACTGATATAAAGGGAGGCCACTAAGGGAGGACCTAAAATGAAGGAGCACCCACTGAATTTGTGGCACACAGACAGGAGTAGGGTGGGATATCTCTGAGTGGAAAAATCTTTTTTCCATCAGCAAATGTTTGTCACAGCACTCCAGAGTCTTCCTTGACTTCTTAGAAGAGCTCAAGCTGTCATCACTAACTCATTCTTGCGTCACTACAGATACATATCATGCTGGACAGGTAGAGGATTCGTGAAAGAGATGTGCAATGATTTAGACCCTGGGACTCTGAATAGCTTGTGCTAAGCTCCCCAAATTGAATAGATGAGACATTGCCTGTGCTCCACCAGCACCTTAGAGCCTCCATCATGGGCTGCGAGGTAGAGCAAACTCAAAACAATGTGTTCAGCAGACAACAAGGATCATTCCCAGGAGTGAAATTTGGAAGCAGAAGTAAATGAGGAATCCTGAGAACTTCTGACTTTAGCTGAGAATATTTTTATTTTGTAGGTCTTTGGTCCATGCTGCTAATTCAGTGTGTCTGGAGGGATACTCAATTTGCCATGCTTCATTAAGTATCTACTTACAACCTTATAAATAATAGTTTTCAAATCTTTTACTAAGATATTTGAAAAACAAAACCATTAATCTGCTTCTCTCTGGGTAATTTCAAAGCACTTATCTCCACAGTACCCAAGAAGCCAGACAAAGACAAATCTAGTAAAAAGGAAAGAGAAAATATCCTTGGTGTCTCCTACAGAGAAACCAGGTGAATCTAAACCAATGCATGCTGCATTTGAGTACCTTTCTGTTTCCTAAATGCAATACTGAAATATGATAAGCCAAACTCTTTAGGATGCTAAGGTTTCCTTCCCCTGGTTTTGGTTGTTTAAATGCAATTCCTCTATTCTACTGAAAACATTTACTGAGTCATTTCAATCTGTTGTTCATTGTACTGTCTGAAGTTTACACAGATAGGAGAATTTATCTTTCCCATATCTTACAAATTGGAGGTAACGAGTCAGGTGCAAACATTTTGTATATAGGATAGAGACCTTTTTTTTTTTTCTGTCTCTCTATCCCTAACCCCAACCCCGGGCATGTTAGAAACAGAGATAATATATTATTAAATTTTATTGAGGAAGTTTTATCTCATGAATATTTCAGTATGTCTATGAAATCAAGATTGTATTAGCTGTACTCTTCAACTCTTACCAGATAACTCACCTCATTTATTTGACATTATCACAAAGTATGGTGTTTCACATAAGTGAATTTTTCAGCTAACCATAACTTATCCATTAGAACCTTTGAATAACTATTTTCTTTGAAAATACTAACATATATTAATACTTACCTGCCTCTTAAACAGAGGTTACCTGTCATGATTTTGTCTCTTTATTTTGCTTGACAATTCAGGGTCAACACCATGAACATCCTGTTATCCTGCATGGTTGTAATACAGCGATGCTTTCCAGTATGAGTGGAAAGGCCCATGTTCCTGTATAAAATGGCCCTGGACTATTCTGGTGTTTGTTTATTTAAAGTTCTTGAATATGTCTTTTCTCATTTCTCTGCATCCTCCATCACAATATGGCCATCACCATGACTTCCTGCTCATTCTAATGGGTTTTCTTTTCTGATATATTGTTTCTAATATATTATGAACTGGGAAAACATACTCCTAAGCTTGTTAAAATTTTGTACACAGCAAGAATATACAGGGACAAATTGAAGATCTTGACTATATAAATACTATATAAACTTAATATATGGGTATTGAGAAATCCATTTGGTTACTTATAGGCTTTTTAGAATATTACTTTCTGGTTATTAAATATCAGATAGAATAAGTGACCAGTGAGAAAAGGATGTGTTCCAACATTTAGACATGTGAGATAGCTTTGAGTCATGTTTTTTCACAGCATATTTTTTGTAAAAACATAGTTCACCAGCCAGCTTATAATTATGAGTGTAAGGCAGATGTTGGAAGGGACTTTTGTATTAGAAAAGGTCTCTTAAACATTATTAACCAGTAAATATGCTGAGTCTTATTTTTTATCATTTGACAATAGTAACTTGGCCATTTTTAGTTCCTACACAAAGAGTCCTGGTTAGGGAAGGCCTTATAGTTCCACAAACATCCAAAGGAGAAAGGGGCTAAGGAGCTTTGATCACGACAAGCTTTCTCATCTCCACAATCTAGATGGAATGAGCATGATGGCTGTATGCTCTGTGGAGGCAGGATGGGTAGAGGAACTAGAGCCCTGAGTGTCTGGATAGGATTGTCACCACCAGGGTCATCTCAGAAAGATGGAAACCTGCCCTGAAATAGATCAGAGGCAGTAATTTCAAAGCTATTAAAGTGGGGGTTTCTGAACTCACTCTTAAATAGAGGTCTCTAAAAACAGATTTTGCCTTTTCTCCCAAACATCTATACCATAGGAAGCTGGAAATGGGAGTGGCTGAGTACAGTCAAAGAATTCTCACAGAGAAACCCAACAGAAAAGGAAGAAATGTCCTTGGCTTAACTCCCCACTTCTCTTCTTAAAAGTTAAGAGGCTCAGATCACAAAAAGGAAATGGAGGTACCTGGATGGTTCAGTTGGTTAAGCATCTGACTCTTGATCTCAGCTCAGGTCTTATCTCAGGGTTGTGAGTTTAAGCCCCAATTTAAGCACAAGAAAGAAAAGAAAAGAAAGAAAGAAAGAAAGAAGAAAGAAGAAAGAAGAAAGAAAGAAAGAAAGAAAGAAAGAAAGAAAGA